>NC_090816.1:66558005-66882550 GCF_000390325.3 Nicotiana tomentosiformis
AACATAACACACGGATGTCATACAACTAATATAAATCATAACATAATCTCCTTATCATGTTAAGCACCCTAGTCTCACCCCAAAGGTATATGTTATAACATTCCCAACTTGTCGACTTTCGACGAAACATTATTTTCTTCAATTGCTTTATCTTCTGAAAACCCTCTTTGTACTTGATGTTCATGATCTTAAATATTTGTAACCTCAGAGGTAACATGATTAAATTAATTTATATACTTTTAAATATTATCTCATTTTTGGTCCTACATTAGTTTGCTTACGATGCATTTTTATGTACGAAAATATAGGGTGTAACATCATTTCCCCCTTGGAAACATTCGTCCTCGAATGTTTACTCTTAGAGACTTTGGAAACTTTTGCCAGAGTATCCTTCGTACACTAGGTTAAAACCAACCTGTACGTAGCCAGAAAACATACTATGCATGCCACACATGGCCAATGTTTATAAATAGCAACACTTTGCCTCACCAACCGTAAATCATAAATACTAAAATTGAAAAATAAAAGCTTACCTGCAAACCTGCTAGCCTGAATAGGGCTCTGTTGTAGCATCCCATCTCGAGCCATATCTTCAGTTTAAAATAGGTGGGGGTATTTAGACTTCATTTCTTCCTCCGATTCCCACGTCATCTCTTCTACATTCTTGCTCCTCCATAAAACCTTTACGGAAGCTACCTCCTTATTTCGTAGATTGCGGATTTGTCGGTCTAGGATGGCAACTAGAATTTCCTCGTATGACAAGTCCTCTCTAATCTGTACATCATCCGTGGGCACCACTCGGGTAGGATCGCCAATGCACTTCCGTAGCATAGATACGTGAAAATCCGGATGGACAGACTCCAATTCTGAGGGAAACTCTAACTCATAAGCTACTTGGCCCACTCTCCGAATGATCCTATAAGGCCCAATATACCGTGGGCTAAGCTTGCCTTTCTTGCCAAACCTCATCACGCCCTTCATAGGTGATACCTTTAAGAATACCCAGTCATTAATCCTGAACTCTAAGTCTCGTCGCCGCACGTCAGAATATGACTTCTGATGACTCTGAGCTGTCAACAGTTGCTCCCGGATAAGCTTTACTTTCTCTATGGCCTGCTGAACCAGGTCTGGCCCATGTAACCCAGATTCTCCAACATCAAACCACCCTATAGGAGATCTACACTTACGCCCATACAAAGCCTCGTACGGAGCCATCTGAATACTGGAGTAGTAACTGTTATTATATGCAAACTCGATAAGAGGTAGATGTTCATCCCAACATCTTTTAAAATCCAACACACATACTCGTAACATATCCTCGAGCGTTTGAATTGTGCGCTCGGCTTGTCCATCAGTCTGTGGATGAAAAGCTGTGCTGAGATTCACCTGAGTCCCTAGACCTCTCTGAAATGACCTCCAAAAATGTGCTGTAAACTGAGCCCCACGGTCAGATATAATAGAAACTGGTACTCGGTGTAGCCGCACTATCTCCTTAATATATAACTTTGCATAATCTTCTGCTGTATATGTAGATCTGACCGGTAGGAAGTGAGCTGATTTCGTGAGCCTATCGACTATCACCCATATGGAATCGAACTTACGATTAGAACGAGGTAAACCCGTGATAAAGTCCATGTTTATCGCCTCCCATTTCCATGTCGGGATCTCTATAGTCTGCATTAGCCCTCCAGGCTTCTGGTGCTCTACCTTCACTTGCTGGCAACTAGTACATTGGGCGACAAACTCAGCAATGTTCTTCTTCATATCATTCCACCAGTACACATCCTTAATGTCATGATACATCTTCGTCGACCCAGGATGGATGGAATACCATGAATAATGTGCCTCTGACATAATCCTGTCTCGTAGCCCTGCTACATCTGGAACACACAAACGACCCCTATATCTGAGAACCCCATCTCCCTTTAGCTCTAACAGTGGCTTCTTCTGCTGCGGAACTCGCTCTCTCAGCTCGACCAACTCTGGGTCCTCGTACTGCCTTTCCTTGACTTCCGCTATGAGGGATGATTTTGTAGTGTTTTGGAGTACAACTCCACCATCCTCAGAATCTACTAACCGAACCCCCAACGAAGACAATTGATGAATCTCTCTAGCTAATTGTCTTTTCTTGGGCTCTACATGTGCTAAGCTACCCATAGATCGGCGACTTAAGGCATCTGCTACAACATTAGCTTTCCCTGGATGGTAGAGAATGTTAACATCGTAATCTTTCAATAACTCAAGCCATCGCCTCTGTCGCAAATTCAACTCTTTCTACTTGAAGATATATTGTAGGCTTTTATGATCAGTAAATACATCAACATGAACACCATATAAATAATGCCGCCATATCTTAAGTGCATGGACAACCGCAGCTAACTCGAGGTCGTGGGTCGGATAATTCCTTTCGTGCTTCCTCAACTGCCTTGAAGCATACGCAATTACTTTCCCATGTTGCATCAGGACACATCCTAACCCGACACTTGATGCATCACAATACACGACATAACCCTCTAGACCCTCTGGAAGTGTTAGAACTGGAGCTGAGGTCAACCTGTTCTTAAGCTCTTGGAAACTCCGCTCGCAAGCCTCTGTCCATTGAAACTTAGTTTCTTTCTGTGTCAACTTCGTCAATGGTGCCGAAAGGGAAGAAAAACCCTCTACGAACCTCCGATAGTATCCTGCTAAGCCTAGAAAGCTACGAACCTCTGTCGGAGTGGTAGGTCTAGGCCAAGATTTCACGGCCTCAATCTTCTGAGTGTCCACCTTTATCCCTTCATCTGATACAATATGCCCCAAGAATGCTACAGACATCAACCAGAACTCACATTTAGAAAACTTAGCATACAACTTACGATCACGGAGGGTTTGGAGTATCGCTCGTAGGTGGTCCGCATGCTCATCCTCTGAACGGGAATAAACCAGAATATCATCAATAAATACTATCATGAACAGATCTAAAAATGGCCGAAATAGGCTATTCATCAAGTCCATAAATACAGCGGGTGCATTAGTCAACCCGAAGGACATGACAAGGAACTCGAAGTGGCCATATCGGGTCCTGAAGGCTGTCATCGGAATATCTTTTTCCTGAACTCTGACCTGGTGGTACCCCGACCTCAAATCTATCTTTGAAAAGCATCTAGCCCCCTGCAACTGATCAAACAAGTCATTGATCCTTGGAAGTGGATACTTATTCTTAATAGTTACCTTGTTCAGCTGCCTATAATCAATACACATCCTCAGCGAGCCGTCTTTCTTCCGCTACAAGTGAATAACTCGAACTCACGGCTTCCGATCACTATCCCGTGAGTTCTTACAAGTATAGAACGACTTACCATGAATTTACAGAAGAAAAATTGGATGCAAGAGAGCAGTAAACTCACCTTATTTGTTGGATAACTCAGCTCTTATCTTGGTTCTTCAAACTCTAGGTTTTACCTCCAATTAGAACTTGAAAGGGAGAGAAAATCAATTAGGGTTTGTGGGAAATTTTTGGGAGGATTCTTTGCAGAGCTTATGTCTGGTTATTATGCTCTATTTTAAGTCTAATATATGAAGAAAATAGGCCCTTAAAAGGCCTCTTTGGACGACCCGAAATGGCCATTTTTGGGCTTTCATTTAAGCAAGTAGGTGACACACCTACTTGTCACCTAGCAGCTTGCGCAGTATCGCACAAATGCCCATAGCTTTCTACTCCAATGTCGTATTGACAAACGGTTTAATGCGTTAGAAAATAGACTCATAGATATTTAATTTTATGGGTGGAACACCCCATAACTCTAAGTATATTGGGAGAAAATCGCAGTTATATTTGACCCAAAGTTTCAGTAGAACTTATGAATGTAACTTGTGATGACTTTCATCGACTTTTGTTCCACAACTCTCTTGACTTCTAAACATAACACACGGATGTCATACAACTAATATAAATCATAACATAATCTCCTTATCATGTTAAGAACCCTAGTCTCACCCCAAAGGTATATGTTATAACATTCCCAACTTGTCGACTTTCGACGAAATATTATTTTCTTCAATTTCTTTATCTTCTGAAAACCCTCTTTGTACTTGATGTTCATGATCTTCAATATTTGTAACCTCAGAGGTAACATGATTAAATTAATTTATATACTTTTAAATATTATCTCATTTTTGGTCCTATATTACTTTGCTTACGATGCATTTTTATGTACGAAAATATAGGGTGTAACAGAATTGCTTACATACCTTGGGCTTAACGAGGATCAGGCCTCATGTAGTTCGGGAATATGGACTTTGGTGAAGAGGCACTCGCTGGAATTGCCCTAGTATCGTATTGTGATGATACGGCGAGATAGAAGATTGGTCACTCATGATAGCTTGAATTTTGCGGCCTGATTTGAATGATTCAAAATTTTTAGCACGCTGGTCATCTTTAGTTGGGATCTTGAGCCCGCTACTGGGTTCGCTATCCCCATGGGGTTGTAGTTCAGTCTTCTGCTAAGAAGTAGTTCCACACTGCGCTGTTTGTTCCTGCAAAACAAAATGAAATACATGCATACCAATATATTGTAATGCATAATATATTAAGATGTAATGTAAATGATGCAGGAATGATGATGCCTGGCAGCTGACGAGCCATTATTTTGGATTGGATGGTTGGATACTTGATCCTAACTCAATTTGTTAGCCGGGTTGGGTACCGTTCCGCAGCTGTCGGAGCATTTGAAAATTGTCTCCGCTTGTTGGAAGAGCTTGATTGGTAAAGTGCGTCTCCGCTTGCTGGGGGAGCTTTGCACTGAGAAATGTCTCCGCTTGTTGGGAGAGCTTAATTTGCAGGGTGCGTTTCCGCTTATTGGGAGATCTTTGCACTGAAATGTAAAGTAATCTCTAATTGGGAGCTATCAAAATCAAGCCCAAAGCTACACGAACAAAACGTTAAAACATTCAAGGTAACAGCGAAGTGAAATACAAGCATGCCCAAGAGATACTCTTGACTGCGAAGCTAATTATGGCCATTGATTGGCAAAACATTGGTTACGAGGTTTGAGATTGTCTATTCCGGCATTCGTGCTTTATGGAGCGGTGGTGCATATTGCTTTTTGTTGGCAAAGCTTGCAGTTGGCTATATACATGGCTCCAGTTGGCGAAGCCGACGTTCGATTTGTACAAGATGCTTCGATCGATTGAGCTAATGTTTGTTATATACAGGGCTTCGATTGGTGAAACTAACGTCTGATTTGTATAAGGTGCTCCAATGAATTGAGCAGGCGGTTTCCTATTTACAAGACTTCGATTGGCAAAGCCGACGTTCGTTTTGTACAAGATGCTCTGATTAAGTGAGCGGACGGTTTGCTATTTATAGACTTCTATTTCAGCTATCTGATTCCGAGGCACTTGCAAAGAATTCAAGAGTTAGCTTTAACTGCGCTCGAAAATTTAAATCAGAGGAGGGAGAGATAATATTAGGTAAGTGGCAGGTCCGTCATTTGCCCCAGTGTTGTTCCAGCGATTCTTTACTCCTTGTTGATCCTGCACTCAAAGAAAACTTCTTAGTAGGGGGGGATGTTGGTTTGCATCAACCCTGGTGTTGATCAGCCCCGGCTTTCCACATGATTGCGCCATAGAGTTTGGTAGATGGAACAAATTACTTTTATATATATATATATATATATATATATATATATATATATATATAGAAAATATTTTGAAAATACTTGTTCTTTTAAGGCAAACTTCATCGTCCCGGATTATGACATACTACGAAAGGTTCTTTGCATGCAAAAGCATTTCTCTGAGACCTTCGTCCTATTGATGTCGATCTTTCATGGTATCCCTGACAATGAGGCTACTGGCCGTTGTGAATGTGTCCTAATTAAGATGGATGCATTACCAAGGTTTCCTATGGTTATGACCGACCCCTTTCAGGTTGCCTACATATCCAAAATGGAATCAGGTCTGAACGTAGTTCGTGGGATAATGTTAAAATGTGATGAAATGACTGAGCCTAACTCAGGCGGCCTACGTATCCAAAACAGAATCAGGTCGAGACATAGTTCGATTATAGAAGATGATGAGATTAAGAAATGAAAACGGGCGAGTCTGACTCAGACAACCTACGTATCCGAATGGAATCAGGCCAGAACGTAGTTCAATTACAAAGGACAACTGAATCTGATGAGAATTACGTATGTATTCCTTTCTGAAGAAATCAAGTCGGCGTAGTTCCTGAACAACATACAAAATGACATTTGGTTTTTCTATTACAATAGAAAGGGGGGGGGGAGAAATCAAACCCTATGTGAGTTGCCTACATATCCCTCCGTGGGAAGTCAGGTTGAACGTAGTTCTGCTACATCAAAATCCTAACTCTATCTGCCTTCAGGCGTAATATCTCTTGATTGTGTCTGAGTTAATCGACTCCGTGCTGACTCTTCTATCCATATTTGCTAAGATTACAGTTCCACCAAACAGTGCTTAGTGGACTGTCGCGCCCCTTTTATCACGAAAGCGGGCCTCGACGTGTGACAACTCTTTTAAATAGAAGATAGAGTGTTAAAGAGAAGAGTTGCCGCCTAACGGTTTTTAAAGTGCGTTAGGGCACCTATTATGCAGATAACTCTATTTGACTAGTCAACACCACCAAAGATAGGGTAAGGGCTCAAATTACCTCAAATAGAAGGTGTTAGGCACTATTCGAGGTCCACAACTGTGGGTCTCGGCCAAACATAAGACTATGTGGATTATAATTAGGCGAGATGATTAAATAAACAAAGAGAATAAAAGGTCAAAGAGTTTCATTATAACACAATGAGAATTGGTACAAATCTTGAGGACTACAAGGATACAACTATAACGGTCTATATTAGATGACTAAGTGTATAAAGGAAAGGGGGTCCTAAGTTTTTTAGCCTAAAGGATCACCCTGTGCAACATAAATAATACTTCGCAACTCCTTTTAGATAGGAGTTACTCATATTATTTAACGGGCACAAACTATCATCTCCTGCTACCCGATTACTATGTTGAAGTTGTTTACTTAGAGCGTTCTAATTAAATTCTAGGTCGCGTCTTATGCGTGCACTACCCGTCCCACGCCTATAGTCCATGAGGTTTTGGACCTGTAATTTGGTTGTTCTAGACTTACTTAGGCTGCTCAAAATGATAAAACTAGGCGACATTCAAAACAAATAGGACTTCATGTAGAGACAATTAAAGGCCCAAGTTAGCTTCCACATATAACAACAAATGCACGCGGGCAGATTCCATATTACGTATAGGCTGTTTCAGGTTTAAAGTGTCATTTTTAACCTATAGACAAGGTTTCTAAATGACCGCACAGTTTAAGAAAGTCTCATGGCGGTGCTGCTATTCAGATTATCGCGATTATAAAATCTATAGACATGATCTCTAAGTGATTTGTGCTAGGTGGGAGTGATAGCCATTGAAAAACATAGAATTACTCTCGTTTGATCGTGTTGGCATGCTTTATAAGCGAATAGCACTATTTATAGCTAGGTTCCAATAGTTGGCAGATTTATTGCTTATTCCTATAGGCATGTTATCTAGGCGAGCAGAGTAATAAGACAATAGAAACAGACGATCAATTAATCAATTAAAGCCCTATAGACATGGTATCTAGATGAGGATTAGCATAGCATGAATTAATATAATCCTAGTGCCATGTTATCTAGTATGTACACTGCAGTTGTACAAATTGAATGAATAGTTATTGAAACTTGATTCCTATAGGCATGCTATCTAATAATGCATAGCAGTAGACATGGGAACAAGTAAAGTACTTAACTCATGCTTCTAATAGTAAAAAAAGTTGAGTGGGTGTGTGATTCCCTATAGGCATGGTTTCTACTAGTGTACAATTCATGAAAACGAAATAGCATATTTAGCATGTTGGATAGAAGAACAAGTAGATCACATAGACTATATAGGCATGTTTTCTACCCATTTATGCAAACATTAGAATATACCCGCTTCCCCAATTTCACTAATACCCCAATTGTTTGTTTACAACTTATTACAAACCCAAGAAGGAATGGAAATAAATGTCAGAATAACAATATCTAAATAATTATAGGCCCCACACGTAGAGCAGGCCCAAAAGAGATAAACCCAGGACTGCCTAGGCCTTCAATAGGCTTATTCTTCGTGCCAGCATCAAACTCAGGCCCACACTTGACTGGAATATTAGAGTGTACCAATTACAAACTTATGCATAGACCCATACCAAGCCAAGGTAGAGAATTCACACATTCAATAAGGGCAGATGAACAACTAAATCCAACCACTAGTTAATGAATATGTTAAGAAGAATTCTAAGTCCACACACTCAGCTCTTATAGCTATTAATAGTTATAAACCAAAGGCACATAGATAAGACAACATTAAATGGAAAGCAGATGAGACATATATGAGGCAAGTCTGTATTCGCAAAATGCTTGAAGCGACAGTGTTTAGCAACATGAACTAGCAGGCCATTCCTCATAGAGTGTCAGAATAAAACATGATTCGGGATAAACATAAAGAACTTCAAAGGTCAATCTAGTATAATCATAGGCAGGAGGCAAGTAGAGCACAAGTTTTACGTGAAGGTTCTAACATGCCAATTCTAATGAGAATAAGGTCACAAACAGCATATTAACATATTGATGGTACAACTTGGCCAACATCATGAAACTTAACATGATGAAAATAGATCATAGTACAAAGGCTCCACAGAAACTTATGGCATGTGAAAGGACATATCAGCTATACATTAACATGTCAGCTGACCATGCATAAGAGAGGAAACGGGATATTTATCCTAAAGTTTTAGATAATGCTAAAGATCAGAATTACAAATAGCAAGGAAATATGTATAGTCTAGATCTTAAGGCAGCATTGTAACATGAGATCTATATAGTTGTGGCCAGTTTGCAAAGAATAGTTGGTTAAACACAAGACTCAACACAAAGGAATTCCTTCAAAGCAAAGAGATGGTTTCATAAGAGTTTTAGTGTAAGACCCAAAGCAAGGCATGAAGAGGATTCTATAACAAACAATAGGTAGTCATGATAGTCAGGTTAAAATAGCACACATATAATAGGCATGCATTGAAACTCAATGCTCAAACATGTTCTGATGCTAGGAAAAACACATAGGTACGGAACGGATTCCAGAGGAAAACAAGAAAACTAATATAGAAGTGCATGATATAGTGAAGAACACATATTAGTCCAACACAAACTAAGAACAAGCTGGAATCTATTACATGTGCTGAAAATGCGTTCAACTATCAAAGAACATAACATTACATGGGAATATAGAATGATATCATGGCATTATAGTATCAGGGATTAATAACTAGCAAAGGAACTAAATCATGCTCACAGAATTTAAATGTCCTTAACACCTAGAACACATATAGATATATAGAATAAAAAATAGTTAACATTGCAAGAGTTAAAGGCACTAACCATTAACGAAATTAAACGAGCAAAAGAATAAGGAGTTTGGAACAGTGGTAGCAAGAACCCCAGATCTCCGATGCTTTAGAGTTCACAAGTGCCTCGTAAGGGCCCCGAGCAGTGCTTGCACCGCAGGAGGTTGATAATATTATGGCCTTGGCTTTCAGCCAGCCAAAGAGCCAAGTGTTTCAGAGTAGATGAAGGGGTGAGGGAAATATATCGACTGCAATAGCAGTGATATTAGGTCTGCCTAGAGGGGAATTGGAGAGGAGTTTATATAGTGGCAGAAATTGAAACAACAAACATGGAAAATAATCAATTAAGTGCAAATAAGGAAAGAAAATATCACATGCAAATTAAAATCAGTAAAGGAGATGGAGAGTCTCAAATCCTAATTAGGGTTCAATCGTCTGAAAATTAATCCAAGAGTGCAAATCGCTCTTTATTGAGTGTATATAGATTGAATAACGTCCAAAATCAAAGATTCGAGCCATTCTAGTCTCGTCTCAGAAGTGATACTTGCCAAACATAGGCAAGTACCTAAGTAACACCATAAATGGACGACCAATGATGAGAGAAGACTAATAAGGTAAGTGTATCATAGACGGATTCCATCTCTAAGTTGGAATTATAGAGGAAATAAGTAGTGACGGCTAGGGTTTCTTAGAAAAGAGAGTGTAGAGAGGATTTCGGGTCGACGGAGATAGGAATATCAACGACCAGGATGAAAAATTAAACGGGGTGGGTCATGGAGATGGGACGCGACCGCGTTTTAGTAAAGGGTCATTTGGTTTGGGTTGGGGGTTGTTGGGCTAAGGATTTGGGCCAAATTTGGCCCGAAATTGGCTTAAAACTAGGCTATAATTTAAATACACGAAATTTATCAAACATAAATTATAGAAAATGATTAATAAATGATAAAAATGTTATTTATGCAGTAAAATACTTTAAAAGAATAGCTTAATATTATAAAAATATAAGGAATGATATTTTAGCAGAAATAATGTAATAAAATGCAATTATGCATTAATATAGGCCATTATTGCAAAATTATGTAAATAGCTTAAGAAAACACAAATATGCTTACATAAAATTACATAAAATAGTTTGAAACATATTTGCGAAGAAATCATGTAGTACTTGTATAATTTAAGGGATAATTAATAAATAATCAAGTAATTTAAATGCAAAGATTAGGTAATGGTGTAAGAATGAAATTTAGAAAGTATATATACTATTTTAAAAATATGAGGGCAAAAATTGGGTATCAACATGGACCTACGTAAGGACTTTGCCAGTTTGGTGCAAACTTCCCTTTAGCTTCCTCTTGATGGGGAAAGATTTTCTTCAGAAGCAACTGCCCCATTGCAAAATGGCGGGACATCACTCTTTCTATTAAATGAACTAGCCATCCTATTCTGGTATAGCTGTCCATGACATACTGCATCCATTCTTTTCTCGTCAATGAGGATGAGTTGTTCTTGCTGACCCGTATCCACTCTGCGTTGTCTAATTTTGCTTATTGGATGACTCTTAAGGACAGAATTTTGACTTCTACGGGTATCACAACTTCAGTGTCATATACCAACATGTATGGCGTTACCCCAGTAGATGTTCTCATGATAGTCCGATAACCCAATAAAGCTAGAGGTAGCTTCTCATGCCATTGTCTATGATTTTCCACTATCTTTCGCAGAATCCACTTGATATTCTTGTTCTTTGCCTCGACTGCCCCATTCATTTGTGCTCTGTAAGCTGTGGAATTGCGGTGGAAATTCTGAACTTTTCACAGATTTCCATCATGAGGTCACTATTGAGGTTGGCAGCGTTGTCAGTGATGATAGACTCATGTATCCCAAATCTGCTAACGATGTTATTTCGGACAAAATCTTCCACCACCTTCTTTGTGACAGCCTTGTAAGTAGATGCCTCGATCTATTTAGTGAAATAGTCGATGGCTACCAAATTAAAACGATGTCTGTTTGACGCTGCAGGCTATATGGGTTCTATCACGTTCATGCCCTGGGCAGCGAAAGGCCAGATGTTTCTAGAGTGAGAGAGAGAGGGTTCAATATGGAGGGTCTAAGTTTTCATCAAATTAATCTTCAAACATCACTCAAAGCTTGGAAATATTCAAGTAGAGTACCAAATTCTTCATCCAAAAAGGTAAGACTTCATCACCCCAGCTCTTAATTTTAAACATAGCTATAATGGGGTATTAATAAGATGGTCCATGGGTGTGAGGGTTGTTTATATTGCATGCATGTGATAAAGAGTGTGGGAAAAATAAGAAGTGAACTAGAACCATGAACGTTTTCCTAATTTTGGGTTCAATTTGTATATTGCTAAAATAGATTGAGGTTGCTAAGGGTTCCGGAAAATTGTAGAGTCTAAAGAAGCGCAATTGAGGTATGTTGGCTAAACTTTCTCTCTTGGAATTGAATTCCATAATATTTCTGTAAATTTCAAAGCGTGGGTTACGTATTAAAAGGTTATGGCTTTGAGTCATGTTTTAATGAAAGATTGAATTGTCTAAAAGCTTTTGTACTAAATTCATGCCCATTAGTGGTTGCTTTAACTAATGTTTTGATTTGTAAATATATCCAGTATGATTCGAGTTCTATATACTCATATGTTGAAATTGTACATTGTCATTTCTGGGGGAGAGTATTGCAATAGTAAATGGTGTATTGACTGTTTATGATTTTTCATGTATGTTTCTATTGTTGGTTGGTATGCTTGATTCTTTGGGAAGAAACCATTTGTGTTTGAAGTTTCCATTTCAAATGGATTTGAAGTATATGATTTTTTAAAAATATCCTATATGTTTATACTTGATAGTGATATTTGAAATTGAAAGAGGTAAAAGTGTAGAATATTAAATACGGCCATTGTGCCAGGAATTAAGAATCTTGTGAATGGCCTAATGAGCCAAGGAAATATTGTCGTTGTGAATGACTGGAAATACTAATGAGAATTCAGACAATGTGAAAGATGTCGAGGTGAGTACAATTGTATTTATGATATTTCTGTTTCCAAATCAAATCAAAACTATTTTTGGGAGCATCATTAGCAATACCGAGGAAGGGTGGGACATAAGGCCCACACCTGAAACTACACGTGCCGGTGTAGGGGTGGAATGTGATATTATTCCCCTTAATTGGGATGAAACTGGAACCTTTGTGGATTGGAAAAGTCAACCCGCACCGCATATGTGGGAAGGCGGCCAAGCTGATCGGGTGGAGATTAGACGCCATATTGCGCATATGGTGGTACTACTCTTGGTAACAATTTTCTTTCGCATCACATGTTAAACCATATTGTTCGTGGGGAGATGGCCTAGCCGATCGGGCGTGATCAGGCTCCGTGCTAACAAAGACGGTGGTACATCGGTGCTAATGATCTCCCAACCAAAATTATATATAAAGTTTGTATTTTGGAAATTATTATCTTTTAACTAGACGTTTGATATTGTTGATTGTGACTTGCTGTTTCTATGTGTTGCCTTTTCTTATATGGGCATTCTATTTTGAAAGAGAATTTTTATCTATACATACTAGTGTTATTCGACGGTACTAACGTCCCTTTTGCCTGGGGTGCTGCATCTTTAATGGATGCAGGTGGTTCTTCAGCAGGCGACATTGATCAGTGATAGCAGTACACTCTTTTCAGCTGATTTGGTGAGCCCCACTTCATTCCGGGGTAATGTATCTTTTGCTTCTCGTGTATAGTGTTTTGAGGTATAGTTGGGGCCTTGTTGCTGGCATTTCCATATTACTCTTCTATTGTATTTAGAGGCTCCGTAGATAGGTATGAGTTATGGTTGATATTGGGAATTGAACTAGAAATGTTTGTACCTGGAAATTATATTTTTCATTAATTCTATAAACTCGTAATATTTTGGAAATTATGAATGAAGCTACTAATGGGAATGAAAAGGAAGTTGTTAATAAAATCTTTTCAGTGATTGATTAATGGAGTACATCTCCTCTTTATTCATGGATGAGTTTGGGTAGATGGAAGTCTAATAGGCTTGCTCGGCCGGGTTCTCTCGGTTGAGCGCCGGTCGCGCTCCCTGAGTTTTGGACGTGACAAACTTGGTATCAAAGCCTAAGGTTTTAAAGTGTCCTAGGATGTCTCGGAGCCGTGTCTAGTAGAGTCCTTCTTATCGATGTGTTGTCGACCACATCTATAATGAGGAGGCTACTTGGACATTGAGGAATTTCACACTTCTTTGATACTCCAGATCGTGCGATAGAGCTCAAGATAGGAAGCTAATTTCCTTGTTATGTCTCATGATATTTTTCAGATGAGTAATCCACGAGTTAAAAACCACGAGGAGGGAATGACCGCTCCATTGAATCTGGGGGAGATTACACGAGAGTTTGTTGGGAGAATGCGTCCAGCCGTGGAGGGGTTGGAAGAACTTGTTGCTAAGGAAAGTGTCTTTATTCCTACCACTGTCACCGCACCATTGGATCGTGTGGTGAGGGAATCTATGAAATGAAAGAGGGTTGTTGGTGCTAATGAACCAGATTGTATGATTTGCAAGAAGCGACACTTGGGAACATTTTAGATGACCCTTGAATTATGTTATGGCTGTAGAAAGAGGGGGCAAAAGAAGAACAAATGCCCTAGGTTGGGTACACCCATCCAGTTATGTCCGTCATGCGGGAAGGAACATTTGGCATCATGTTGTGAGTATGCTCAGCAGCGCATTAGAGGTGGTATCTTTGGGCAATTCCAAAGGCCCACACAGCAATCTGGTCCTGGAATTGTTAATCCCGCATTGGAAGCTTGGAGGAAGGATAAGGGGTATGCTTATGATGTATGCAAAAAGGGTAAATATCAGGTCAGTGAGACGAGTCAGTTCAGCAGACCTCATCCCCGTTGTGTGAAGTGTGGGAGATGCCATCCAGGAGTTTGTCACTATGGTACAAAAGTATGCTACAAATGTGGTATGACGGGCCACTTTCAAAGAGATTGTTATTTGTTTCGCTAGAGCATGGGCAAGGGTATGGCACAACCAGCCAGTTCTGTAACTACTACATCCACAACGCCTCCCCCAGCTAGAGGCACTATAACGCCCGCAGGTCATGGAACAGCTAGGGGTGGTATTCAGAGCCCGGGAGGGCCCAACAAGTTTTATGCTATGAGGAGACGTCAAAAGTTTGAGGCTTCTCCAGATGCGGTTACAGGTATATTAAATGTCCGATCTCATGATGTGTGTGTTCTTATTGATCCCCGTTCCACTTTGTCATATGTCACCTCTTATGTTACTATGGAAGTTGGGATAGAACCGAAACAACTTTATGAGTCATTCTTTGTATCTACTCTTAGAATGAGGCACAGTATTCGTGAAGCCTCTTTATCACAATTCCTTATATTTACAACCTCTTGAGAAATTGAGTTCTATAATGGGTTCCTTGAATTGCGTTATAGCCCTAGGTTAATACTTCCCACTGCTTCCCTAAATTCTCAAGAAGGGATAATACCTGATGAATTTCGTATAGAACCTTTTGATTCAAATGGACAACATCTGCTCATTTGTGCCTATACAGGCATCACCATAATATTTACCTATGCGGTATCATATCCAATGGAAAGCATCCTAGTGTTGAGATCCTTCTTGCGTCACTGTTTTCCTCTACGGTATATGTGACTTCTATGGTTGGAAGAACTATTCTACTCCTTTATGAATAGTATCATGAATCCTTTTCATTGTCTAGTAACATGAGAGAATATATTATCACCTATCATGTGCGTACATGCCAATTGAAAGGGTCAACTTATCCGCATAAAGTTTCTAAGCAACTTGAGATTTATCACAAATTCGTCATAGGGAGGTCTTGTTGTTTACCCATCTCAGTATGACTTTCATGTCCACCTAGATCGTGCCTCAGTGAGTAACTCACCTTGTTCCCAGTATTGTGGTTGCCCGTGAATTGGCGTGAAATGGCAACTTGAGAGTTGTTATGGCAAAAACATGTCTAGCTCGCGGCAAAGTGTTCATTCTCTCTAACTAGTACATGATTTCATCCAACGTTAAGATGTCCTAGTTACATGATTCCACTTGTGTGAGATTGAAAGTCGAGCAGCCTTATGATGAGCATATTAAATTGAAAGACAAACTCGTCGTTTCTCTAGTCCTCTCACATAGGATCAAATATTGGCACAGGTTAAGCTGTGGGAATGATAATAATCTCAGAAGTGTTCAAGTTCTTTTCATCCTCGTAAGCTTTTGGCATAGATTCCTTGTGCTAGTTACTGTTAAGAGTGTAATGCAACTTTGTGTATCTTGAAATCCATATCATATTCAGGGTGCTAAAATATTCTCATTTCGAGTTAAACTGATTTTCCCTACATTCTAAGAGCCGACTGGTGTCACATAAGTGCTATCTCTCTTTGAGGCCTACTATTGCCAAACAAGGCACGTATGGAATGAAATAATTGTTGTTGTCCTTTTCCTGGCTCATAGTATTCCAAGAATAATTGACGCTAATGTCTTTATCCTCCAGACCATGCCTCCCATATGTCATATGTCTAAAATGACTCATTTATTTAAATCTCCTAATCATGAACCTGATCCCTATATTATCTATGCCTACTAGGCAACTCTATGACTGGTTTGTTGAACCGATGGTGTCACCACAATGAATCTCCATGTCAGCGCTATTGGTAGTGACCTTCATCTCTCTTAGGATATAACCTCTTTAAATGTCGTGCTCAGCACATTGATGGATTCTTGAATATTTCTAGCGAATCTTGAACCTCGTTGTTCCTGTTTGTAGTAAATCTATCAGGTATTGTAGGTCCAGGCATGTCAAATAAGAAGCATCATCCCGCGATCAAATATATGGGATAGGAAATTTTATGGTCATAGTCAAGCTAGCACATCTTAGAGAAATTGTTGGAGGTTACCAAATGTTTAGTTTGGGTGTTCGGCGTGAAGATTTAGAGTTGAAGAAAGTGAATGGGTTATTCTCAATATTTTCTGCATGAGGGTGCTATGTGAATTGTTAATATAGGTAAAGTATGTGAAGTCAAATTAGGCCTTATGGAATTTTGAAAGGAAATAGGCTAAACTATGAGTATGATGTTTCCCTAGTATTGTTCTTCGTGTAGCCGGTGTTTCATGTGTCTATGTCTAATAAGGTGAAGATAAGGGATAATGGGATTGTGACGAGCTACTATTTGCTATCCTTATTAGAAAAGTCCGGGAGTTGAGATTGTCTCCGTTAATGTGTTATGGCGAAGTCTATAAGTTGAGGAGACCACATGTAGGGGCAAAAGTGTTAAGGAAATAAAATGTTCCCACTTGAGTGTATATTTAAATGATTGTGATTTGAAAGGTACTTCTGTGTGTTATGATTTAAATATGTGCAGCTCATGTCTAGATACCACTCTTGATAGTATAATGCCTGTAATGATGAGATTAGTGACATTGTTATACATTGTGATGTTTTGTCAAGTTACAGATGTGTTGTTAGGAATTGATTAGGTGTTACTCTGGTAGGTGGATAGGCCCAGTTACAGGGGAGACTCTAGCGAAATTTTTTTGAAATTTAGGGAGATTAGCCAAATTTTGAAACTACTGGTGTGTGTGAACCAACAGTTGAACCACATTGAATGCTAATGACGGATTTTGATCCTCATTCTAGGACGAATGATCCTAAGCGGGGGAGAATGTAACACCCCAAAAAATTTTGAAGCCATATTGTGCATATGGTGGTATTACTTTTGGTAACAACTTTCTTTCGCATCACATGTCAAACCACATTGTTCGTGGGGAGATGGCCTAGCCGATCGGGCGTGATCGGACTCCGTGCTAACAAATACGGTGGTATATCGGTGCTAATGATCTCCCAACCAAAATTATATATGAAGTTTGTATTTTGGAAATCATTATGTTTTAACTGGACGTTTGGATATTGTTGATTGTGACTTGCTATTTCTATGTGTTGCCCTTTCTTATATGTGCATTGTATTTTGAAAAAGGATTTTTAGCTATACATACTAGTGCTATTCGACAGTACTAACGTCCCTTTTGCCGGGAGCAGTGCATCTTCAATGGATACAGGTGGTTCTTCAACAGGCGGCATTGATCAGTGATAGCAGTACACTCTTTCCAGCTGATTTGGTGAGCCCCACTTCATTCCGGGGTCATGTATCTTTTGCTTCTCATGTATAGTGTTTTGAGGTATAGCCGGGGCCTTGTTACGGGCATTTCCATATTACTCTTCTATTGTATTTAGAGGCTCCGTAGACAAGTTGTGAGTTATGGTTGATGTTGGGAATTGAACTAGAACTGTTGGTACCTGGAAATTATATTTTTCATTAATTCTATAAACTCGTAATGTTTTGGAAATTATGAATGAAGCTACTAATAGGAATGAAAATGAAGTTGTTAATAAAATCTTTTCAGTGATTGATTAATGGAGTACATATCCTCTTTATTCATGGATTTGGGTAGAACGAAGTCTAATAGGATTGCTTGGCCGGGTTCTCTCGGTTGAGCGCCGGTCGCACTCCCTGAGTTTGGGGCATGACAAGGGTGAACCCGTTACATTTAACTCATTTGGTGGAACTCCGATGAAGCCTCCGTGAATCTGGCACTGGTGACATTTCTGTATATTGCGGATGTTGTTGCTTTCCATGGTCATTAAAAAGTATCTAGCTCTCAAAATATTCTTGGCTAACGTGAACCCGTTCATATGGGGTCTACATGTATTTCTTCCAACCCGTTGATAGGTAACGCTCTATGGGTCCTCTCACGTCCCTGCATATATTTCTTTCAATAGTCTGGTTGCTTCGGCGGCGTCTACACATCGCAGCAAGCCCGAGTCTGGGGGTCCTCCTATACAAGACTTCCATGTTGAGGAAAACATTGTTTGCCAACCTCCTGAGGACTCGCTTTTGACAAATAGTAGCATTTTCTAGGTACTCCTGGGTCGCGAGGAACTTCTTGATGTCATGATACCAAGGTTTACCATATGGTTCTTCATTCACATGGAAGCAATATGCATGTTGATATTTGATTTCTATCTCGATTGGGTCGATGTAGTTCTTGTCTGGACATTGAAGCATGGATGATAAGGTTGCAAGGGTGTCTGCGAACACACAACCGAAGGCATTGTCCAAGACTGACAAATAGAGCAACAATGGTTTTCCTGGTTCAGAGGGAACCAACACTTGTGAGTTTGAAAGATACTCTTTGATTCTGTCGAAGGCTTTCTGGCATTCCTCTGTCCATTACGTGGCAACATCCTTCTTTAACAGTTTGAATATGGGTTCACATATTACTGTGGACTGGGCTATGAAGCGACTGATCTAATTCAATCTTCCCAGATACTCATGACATCTTTCTTGCTCTTTGGTGGTGTTAATTCCTATATGGCCTTTATTTTTGATGGATCCAATTCTATCCCTTTCATGCTTACAATAAAACCCAATGGTTTTCTAGTAGGGACTCCGAATGCGCCCTTTTTTTGATTCAGCTTCAAATCATACCTTCGCAGGCGTTCGAAATGTTTCCTCAAGTCGTCCAAGTTCTCTGAGCTCTTTCGATAGTTTATGATGACATCATCCACAAACACTTCGATCTACTTATGAATCATGCCATGAAAAAGGGTCGTCATGGCCCTCATGTAGGTGGCGTAGGCATTCTTGAGACCGAACGGCATGACCTTATAACAGTAGGCTTCCCAAGGAGTGGTGAAAGCTATCTTCTCTGTGTCTTCCTCGTGAATTAGGATTTAGTGGTATCCAGCGAAACAATCCATTAATGACTGCAGTTCATGCCTCTCACAGTTGTCGATGAGAATGTGAATATTTGACAAGGGAAAATTGTCCTTTGGACTAGCTTTGTTGAGATCTCGGTAATCCACACATATTTTGATCTTTCCGTCCTTTTTAAGAACTAGGACGATGTTTGCATTTCCTTGGCTTCTGCTTGACCGGTGGTTTGGTAGGGCCAATGGGTAGCTGATGCGAGACAATATCGGAGTTTAATCCTGGCATGTCATCATAGGACCACACAAACACATCGACGTACTGTCGGAGGACCTTAATCATTTTTCCCTTATGCTCTGCTTCTAGGTAAATGCTGAACCTGGTTTCATTCAAGTCTTCTTCACTTCCAAGATTGACTACTTCCATTTCTTCGAGGTTGGGTTTCTTCTGACTCTCCAATTGTTCGATCTCCTGCGGGAAATTGTCTGGCATCATACTTTCGTTATATTCCTCATAATCTGGATTGTGGTGCTTAGTGTTTTCGTTACATATCATAATCGTGGAACGCGGTTTTTTATCGGTTTGATTACTGAAAAGAAAATCTAGGTATAAATAAAGCAATAAAATATAGTTGTGATACTTAAGAAAAAGAAAGGCCTTAAGCGTTCACAAGAGGAAAATGATAAAAAGGTACAGAAATGGTACAGGCCTTAATTGATCGTGTTATTTCAAAAGAAAACTTTTACAGATCCATACTACCAAGACTCCCAGCGACCAATGATGGACTGGATGTCCAATTCTGCAGCTCTACCCCTGGTTCGGCATCCCTGATAGTCGGTGTATTCATGTCAGTTCCTTCACATCATTCTTCAATCATATTCACGAACCACTTTCCTATCACGAACAGCATTCTTGAAACATGCTCTGGCATAAGAACATTTTTCCCGGAGCTAACGGTGCGAGTTTTCCCTTCTGGGGGATGATATTCTATACCAGCCCTTCCTTTCTGCCAATTGTGCTCACTTGGTTCTATGATCCCATATAACCTGGCTCCCAACCTTGTTCCTGGCCTGTATCCATATTTCATCATCACCCTCATGGTCATCTTAGACCTGTACGGCGATTGCATTCCCAAATTCTGTTCAATCTTCTCTTCCTCAGTAGTCTGCATGATTTCTACAACATGGAAGGAAACTCCTTCTAGTCCCTCATTGAATGGGATAAAATACTCCAAATAGGCGGAGTGACCCCACTCGCCATGGACCACGATCTCTTGGCATCCCCACTCAAATTTTATGCATTAGTGCAAGGTAGATGGCATGGCCCTTGTCATATTTATCCAGGTCCTGCCCAGCAGCAAATTGTAAGAAGTGGAAATGTCCATCACTTGAAATAATACTCGAAAGTCGACCGGCCCGATCTGCAAGGCTAGATGAATTTCCCCTATAACATCTTTTTGCGAACCGTCAAAGGCCATTACCTTACGTGGCTTTCCTTGACCTCCCTCAAATGAATTCCCAACTACTGTAGGGTATAGAGTGGGCAGATATTGAATCCTAATCCTCTGTCGACCAGTACTCGAGATAACACTTTGTCCCCACATTTTATAGTGATGTGAAGAGCCTTGTTATGACTTGCGCCCTCGACAAGAAGTTTGTCCCTTCTGAAAGTGATCATGTTTGCCTCTACCATTTTCCCAATTATTGCGGAAAATGCCTCACTGGTAGTGTTACTTGGTATAGTTACCCCGCTAAGCATTTTCAATAAAGCGTCCTTATAGCTATCCGAACTCATCAATAGATATATGATGGATATCTGTGCTGGAGTTTCCTTTCACTGTTGTTCCACTGAATACTCTTTACTCGACATCCTTTTCCAAATCTCCACGCCTTCTGGGTCTGTTATATTTCTATTTGGAATTTGTTCTCTCCCTGGATTTCCTCGATTGACCACTTAAGGGGCGTAGCATCTCCTAGACCTAGTCATGCCATGGGCTGCGGCAGAGTCTATCATTTTGGCTTTTCCCTTTTGTTGATAGGTCCATGGGACGATTTTGTATTCCCAATCTTCTTCATCATGAGTAGCATCGGCGGGTTGCTGCGGATAAGTTTGAACTGTCACTGTAGGCTTTAGTTGTACTATAATGATGGAGACTTTTGAGGAGGGATCCTTGCATCTTCTGAATTTCCAATAGTGACAATTGTTCCCTTAAGGTCATATTCTTCATCTAGCGTTATCATGTTGGCTCCCTGGTTTTGATGATTTGGCAATGGGTTTTGATTCACATTAGGTGGTGGTTGAGTGCACTGATTGTCTCCGCTCTTGATCGGGGTTTCAATTTCATTTTTCAACTTGAAACAGTCTTTAGTATTGTGTCGCGACATATTGGAATGATACAGTCATCCTTTAGTGGCACCAATACACATATTGGAATATCCTTTAGGGATATTCAGGAACCCTTCCCTCGATTGTGTATCAATCCTGCTCTTCTCAACCTTTCAAACAATTGGGCCAAAGGCTCCACAATCGGGGTATAGGTTTTAAGACCTCTCTCTTCGATGTTGTGACGAGGACGTGGTGCATACACTGGTCGGTTTTGGTGAGTAGTGGTTTGGACAGGAGCATATGCTCATTGTGGGTTTTGGTCATTGTGGGTTTTTGTTGTTGTTGGCTCGAGGAGGATTGTATTGTTGTTGAGGGTGGTAGTATGGTTCGGTATTATAGACTGGAGCATAGGTGGGTGGTGGTAAGTGGTTGTTTGGGGAGTACGAGGTGCTTCTAGGAGATGGGTTAGTTTGATAGTAGGGGACGACTGCTGAGACCTCTTCTTTTCTTTTCTTTCTGCTACCAGATTTTATGCCTTCCTCTAGAAAATCTCCCATCTTAACCAGCTCGGGGAACTTTTGACCCTTCATTCCCATCATCTTTTCAAAGTATATTCCCTCCTATGCTCTGATGAAGTACTTGGTTATATCACTGTCGTCCAGGGGCGGTTGCGACCTCACAGCCTATGCCCTACACCGTCGTGCGTATTCTTGAAAGGACTCAGTTGGGTTTTCAGCAGGTTCACCAGCGCGAACCGATCATGAGTGATTTTCGTATTGAATCGAAAATGGTTCATGAATTCCTCCGCCATATCTTTCCATGTTCTCCAATTCTACGGGTCCTGTCGGGTATACCACGTGAGTGCTTCTCCCGTCAGACTCCTTATAAATAATTTCATCCCCAGTTTCTCTTTTCTCCCCACTCTGACCAACTTGTCGCAATAAGATCTTAAATGTGCGTGAGGGTCCCCTGTCCCATCAAAAGAATCGAACTTTGGGGGTTTGTACACTATTAACATATCTAAATCAGGGTGAATACACAGGTCTTCATAATCCAGGCTTTAACTTCTTCGGGCAACTTGGAGACTCTTCATTTGCTTCTTAACATCTGGAACTACTCCAATACTGACTCTTCTTCCTTATTACTAGCCTTTCTCTCCATCTCGGCGTACTAATTGATGTCATATGTCGCCCTGAGCATGACGGGTGATATAAAGGTAGGTTCAGTAATGACATATACAGGTGGAACGCATCGCTTGTGAGTAGCGGCATGTTTCACAAGTATGTGCTGGTTAGTGGTGAAAGTGACTCCATCACGAGGAGGGGTAGTTGCATTATTGGTAATAGGTTGGTTTTGTGATGTCTGAGACTATTGTGGTACGTAGGGAGTGTGAATAGGATGTTGGAGGGTTAGCATGTGTTACTGGAAGTATAACTTGAGTAGTGGGGGTTGAAGTTGGAGTGTTGTTGTTTTGGCATGATGTTGAAGGAAAATGATCTGGAAGTGAATTTAAAGAAGGGAATATGGGTGGTTGAGGAAGTGTTGTCACAGCCAGGTGCGCCAATTCTCTGATATGTTGTACATCTTCTCTTAAGGATTCCATTTCTCTGTTCATCCTTTGCACGTGCTCATCATTCTTAGTACTATCCTTTTCTCTTGATCGCCCCAAGCTATTGGATACGACCAGAGCATGTTCAGTTGGGTCTTCTGTAGCTGACATCTTTCCCTTAGACCTTAGATTGTATGGAGGGTCCGCCAGTTTTAGTCGACGCAAACCAACTTTCTTTTCTTTTGGGGGGTAATAATAAAGCAAAAGGAAAAAATAAGAGCAAATAATTCGTGCATTACATCTAGCGTGTTCCTAGAATTCGCGGGGACCTCTTATTGCCGGAGGTATGCCTAATTTACGGATGTTTGACAGACATTTAGACTTGACACATTTAGACCTGAAGCGATTCATTTTCATTGATAATTTGGACTGATACAAGCAGGAACAAGCATTACATCACAAAGTTGCATGGGCTTAGATAGTTGCCCTTTTGGAAAGTAAAAGAGAGAACTAGAGATAAAGGTACGAAGTAGGGAAAGGAGGGGAAATCAACCAATTATAATAATCATCCCCTGAGTCGCCTCCTGGGCCCTTCTCTTCTTCTGGCTCCTATTCCGGATCCTCCTCTGGGTCTTCCTCAAACTCTTTCTCATCATCATTGAATTTAGACTTCTCTTCTAGATCTATTGGTTATGTGATTGACTCTATCTGGATGCATTCTATTACCTGATCATCCTCTTTAGCCGGTGGTAACATATGATCAATGGATCCAGGGACCACCTGACGATGCATTGATGTGGTCACAAGATAGTGTCGTAGGATCTCATGGATAATATGTAAAGAAACCACCGCATCCTCTAACCAAGCTATTCCCTCTCTGCTCCGGCGGGCCAGTTCTTATTCTTCATTAATCCAGACATAGTACTCGGGGATGCACCATGAATTTTGACCCATAGGCATCCTTACCAGGTCATTCCACTCTTCTTGCAGTTAATTTATCCTGGGAATTGGGATCTGGCCACTATAATCATCCTCGTACGGTATTGTCCTTGTCCATAGCGGCACATCTTGGATCATCCAAAATTGTCTGAGGACCCGCAGAGGTGAGTACGGCTGAATGCCTTCTAATGTCATCAACTTAATGAAGTACCTTTGGGGAGTCCTCAAGATTGATCTACCACTTAACCAAGAGTGTTTCCAGTTAATCCATTCTCCTATCAGATTGGTCAGCATTTCCCTCCATTCTTCTTGCCCATATGGGGAAATCCAGTGCCTCATTCTTTTATTGTGGATGCAGATCATATTATTGAAACCTACGAAGTAGTCGATAGTAGCCTCTCATTGGAAAAAGTTGTCATTAGACCAAATCTATAACAACAAGTTGCATACTTTGAAGTAGTCGTATCCTCGTGCACATGCAGATAAGGCTCTCAACATTTCGGTTAAAACCATCGGCACTAAAGTGGCTTGAAGATTGCCGCGAAAGGTTGCTAGGACCACTGGTAACATGTTGATGTTGATACGGCCCCTTTGCTTTGGGAAGACCAATAGTCCTAAAAGTGCCATTGCGAAAGAGATAGGCCTGAGGCTCTCCCATATCGCTTGGTCGCATTGAAACTCCTCTGAATACCACTCGTAGCTTTATCGGTGCCCAAACCTGTCGAATATCTGGTCGAGGCTCACCCACCCGTCCTCGATACTTCTGAGACTTTTGCTATTGGTAAGACCTATAGCATCCAAGAACCGATAATCGGGCACAGTAACTGGCAGTGCTGGCTTTCTTTCATTAAATGGCAGCTCCGTAAAACTTGTGACTTCCTCCAATGTTGGTACAAGCTCGCAGTCGGCAAATTTGAATATCACTTAGCTAGATCCCAAAATTCTATCAACAGGCGAGCGACCATATTGTCTGCTTGGATGTTCATCAATGTAGTTAATGCACCTAGATGCATCCAAACTTTGTCTCCGTGTTCCCGACGAATATTCTTCCACTACTGTTTCAGCTTATGTAGTTCTCCCATTACCGTGCTAATTGCAGGGATGTTTTGGTTGATTTCCATTTTCTGAGGTGGGTAGAAGAAAATATATTTGGGTAATGTATCTGCTTCGGACTCATAACTGTCTTGTCATGTTTGTTTGTCTTTCCATAGAGATCACGCTGCTGGATGCAAAACCTGTTGACATCAAGGTGATTATCCTAATTATGTGTTGATGCTTGGGACCAACTCAGCTAGGGTTTATGCTGTATGACCTATTTTACCAGAGTAGAGTGTTTCATACATTTGAATTGGACTGAGAACTTCGAGAAGTTATGTCAGTTGACCCGACGAAGCCATTCTCTGAAATTAGAGAATTTTGAAAAGAAGGTTCATAGGGGTGTAAAAGACAACCCTCGCGTGCCATTGTGTGTGATAGTGTGCGGCCATGACTCGATTGGAAGAGACGTGATGACATCGTATATAAAGCAGTAAAAAGCAAGGGTGTAGCAGCAATAAGCAAGGTGATCATAGAGAGCAGATAATTCTAAAGAGCAAATAAGCCATGTAAGCTTTGTAATTGCAATTTCGATCATAATTAAAGCAACGTACAAATAAATCTAGAAGCCAAATTAGTCTAAATTTGTTAAGGTCAGAACCTAAGTGAGATATCCCCAATAGAGTCTCCATGTTCTTGCACCCTATTTTGCACTAGTCAAAACCGGATTCAACTTGTGGTTTCTCTGTTGTTGATGAAAGAGAGTAGCCGCCTAATATTTGAAGGTATACTAGGGTACCTATTTAATTACTAATTCATGTTCTTTATGGGTCGTCTAACCGTTGAGATTAGGCGTACGGGTTCTTATTATTCTAAGGGAAAGGTGTTAGGCACCCCTTAAAATCTACCTGAGGTAGCTCCATACGATTTAGACTAAGTTTGGGATCAAGTATTTATAAAAAAGCTTTGATTAATAATAAGGAAGGCTGCTTACTGTTTACCTAAGGATGATATTGGGAGAAATAATACGGAGTCCTAAAGGGATTTGAATTTATGAAAGGGTATATAAGAGATGTTAAAAGTGTTTTGAAATTGGCACAAAAGTGGTCTAAATTTTATAAGCTTATAAAAGAGATTAAGTTAAGAAAACACTTTGATTTGGGGGATGCTTATTTACATAATTCTAAAAGGATGTTTGTGAGAAAGAATATCTAGAATTTACCTTAGATTCGAAGGATTTTCAAAGAAAGAGTCATTTGCTGGAAATTCCTTAAAGGCGATGATTTCTTGAAGTTCTGATTTTTCTTTTGAGGAAACGAAGTTGAAATATGATTTTGTCCTTTAGAAATAGAGCTTCATTTCACTATGTTCTGGATTTTAAAGTCCTTAAAGAGAAGAAGGGTGGGTAAAAAAAATATAGTAATTAGCAAGCAGATTACAACTAGCGAACTAAGGATCTACTATTAGCTAATTTTATATTTTTAAAATCGTATATTGTTTAAGGATTGCCTAAGTTCGTATGAAACTAAAGCATAAAGGAAAAAAAAGAAAGCATGCATTTTAATATTTAAGTGTTATATACATGAGAGGTAAAACACAATGACATAACAAATACAACTAAACATTAAACTAGTAGAGGCAGTAAACTAAAATAACGTGGCAGTAATAATGATAAAAGGAGTTGAGGGAAAGATGACTGGACTCTGGTATTGGGCCTCAAGAAGATAGGCCCAGCAGTAGAGAAGAGCGAACACATAGTTTCATAATCACACCATTATAGGAATGAATCACTAAGGTATAACATATTCAAACAGGTATTGATAATATTGCTTGGCAACTTAAGGATATCAAGGAAGATTCAAACCAATATTCATAGTCAACAATTATTTCAGAGATATAATCAAGGTCATGGGACTGAATTTTTATAATGATTACACACTCAAAGATTTAAACATAATATCCCTAAGGTATCAACGGAATCATGCTTCTAACAACATCAGCCAGTTATTATGGTCAAACAATATTAACAAAGGGATTTCAATTGGATTTGATTGTCAAATTCAGTTTTAGATCAACAGTAGAAAGAAAGACTGATCATGGTTCAAAACAGAGTATGGTGCTACAGAATTAAGCAAAGGCTAGCGGCATTTAGTCAACTGCTTATGGGCAGAATAAATGAGGTAGTGACCTCATTAGGTATAGGAACTTTACACATTATAAAATCAAACTTATCAGGCAAGTGGAGAAAGGAGATGAAAACATTTTACCGAACAAGTTCAAACTCAACATGAATCTAGCTCATCATATAGGTGTGGAGTAACCATGCTTCAGGTTCTAAAGCTATCAATTGGTTATGGCGGTATGTTTTTAAACCCTATTATATGGAGACTAAGCTAATGATAAATGCATGAAGACTTTACAGAAATTCAGTAGGGGTTCATAGAGATTAAATGCATGGATGTATTGCACATATGTGTGAAGATCTCAAACAGGTTATGGAACAAACAAACTTAGTTGTGCAGCAATTATTAGTTGACCATATCCAAACAAAGTCATGACTCACACTAAGAAGAGAAAAATAGTTTGATCTTACAGAATATATATGTAGTAAATATTTATGAGAAGAAAATATCTTGGTGTAGATAAGATAGTTCCTTATGCGTAAAACAACAGAGCATGGCTATAAGAAAAATTATAGTGATAACTTAGATATCATTCTCAGAGTTAACAGGTACCAAATACAGAGAAGAAAAGCATCTAGACATTCAGATTCTTTCAATTTAATTAAGTGACATGAACATATGGTATATCAGTTAAAGTTACCCAATAATGAACCTGATCATAAACATATAGAATGCAGGGAAATAATACGCACATATTGACATTATAACAATACCATTGGCGTAAGGGAAACATGAACATGATTGATTTTATCAATGATAGTGATCAGACAGAATAAGGTCCATAGTGATAACTTAGAGGCAGTTTAACAAACACAGGCAGACAAGAAAGTATTTGAACATTGTAAGTTCAAACTTAAAGTTAAAGGACAGGGATACAAGTCTTGAACAAATTCAGGTTTCGATAACTACCAAGTAGCACACTTAGCTTATAAAAATCATAAAATTTTGAATATGTGATAAAATAGGAATGAGTTCATTGTAAGTCACTAAGAACTATGAAGTTTACATTGAACATAAATATATAGAATTTAGGCATCGAGGTTGTAAGAAAGCTCAGAACAAAGATCAATAATTATCATTCAACTAATCAATTATCACTTAAGGAATCATAATAGAAGTGGCTACTCATAAAGGATTATTATACTAGCAAGACATAATTATCAAAAATGTCCAACACATATAGCAGAATTATAATCTACAGAACTTAATATTGAGATATCTAAATTATTTAGAGAGGCGAACAAAAGAGAAGGGAAAGAAAGATGCAGACCTTCTTAAGGACAGCAGACCTAATGAATTCCCTTTGTTGCTCAAAGATCCCAAAAAACCTTCAAGCTTGAACCAGCAAAGAACTCGGCAAAAGAGAGGAAAAAATAGTAAGTGGTTTAATTATCAGAAACCCTAATTTCTTAGTGTTTATGACTATTCAGAGTTTAGGTTACTCTGCTTTGTGTGTTCGATTATCTGTTGGTAAGAACATTAAAGACCCCTTTTATAGTGGCATTTAATGCTATAGGGCTTCACCAATTCAAAATCAGTAGTGGAGAGTGACGCACGGTATATGATCATATCTAATCAAGTGAAAATCAGAAGACAGAGGGGGGAAATCCAGTAATGATTTTACCTGTGTACTAGAAAGGAGTGAGTCGTTGAACGTCAAAATGAAAGAAACCATCGGCCAGAACCCTAATACCCAGAGGTCATTGCATTTTGATCTGTGGGTGTTAAATATTTATGATAAAGCCAGCTAACACCTTCTGCTCGTCTAGATTTGAAAGAACAAAGGAAGAAACATGCGAGTTTGAAGTTTCACCTTTGGGGTCTCATTTCTTTTACTAGGGTTTTAAAATTAAAAGGCAAAAATGTAAATAACGACGGCACTGGGAGTGCAGGAACTAAAGGAATAGCTATGCATGCCATGGATTTGAAAGATCAGTGATGATTTAAAGTTTCATCTCTGAAGTTAGGGTTTCAGAATTTAAGAGGTTTGATTTTGTGATTGGAAAGGGAATGCTAAGCGAGAATCGCGGATAAATAAGACATGATGGATGATTTCTAGATGGGTTCATGACCATGCACAAATTTGTATAAGACGTAGGTGATTGGCGGGTCTGTATGCTCGAGTGAGAAGCGAGAATAAGAGGAAAGGGGGAGGTGAGGTCGCTGAGTATTGTAAAAATGAATTAGGGTTTGAGGGAATAGGGGTCCGTCTTTAGGTTAATATTGAGAGATAGAATATAGGCCATTGGATCTGGTGATCAATGACCATGGAGTTTCGGGCATTTAGGATTTTTTAGAAAGAATTTTAAAGGCCATTGGATTAAGTGGTTTGAACGGTAGAGATGGGGTCTTTAGGCTGCTATTTTAAAAATCAAATAAAAATCAGAGACTAAATGGGAGCCGTTGATTAGATGGATCAACGGTTCAGATGTGTGTGTGTTAGATTTGTGATTGGTAAAGGGGGTGACGTGGCAAATGCTGATTGGTGCAAATAGAGTTACTTGGATTGCCAAGCTGGAAGAGATGGGTGGACTTGGGCTGGGTATTTCCTGATTGGGCTATACATTTGGGCTAAAGTAATTTAATAAATAGTCATTTCTTACTTGGTTAAGGAATTGCAATTGTAGCCATTTACTTTTAAAACACGTTTTGAATCAATTTAAATAAACTTAATAATTCCAATAAAATGTGATGAAATTATAATTACTATGTGTTACTAATTATTTTAATTATCTATAAATGGCACATATTTCAAATTGTAGCATTAATTTCAAAATATAAATAAAGTAGCCTAATTTTTGAAATTAAGGAATAATTTTGTCAAATTATAAAACCTAGGCAATGTACATACAAAAGTAATTTTATAATAGTAAATATATTTGTAAGTACACAAGATTAGTACTATGTAATTAATTTTGAAACTAATACTTAATTAATTTATAAAAATAGATATTCGTTACTAAAGAAAATACCTCTAAAAGTATTTATTGTAAGTTGTTAAGCATGAATAAATTAATTTAAAATGGAGGGTCAAAATTGGCCTTCAATAGGCATATCAAGTCATATCGCTTGCATCATAAGGAGTTAGCTATTACCTCTTTGGGATGGGTTCACCGCCGAGTTTATGTCTTCATAGTCTGCTTCTTGCGTTTGCTAATTTTTCCAATGCAAGGAGGGAAAATTCACACTCGCTTGGCCATGGACGCCAAGACTGTGATGGAAGGTATCGAGGGACAGAAATACACCATCATCTCTATGATACTAGCTGAGAGGTACCGAGCCTTGTATCGGGGCAAACATGGGTTTGGACATTTCGAGGGCTGCAAACTTCTACTACAGGTTTGGCTGCTAGAGCATTTTCAGAGGGGAAAATATTGCCAGGAGTTCTTGCGTAGACCACTGAATGACTGCATCGCCAGACATCATCCAAAGAAGATGATGTTTCCTCCAGATAGGTTTGCAAAGCCGGGGAATGCTGAAGGTTGGGTATGTTTCTTCAATAATCTGACAGACGAACAAGTACATTGGATGTTTGACTGGTTTCCTAGTAGAGAGTTCATCATCATTGATGATTGGGTTGTGAGGCATTTACCCATATGCTCCTATAAGGGTAATGAGGCAATCTGGGATGAAGTACATCATACCTCGGGTTTCCAATATGATTCAGAATAAAGCTGGCTTAAAAGGAGATATTATTCTATTCAAATTCAAGGCCCAACACATGCGAAACGAAAAGATCATTGTTGATGGATAGACTATTGAAAAAAATAGATCTAAAAGACAAAATAATAGATGAGGTAGTTGTGGCTCAGGTAAATACAAGAGGCTACACAAAAGAGTGTCTGAATCTGAAACCAAGCATCTGGAACACATAAGGTGGATATGGATGCGACCAAAGAATACAAGGAGATTGCGACCAAGTAGACAGAGAGGTTGGAGCACCTAGAGCAGGGGTTGATAGAGCTAGAGGAGAAGATGAGAAAGAGGCTTTGGGATTGTCTAGGTATAGGCTACGATAAACGAGGGAAGCTGGGAATGGCTTACTTGCTGCTTGACATACGTGACCTCGGAAGTGTGATTGATGCAGTCAAAAGGGCAAAGGGCCTTATGGGGCCAAATAGATTAGGAGACAAAGTTCTTTATTGCCTTCTAGTTAGATTTTGTTAGATTCTTATGTAATAAGGCTTCGTGCCTGTAACACCCCGAAAACTTTTGAAGTACTTAAGTGTAAAGCCCGGTAAAATTTGCAAAGAAAATAATGTTTCATGGTGCCGGACTAGGTTTAGACTTTTTGGGTTGAACAATGCGCCGGAAAGTAAAGAAAAATGTTTAGCGAAAAAGTGCATTTCTACGGTCCATTATGCGACCGCAGAACCACTCTGCGGACCGCATAATGGCTGCAGAGTGAAGTAGTGTATTGGGTCAGTTGGAAGCAACAATGCAGTCGACTATGCGACCGCATAACTGTTATGCGGTACATTATGCGATCGCATAACAGCTATGCGGACCGCATAGTGACCGCATACACATGCAGTTCTTTTGGCTATTTTATAACCAAATATGTGGTCCGCATATCGGTTATGCGATCGCAAACCTTGTTCCGGAGCTCCATTTTTGGGTTTTCAAAACCCGACCCTATTTCGTTAAATACACTCTTTGGGCCATTTTTAAGACATAATCTGATATTTTAGAAGGTGTTCTTCCATAAATTTTTTTCAATTCTTGCTCAAGTTTTGGAAGATTAAGAAGGGAAGCTTACTAGGTCTTCATCCTAGAGGTAAGATTCTACACTCTAAACCCTAATTTTGAAATTTTCTAAAAATTGGTAACTAGCAAGATACATTTCTAGGCATGCGAGTTGTTTATTTCACATGCATGTGTTATCAAAGGGTGTAGGAAGATTTTTGAGCTCAAAATGGTAAAGATTGGGTTTTGGGATGATGAAGTCCTTTACAAAAAGGTCATTGAAACCTTATGCACACCAAGTGTTTCATAAAATGCTCAAGTGAGCTTGAACTATGATCATCTTCCTAATTTTGATTCAATTTGTTATATTTCTAAAATAGATTGAAGTTGCTAAGAATTCCAGAACGTTTAAGAGTGTAAGGAAGCTCAAGTGAGGTATGTTGGCTAAACCCTTCTCTTAGAATTGAACGACGATATTCATGTAAATTATGTAAGTCCCGAGTGATTCATTATGAAATTGGCTATTCTGAGTAAGATTGGGTTGAACGATATATGTTCAACAAGCATTACAAATTCTCTATTCATGTTATGCTACCAATTGAGGATGTGTTAAAATATGGGTTAATAATGTTTCGACTTTGCATTAATAATGTTTCGACTTTAAGTCAAGTTCAAATGAAGGCTATTATGCCAAATTTTGTGAAATATCTCTATGTGCATTAGACTCTAAATTGCTCACATGTGTACTACACACTTTGATTTGAATTGTGTTTGTTGTTGATGACGAGGATGATATTTGAAATTGATAATGTGAGCATGAAATACTGAATATGGCCAACGTGCCAAGAATGATCTTATAATTATGATCAATAGTACCAATGAAATGAAAAGATGTGAAAGTATTATGAAATGCGATGATTGATATAAAAATGTTGATGTCTCAAATAAGACGGCCTAGCCGATCGGGTCGTGACCGGACACCATGCCGCACACATGGTGGTAATTATGCTGGAAATTGTATTTGAAATGGTAATTGTGGTTGATGTCCCTAATGGATAGCCTAGCCGATCGGTTCGTGATCGGACTCCGTGTTAAAGATGGTGGTATTGATATTGAGAGAAATTGTGGTTGATGTCGCTAATGAGATGGCCTAGCCGATCGGGTCGTGATCGGACTTCGTGCTAAGAGTACGGTGGTACCGGTATTGTGAATAATGGTATTGTGGACAATTCTATATCGATACTAAAAATCTCCCAATGTGAGATATGGAAATTTATTTGAACATTGTCTTGATCCTAAATTGAGGTTTGATGTTGATTAAGTCTTTCATTGATATTATGATAATCTTATTTGTATTATTTGTCATTCTATTGAGAGGGTGTTTAGTTATACATACTAGTGCTATTCGACTGTACTAACATCCCTTTTGTCGGGGGCACTATATCTTTAAATTGATGCAGGTGGTTCCACAGCAGGAGATATTGATAAGTGATAGCAGTGCACCTTCTTCCCAGCTAACTTGGTGAGCCCCACTTCATTCTGGGGTCATAAATCTTTTGTACTTTGTGTATTCTGTTGAGGTATAGCCGGGGCCTTATTGCCGGCATTATCATTACACTCTTCTTTATCTGTAGAGGCTCCGTAGACATAGTGTGGGTTATGTATTGGTGCTGGGGAAAGACAAACTATGTTATATTGTGGATGTATTTCTTATCCATTTGAGACTTTAAAAATGATGAAACTATTGGAAATGAATTGGTATTATAGACATGAACACATTTTCGTCTAATTAATGATAATATGTATTTTCTCTATTCATGGATGAGTTTGGGTAGAATGAAATCTATCAGGCTTGCTCAGTCGGGTTCACTCGGTTGAGCGCCCGTCGCGCTCCTCGGTTTTGGGGCGTGACAGTGCCATTAGTGATTTCATATTATTTTGATTTGTTAAAGATTGTATTGATTTATTTTTGCATTAATGGAGTGAGACAACGTTGGCATAAATTTTCTCCAAGTCAATGTGTTGCTTAGGCCCACCTCAGGCACAATGAGGTCCCCAAATCAGGACGCAAATTATTGCGTGACCTTATGTGTTACCTGCTTAAATATTGCGTACACTCTTTCATTTCATCTTACTGACTTGGTTACCTTTTGTTTTTCTTTCTTTTGATTATTACCATTCCCAAATATTGGTTCGTGCATTCTGGCATCGTCAGCATATCACACCAGATCCAGAGGTCCTCCGCCTCCTCTTCCACCTAGCGACCCCAAAAGTAAAAGCAAAGGAAAAGGGAAGAAGGACGATTTGAGTGGTAATTGAAAGGACAACACTACCATAGAAGATAATGTCGAAACATCATATGGAAGAAGTACGCCATGACAAAATGATTTGGTTCTGCGGTCGGAGAAAAAAATCTTGGAGCGACAAGGTGAGTTTGAGCAGGTCCAAAATCATGCAAACCTCTCTCTTACTCTGAATGTCCCCGACATAACCATCAGAACACCACCACCCAGAATCAAACACCGCCCTAAACCACAAAAACCCAAAATCCACCACCCATAGCTCCACAGAATCCTCCCACAACACACCAATATCACAACCCCGCAGCCCTCAAAACCTTAACCCTCCACCGTTAGAAACCCCTCAACAACACCACCATCACGTGACCCAGTATCCACAAATAACTACCTATCATATCCCTCAGAACGTGCCACAACCTACCTCCAATACACCTCAAACCTCAATCAATGATCACCCATATACTCAAGTCCCAGGAACGTACTAAGGAAACCCAATATAAGGGGAAACCTTACCACACACCCTACAGCAAACACTATACATACCTGAACCAACCAAGAAGGAACTGCTCATCCAGAATATGGCTGGAGAAAAAAGCTGACAGGAAGAGTCTAGAATGTTGAGGGTGGAAAAACGTGTTGAAGGTTTGAATTATAAAGACATGTGTATCCTGCCAGACGTGGAACTACCAGAGGGTTACAAACCTCCTAAGTTTGAGATGTTCAATGGCACCGGTTATCCTAAGGTTCATTTAAGGACCTATTGCGATAAACTTGTAGGAATGGGTAAGAATGAACAAAATACCATTATTGCACCACCACCCACAATACCCAGCCACCATACTACCATTCATCTCCCCCTTCCCATCAAAACTACCCAAAACCACAACCAAACTTCGACCGTAGAACTCCCAGACAATACACCCCTATCACTGAACCAATAGACCAACTATATGAGAGACTGAAGGCTGCTAGTTATGTCACTCCATTCCCGCAACTGCTATTGAAAACCCTTCTTAGTGGGTCAACCCCAACAAGACTTATGCATACCATTCAGGCATGAAGGGACATACTATCGAGGAATGTGGCATGTTAAAAGATAAGATCCAGACACTGATTGACACCAAGGTTATATAGGCACAGGAGTCTGTGCCAAATGTTCGTAATACTACTCTTCCTTGTCATAGGAGTGGGGGTGTGAATGTGATAGAAACTGATGAAGAATGGGACCAGGAAGGATCCATCAGGCTTATCTAAGAGGGGGACGCTCCCAAAACATCTCCGGTCATCCTCTCACCAATTGTGGTGCAAACCAAGGCACCATTCGAGATCGAGGTAGCTACGACTTTCACTGTGATGGTACATCCATTTCCATCCTACAAGTCTGATATCATTCCATGGGATTATGAAGTGGAGGCATGGAGAAAAGGAAAAACTAACATGGAAGAGACGGGTGATGCTCATGGAATGACCAAAACCAAAAGGGTTTACACACCGAAAAATCTTGGAGGGATGCGTAAAGAGACCACAGCGAAACCACATGTTGTGGAGACAGGTACTAATGATCTTTGGAGGAAGGTTTAGGCGAGGGCGTACTTTGTTGTTGATCATCTAAAGAAGACTCCCGCCCAAATATCCATCTTGTCACTATTTCAAAATTCATATGCACACAAGGATGCCTTGATGAAGGTGTAAAGTGAAGCTTACTTACCTACTAGTATCAGTAGTGGAGAGATGGAAAACATGGTAGGACAAGTGCTAGAAAGTCATAAGATCACTTTCCATGAAGATGAGCTGCCTTCCGAAGGATTGAGTAATAACAAGGTATTGCACATCACTCTACAATATAAAGACAAGTTCATTGCTACGATTCTGATCGACAGAGGTTCAAGTCTGAACATGTCATGCCCCGAGCCTGGGGGCGAGACCGGCACCCGGTGTCTCATCTATCCTTGCGTACCAACTTGCGACTTGGGAATTCTAGACATATAATGTCATACATTGGCCAGTGGCCACATTGGAAGACAATTTGCGAAGCGAAATATAAAACTAAATACAGACTAATGCTGACTAAATATCAACATAAAGTTGGGCCGGCAAGGCCTTCATAAGTACTATAACTGACAAGCCAACAACATATATGTATAGGGCCTACAAGCCCAACATACTACATTAGCTGACAGGATATGTCTATAAGCCTCTACTAATGGATATACTGTGATCGGAACAAGGCTCTGACCTACTTATAACATATATATTTATATATACAAAGATGTATGTAAAGATCTAGACCCGGCAACTCCGAAGGGTATCGAGCTTACCAATCAAGCTGAACTTGGGCAACACCTAATAAGGAGGTCTATTCGTCTATCTGTCTGAACCCGAACGCATGAAATGCAGCGCCCCCTAGAAAAGGGACGTCAGTATGAAATAATATACCGGGTATGTAAGGCACTATACTGAAAGCTGAAACTGAACTGATAATATAATAACTAAAAGCAATTGGGAGTCAAGCATAATCTGAAGATATGCTTACCTGCTGAAACTGACTCAACTCTCTCAATATAGTAAGTAAAATAGTTGTCTGGCCTTATAAGGTTGGGTAGGTATATAACTGCTCTACCGTAGTAGGCTCGCTCATAGGCGCTCGGTCATACTAGGCTCTATATCTCGGCCAACTGGGCTCGCTTATAGGCGCTCGACCATAGTAGGCTCGGTATATAACTTACCATCTGATTAGAGGTTTCCCAATAGGGGCCTGCCCATCGATTATAACTCGATGGTAATGAAAATACTGTAATACCATATATATAGACTTTCTGCTCTCTTGACTGAAAAAAGAAAATACTCAATTGAATATGAAGTCCCGATAAGGAGAATATTGTAACTTACAAGACTAGAAAATATATACGTAAATTTTGGGACATGAATTTTTTCTTTATACATCGTTATCAAACTTGTGTAATTACGAGATCATGCAAAATGAAGGAAGAGCTTAGCCTTAACATACCTGGATTAGGGAAATATCCGTATGATATTTTCGGAAAAGGTTACACCGTGCTTCTTTAGAATTGCATCTTTCGCATAATCGGATCGTGTATGAATTTTTCGAAGCAATTTCACGTTTCCACCTCTTGAGTTCTTGGTCACTACTGGATTTGGTCTTGATCACAAGATAACATATTTTGGCTTGGAAGAATCATTAATACTTGGAGTGCTTTTTGATGAATAACTCACGCATCCAACTCTCAAGACTGGAAAATATACTTATTCCCAATAGTTGATCCAGCAATATGAGTCCAATATTCAAGTTTCGTTCATTTTATGCCACCAGCTACTTAATCACTTGATTAAATGGCAATTGTTTGCCAAGATTTTGACATCCCACGTGGAAGTATTGTCCCACTAATATTTATCCAAATCTTTCTTAGAATTAGCATATCACGTTGGGCCTTGTAGTATTCCAGAGAATCTTCACGTTGGACATAATCACTTCTCTTTTAATGAAGTAGGAATACTGTTTTGCTTAGTCTTAGAAAAGTCATATACCTTACTTATAGATAGACCAAGCATTTTACGTGTAACCAATATATCCCTTTTGTCTTAAGACTCATTTTGTGTATTTTGCCACATTTTCACTCAAATGCAAGAGTCATCATATGTATCTCCATGTGGCGGCCAAATTTTGGATCATTAGTCTTATCCAAAGACTTTAATTAATCCACCACTAATTATTAATTAACTAGGTAATATCCCATTACTTAATAATTAACCAATTACCCACATAATTAAGAATTATTTCCACTTACTTAAAATGCTACTCACTTTTCACATACCTTATACACCTTACTATCATGGCCATGTGGTACCTTATATGGCACTAGTTCATAAATACCGAGTATTTTAGCTCGGGCCATATTTTATCTCAACATGTCAAACTTGGACGAAAATTCATTTTCTTTGACTTGCTTCCCCTCTCACCTTCACGAATTTATTCATCACTTGTTTGAAATTGCATAATGTTTATAATCTCAATATAATCCCATTTCCGAATTTACGTCGAATAACTTACGACAAAACTTTAACATACGAAAATGCAGGATGTAACATCATTCCCCCTTGGAACATTCGTCCTCGAATGTTGACTATTGCACTTATCATTTTCATAACTTATGCCTTCTGAATACTTTAGTACTCTCCTTTCCATTTAGGCAACTGTTCTGTGAATAATTTCAAAGGCCAGGGCATTCTCACTTATAGGTCTCTTTCTCATACCACAACCTGTGGTCGGAATTCTTCCGATCTTGTAACTCTTGCTACCTTCTATCATGCAACCTGTATGAGTTTTTCCTTATATGTGCGCCTATGCGACTCTTCCCTCCAGCTGGTAGCCAGTCTCTAGGCCTTACTTTATAAACATATACATAGCTTGACAAGATGTCCCTCTGGGCATCTATAGGTATACTGAAGTTCTTCGCTCGGCACTTTGTTTAACTTACGAATATTGCTATACCTTATTTCACAGATCCGTTATCCATCCGTATGACTTCACTGCATCAAGGTAAGTCATATTATACTGTAACTCTTACTTCGATTTATTGTTATTAAGGTCTAGTACCAAACTCCAGGTTAATCCCTTTGCTTATCCTATATGTATAAATCTAAGTCTTTTAACGCTTCTTTATTATTGTTCATCTTAAGACTGATGGCCTAATCTCATCTCATACTTTGTAAGTTGTATCCATCCATTGTTGATTCACCTCAATGTTGATCTGCAATCTACCACTTGAAGACTTGAAACTTCTTACGTAATACATTACCGCTAGGGCCCACGTCTCATTGGGGAACATCTGAAATAATTAGACTCATCCACCTAGGGAGATGCCATACTTCCATAACCGTATTTTATAGCATCCCAATGTGTCTCACCTTACATGGGTATTTTAATCCCGTATAATTCATGAAATCCTCTTCAAGTCATTACTCAATCGAAGGCCCAAATGTCATCCGTTATCTATCACAATTACACCCTTATTCTATTACCAGGGTAGCATTCCATCTCTTCTAAACGCTATTAGTATTAGACTCCTTTGAGTTCATTCCAGCTATACTGAACTTTCTACAACTTAGAGAAACCATAAACTCTCTTGTTTTCATGGGCTTAATCCCGAAGACTTATCCATTTTCGTCACCTTCTCACTTGCCCTTTTCTTATCCTTACTCTTGTTTTTCTAAAACCTTGTCGCTCTACCATACTTTATCATGCGATTTACACATATCCATTTACACTACTCGCAACCTTCCTTCAACTTGCTTGCACCATAGATTTCCTTGTGTCATTTTGGAACATCAAGTGAGACATCGCATCATTTCTAACTATTCTTTACTCTTTTAACTAGATTTCTCGATACTTAGAAACCATAGGTTTGAAGATATACCACTGACTATGCCACTATCATTCCTAGATAATGAATCCCAGCACTTCTAGCCTTCTATCTGAAGTTATAGATTATTCACAACCTTCTGCACCTGAGTATCTCGTACGTTGTTCACCTTTACCTTACCTACCTTAAAATCTCGCATCACATCTTCTATTTCTTTCATGACCTCCCTTCCATATAGGTATGATTCACATCCACAACTTGAAGCTCTATTATAATACTTGCACCTCTGGTGCATATACAATCTGGTGGGAGCTTCATACTGACTTCTTATGAGGTTGGTACACTTCTAACGGGCTTTATTATAGAGCCGTTATAAAATATGGCTATTGTATTGTCTCTCTTGTACCTCTGATATTAAGAGTGATCCTGCAATGTTCTCAATCACTATATCCATAATTTTCTGGGTTCAATAATCAAACTCCTGATTTACTTAGTTGATGTAACTCTTTAGTTTCCTCTTTTCTCTGATCAACCTTTATGTAGGCTTAAGCTATCTTTCGATCTGCGGCTCATGGTGTTAGTTATTACTTTTAGTCTTTTATGGGCATTATGGAATATCCATGATACAACCTTCTAACAATTTAATCCTTTATCTATGCCCTGGGCTCAATTCCTTCTTTTAACGTATACCTGAGTCTTTTACGGCTGTATGAATGTCAATATATATGCTGCATCGATAATAATCCGAAATCTTTTGTGCGTTCATAACGTATCTAACTCTGAATCATGGATCGAATAATTCCTTTCGTTCCTTCTCGGATTTCTTTAAACGTAAACTATTACTTTTGCTAGTCTTTCTGCCCCCTTGTTGCGTGCATACTTAGCTTATCTTAGTGCCAACACATATTGGAATTCCATACAACTCATATGATCTTGAATATCACTTCTGAATTTTCTTCCCGTTCATTAGCCACGGTAGGTGCCATTTTCTTATGGGGTGCATGCGATGTTGTTGTGAGACAGTTGTTACAAAGACCATTTCCTCTTTAGGTCACTATGCTTAGGTTCAAGACTTCTTCCTTATTTCCTTAGCTAGTCTTTCATTATAGTACTTTTGGAGGACCCTCTGACTCTTTTAAAACTGCGAGCTTATTACATTGTATACTCGACTGAATTTTTGATGTCCTTCCTCACCTATAATTATCCGTAGTTACTTACCTCTACGCCTTTGTGCTTGTAGGGTTGCTTCTGAACATGATATTTTGACTGTCTTCCTAGTGGCATTCTCTTTATTTTCATAATACTCATACGGTACCTTTAACTACCCCAACTCCGACCTGAGTATTTCTTAATGATCACGATGTCATATCCGCTAGGTTGAATTCCCCATGTTGGGGTTCACTATGCTTATCTTGCATGATCTATTAATTTTTTTGGATCCTCTTGTCTAGCCATAACTAGGTCGTTCCTGAATCAACTACTAACTACTCGTTGGCCCATTCTAATATCAATATTCCACGTAATCTTTCTTGAATTATTTATTTTGTATTAACTCGCCTCTCGCACTGGCTCCTTGTCTATTAATAACATCTCGGGCAGGAACCCTTACTTCCTCTCCTTGACGTCGTGTTTGCATAATGTTCCGGAATCATAGCATATCGATAGGATTTTAATAAGTGCAATCTCATTCCTTTCTCATTTTTATTACATTCTTCCTTTACCATTCCATAATTACTAGAACTACTTAATTCTGACTTAATGCCATGTCACTCCATATTCCCTCTTTTAGGAGAGTACTAAGATTTAGTGATACGATAATCTACTTATAGATGTTTTACCTCTTCATCTTTGGCATCTTTTCACATCATCGATGACCCTTACTCGCCTTGCGGTAATCTTTCTGTACCAAGGATAACAAAATTCCTTATTCATGAGGGAGACACCTAGTGTAACTGGCACCTACAATCCCTTAAGCTTAACTTTGCTCACATTGCTTACTTTAGGGAAGCGTCTTCTTGAATGAACTTTAAAGGGTATTCTTCTGTCGTCCATTCTATTATTGTCGGAACGCAATCTCTAAAATTCTCATGTTGCTGACTACTATCAAATCGCTCAGTCCCTAATTCATGTTTAGTTCTTCTTGCTCACCAGTCCACTCTGATTTCTATTACTCTAGGGTCTAACATTTCCTTCTGGTAATTATGTTAGAATCACCAACTTGTTTATCGAAATGAGGATATGACTTTATGGCCTATACTCCTTTGTTGTCTCAAGGACTGTCACCTTTCGTCTTTTCCTTCCCTTGACTATAGACTCTGTAATACTGTCATTTCATTTTTTTTTATCTACCGTGGTTATCCATCGATCACATCTTACTCATAAGGCTTCATTAACTCTCTTCTTATTTCCTTGGTAACATTTCTGTCTATTACCCTATTCTGAAAACGCGAACAATACATTCTTTTGCTTTTGGCTCCCCTTGCCCCATCTATTGGCTCTTCGGGTTGCCTAACGTTCTTTCTTTACTAGAGACGGGAGCCATACTAATGTAATATTTATCCCTTCCAGGCTTGCAGTGCCTATCTTTTTAGTACTCATATATAGATGTACTATTTAAGAGTGCACCATCTGGGTGTCTCACAAGGAGATCTATTAGCATATACGCAATATCCTTCGGAAATGTCAACTAACACAAACAATCCATTCACCATTTTGGGTTACTCTAACCCCAACTGGATCCTGATATCCCATCCTTTTCTTAAACTACACCGGTTATGTTACACCCTATATTTTCGTACGTAAAAATGCGTCGTAAGCAAACTAATGTAGGACAAAAAATGAGATAATATTTAAAAGTATATAAAGTAAGTTAATCATGTTACCTCTGAGGTTACAAATATTGAAGATCATGAACAACAAGTACAAAGAGGGTTGGACAGTTCAGAAGCTAAAGCAATTAAATAAAACAATGTTTCATCGAAAGTCGACAAGTTGGGAATGTTATAACATGTACCTTTGGGGTGAGACTAGGGTGATTAACATGATAAAGAGATTATGTTATGATTTATATTAGTCGTATTACATCCGTGTGTTATGTTTTTAAGTCAAGCGAGTTGTGGAACAAAAGTCGATGAAAGTCATCACAAGTTACATTCATAAGTTTTACTGAAACTTTGGGTCAAATGTAACTGCAATTTTCTCCCAATATACTTAGAGTTATGGTGTTTTCCACCCATCAAATTAAAGATCTATGAGTCTATTTTCCAACGCATTAAACCATTTGTCAATACGACATCGGAGTAGAGAGATATGTGCATTTTTGCGATACTGCGCAAGCTGCTAGGTGACAAGTAGGTGTGTCACCTACTTGCTTAAATGAAAGCCCAAAAATGGGCCATTTCGGGTCGTCCAAAGAGGCCTTTTAAGGGCCTATTTTCTTCATATATTAGACTTAAAATAGAGCATAATAACCAGACATAAGCTCTGCAAAGAATCCTCCCAAAAATTTCCCACAAACCCTAATTGATTTTCTCTCCCTTTCAAGTTCCAATTGGAGGTAAAACTTAGAGTTTGAAGAACCAAGATAGGAGCTGAGTTATCCAACAAATAAGGTGAGTTTACTGCTCTCTTTCATCCATTTTTTCTTCTGTAAATTCATGGTAAGTCGTTCTATACTTGTAAGAACTCACGGGATGGTGATCGGAAGCCGTGAGTTCGAGTTATTCAGTTGTAGCGGACTGTTTTGTGGACTGTTTTGTGTTGCTGTTGGGCTGCGTGTTTTATTACTATTTTGTGGAGTTTTGGAGGAGGAAGGGGGTTTATAAACACCATATAAATGTAGGGTGGTTGGCTGGTCGTTCGTCATAACATTTTCGGGTCGTTTGACACTACTACGGTGGTCGTTTTGTGTACGAAGAGATTGGGGTGTGTTGGGCTGTTTTGTAGTATTTGATGGTGTATATAGGGCTGGAAAATGATGTATATATGTTGTTATTGTTCTGTACTTGTATTGTTGGTGTTATCTTGAAGTTGGAGGAAGGGCATATTATAGGGGAGATGCTGCCCGTTTTAATACAAAATAGGTTTGTCGTTCGTTGTGCGATAGTTGTACCTTTCGTAACTTAACGATAGTATTATTATCATTCTTGTAGATTAAGGTGCGAAGAGGTGAGTTCAACTTGGTGATTGAAAAGATTGTGATAAGGTATGTTAAGGCTAAGCCTTCCTTCATTTTGGCATGATCTCGTAGCTACATGTGTTAGTAATGAGACAAAAGAGAAGTTCATATTCATGAATTTATTCACACTATTCTAGTCTCATAAGTTACAATAGTATTCCTTATCGAGACTCTATATTCAATTTTAGTATTGTCTTCTTCCAGTCAAGAGAGCAGCAAGCCTATATATACAGTATTACAGTATTTTCATTACCATCGAGCTATAATCGATGGGCAGGCCCCTATTGGGCAACCTCTGATCAGATGGAAAGTTATATACCGAGCCTACTGTGGCCAAGCGCCTATGAGCGAGCCCAGCATGGTCGAGATACATAGCCTAGTATGGCCGAGCGCCTATAAGCGAGCCTACTATGGCAGAGCAGTTATATATACCGAGCCTTATAAGGCCGTACAATTATTTTACTTACTATATTGAAGGAGTTGAGTCAGTATCAGCAGGTAAGTATATCTCCAGATCATCTTTGACTCCCAGTTAATTTCAATTATCATATTATCAGTTCAGTTTCAGATTTCAGTTATTTTATTGCCTTACATACTCGGTACATTATTTCGTACTGACGTCCCTTTTTTGGGGGCGCTGCATTTCATGCGTGCAGGTTCAGACAGACAGACGGGTAGACCTCCTCAGTAGGTGTTTCCCGAGTTCCGCCTGATCGGTAAGCTCCACGTCTTTCGGAGTTGCCAGGACTAGAGTTTTGTGTACATCTTATGTATATCTGTATATATGTTATGGGTAGGTCGGGGCCCTGTTCCGATCACAGTACATCTATCAGTAGAGGCTTGTAGGCATATCCTGTTGGTTAGTGCAGTATGTTGGGTTTGTATAAATTGGTGGTTTGTCAGCTGTAGTAGCTATGACGGCCTTGTCGGCCTAGCTTTATATTGATATTTAGTTAGTGTTAGTTTCCATTCAGTTTTATATTTTGCTTCGCAAATTGTCTTGCAAGGTGGCCCCATGGCCAAAGTATGACATTATGTGTTCAGAGTCCCTTAGTCGCAATTTGGTACGCCAGGTTAGGTGAGGCACGGGGTGCTTGTCTCGCTCCTAGGTTCGGGGCGTGACAAACTTGGTATCAGAGCAGTTCTGTCCTAGGGAGTCTACAAGCCGTGTCTAGTAGGGTCTTGTTTATAGATGTGTTGTGCACCACATTATATAAGCAAGGAACTACAGGGCATTTAGGAGTTGGTTACACTTCTTTGAAATCTAAATCGTGCTATAGAACTGAGTTATAGGAAATTTGAATTAAACTTATGTGTTGGTGTTTGCATGCACAGATGACGGTGACTAGGAAGACTACGGCTAGCCAGAGGAGAGATACAGTAGTAGGGTGAGGGGACCAACAGGGTACCCCCAGTAGATGGGGCCCAGTCTGAAGCTCAAGGGGAGACCCCTACTCAGCCATTACCGGCTCCTCCACCAACTACGGAGATTCCTAGGGAAACCGCACATCCAGTTCCCCCTCCACTTCCATCAGATCAGGACTTAAGGAGTGCGGTGCATTTGTTGACACAGTTGGTAGCTACCCAGCAACATGCTAGGGCATCAGCTAGTGCAGGAACTTCTGAGGGGTCTGGGAGTTCAAGGGTCCGAGAGTTTATTGCTTTGAGTCCCCCAGAGTTCACGGGGACAGATCAGAGGGAGGACCCGCAGGATTTCATAGATCAGCTTCACAGGATCTTTCGTGTTATGCATGCCACGGAGAAAGAGGCAGTTGAGCTAGCAGCTTTTCGACTCCGAGATATAGCCATCCTTTGGTATGAGGGATGGGAGAGGTCCAGGGGACGTGATACACCTCCAGCTATTTGGGAGAATTTTTCAGATGCTTTCCTTGACCAGTACTTACCGCGGGAGATCTGACAGGCTCGAGTCGATCAGTTTCTAGCCCTCAAGCAGGGTAATATGAGTGTTCGAGAGTATAGTCTCCGTTTTGACTCATTGGCCAGATATGCACCATCCATAGTTTCTACTATGCGGGACAGGATTCACAGGTTTATAGCAGGGTTAGCCCCAGAGTTAACCGAGGCATGTGCCACCGCTGCATTGCAGGATAGTATGGATATCTCTCGGATTCAGGCATTCGCCCAGAATATAGAAATGGGTAGGCGTCGGCAGCAGGGTACAGAGAGGGCTGAGCAAGGGCAACGTAAGAGGATGAGATTTCCCAGGTCTCAGGAGCAATCTCAGGGTAGTTATAGGACCCAGTACTTCGGACGGCCACCTAGGCCTCCGCCACCTTAGTTACAGGGTTACGGGTTTGACCGCTATACTAAGTCAGGACCAGGTGAGAGCTCACGGGCGTCAGGTTTGCAGCGACAACGAGGTTCTGCGCAGACATGGTCATTTCCTCCGCGGTGTGACATCTGTGGTAGAGGACACTTGGGTCAATGCCGAGCAGGTTCTGATGCTTGTTATACATGTGGGCGTCCGGGGCATATGATGCGAGATTGCCCAAATAGAGATTCTGGGGGAATGGCACAACCAGCGAGTTCAGCAATAGGATCGTCTATGTCCGTGCATCCTTCAAGGCGTGAGTCTCAGTCTTCGGCTGGTAGAGGTCGAGGCAGAGGTAGAGGTTCCAGTTCAAGTGGTAATCAGAATCGTATCTATGCTTTAGCGGGTCGACAGGACCAGGAGTCTTCACCAGACGTTGTGACAGGTATATTAACCATTTGCTCTCACGATGCTTATGCTTTGATAGACCCAGGATCTACTTTATCGTATATTACCCCATTTGTCACGAGGAAGTTTGGTATAGTGCCTGAAATACTAAGTGATCCTTTTGCGGTATCTACACCGGTCGGAGAATCGATTATTGCTAGACGGGTTTACCGAGGTTGTACGGTGACAATTTGTAGTCGTCAGACCTCGGCTGACCTAGTTGAGCTAGAGATGATGGACTTTGATGCTATCATGGGCATGGACTGGTTGGCAGCTTGCTATGCCACAGTTGATTGCCGAGCAAAGGTAGCCAAATTTCATTTTCCGGGTGAGCCAGTCCTTGAATGGGTAGGTAATACACCAACACCCAGAGGTAGGTTTATTTCCTATCTGAAGGCGAGGAAAATGATCGCAAAAGGGTGCATTTATCATATTGTGCGAGTTAGAGATGCAGATGCTGAGATACCTACACTTCAGTCTATTCCCATAGTCAAAGAGTATGCAGATGTGTTTCCAGATGAGCTTCCAGGTATTCCTCCAGAGCGAGAGATTGATTTTAGCATCGATTTGCTTCCAGGAACTCAACCAATATCCGTCCCTCCGTATAGAATGGCACCTGCCGAATTGAAGGAGTTGAAGGAGCAGTTAAAAGATTTGCTGGAGAAAGGTTACATTAGGCCCAGTACCTCACCTTGGGGTGCACCGGTACTATTTGTGCGGAAGAAAGACGGCTCGCTGAGGATGTGTATCGATTATAGGCAGTTGAACAAGGTAACTATTAAGAATAAGTATCCACTTCCAAGGATCGATGACTTGTTTGATCAGTTGCAGGGAGCTAGATGCTTTTCCAAGATTGATTTGAGGTCGGGGTACCACCAGGTCAGAGTTCGGGAAAAAGATATTCCGAAGACAGCCTTCAGGACCCGATATGGCCACTTCGAGTTCCTTGTCATGTCCTTCGGGTTGACTAATGCACCCGCTGTATTTATGGACTTGATGAATAGCCTATTCCGGCCATTTTTAGATCTGTTCGTGATAGTATTTATTGATGATATTCTGGTTTATTCCCGTTTAGAGGATGAGCATGCGGACCACCTGCGAGCGGTACTCCAAACCCTCCGTGATCATAAGTTGTATGCTAAGTTTTCTAAATGTGAGTTCTGGTTGAAGTCTGTAGCATTCTTGGGGCATATTGTATCAGATGAAGGGATAAAGGTGGACACTCAGAAGATTGAGGCCGTGAAATCTTGGCCTAGACCTACCACTCCGACAGAGGTTCATAGCTTTCTAGGCTTAGCAGGATACTATCGGAGGTTCGTAGAGGGTTTTTCTTCCCTTTCGGCACCATTGACGAAGTTGACACAGAAAGAAACTAAGTTTCAATGGACAGAGGCTTGTGAGCGGAGTTTCCAAGAGCTTAAGAACAAGTTGACCTCAGCTCCAGTTCTAACACTTCCAGAGGGTCTAGAGGGTTATGCCGTGTATTGTGATGCATCAGGTGTCGGGTTAGGATGTGTCCTGATGCAACATGGGAAGGTAATTGCATATGCTTCAAGGCAGTTGAGGAAGCACGAGAGGAATTATCCGACCCACGACCTCGAGTTAGCTGCGGTTGTCCATGCACTTAAGATATGGCGGCATTATTTATATGGTGTTCATGTTGATATATTTACTGATCATAAAAGCCTACAATATATTTTCAAGCAGAAAGAGTTGAATTTGCGACAGAGGCGAATTGCTGCTATTTATAAAGATTGGCCATGTGTGGCATGCATAGTATGTTTCTGGCTACGTGCAGGTTGGTTTTAACCTAGTGTACGAAGGATACTCTGGAAAAAGTTTCCAAAGTCTCCAAGAGTAAACATTCGAGGACGAATGTTCCCAAGGGGGGAGTGATGTTACACCCTATATTTTCGTACGTAAAAATGCGTCGTAAGCAAACTAATGTAGGACAAAAAATGAGATAATATTTAAAAGTATATAAAGTAAGTTAATCATGTTACCTCTGAGGTTACAAATATTGAAGATCATGAACAACAAGTACAAAGAGGGTTGGACAGTTCAGAAGCTAAAGCAATTAAATAAAACAATGTTTCATCGAAAGTCGACAAGTTGGGAATGTTATAACATGTACCTTTGGGGTGAGACTAGGGTGATTAACATGATAAAGAGATTATGTTATGATTTATATTAGTCGTATTACATCCGTGTGTTATGTTTTTAAGTCAAGCGAGTTGTGGAACAAAAGTCGATGAAAGTCATCACAAGTTACATTCATAAGTTTTACTGAAACTTTGGGTCAAATGTAACTGCAATTTTCTCCCAATATACTTAGAGTTATGGTGTTTTCCACCCATCAAATTAAATATCTATGAGTCTATTTTCCAACGCATTAAACCATTTGTCAATACGACATCGGAGTAGAGAGATATGTGCATTTTTGCGATACTGCGCAAGCTGCTAGGTGACAAGTAGGTGTGTCACCTACTTGCTTAAATGAAAGCCCAAAAATGGGCCATTTCGGGTCGTCCAAAGAGGCCTTTTAAGGGCCTATTTTCTTCATATATTAGACTTAAAATAGAGCATAATAACCAGACATAAGCTCTGCAAAGAATCCTCCCAAAAATTTCCCACAAACCCTAATTGATTTTCTCTCCCTTTCAAGTTCCAATTGGAGGTAAAACTTAGAGATTGAAGAACCAAGATAGGAGCTGAGTTATCCAACAAATAAGGTGAGTTTACTGCTCTCTTTCATCCATTTTTTCTTCTGTAAATTCATGGTAAGTCGTTCTATACTTGTAAGAACTCACGGGATGGTGATCGGAAGCCGTGAGTTCGAGTTATTCAGTTGTAGCGGACTGTTTTGTGGACTGTTTTGTGTTGCTGTTGGGCTGCGTGTTTTATTACTATTTTGTGGAGTTTTGGAGGAGGAAGGGGGTTTATAAACACCATATAAATGTAGGGTGGTTGGCTGGTCGTTCGTCATAACATTTTCGGGTCGTTTGACACTACTACGGTGGTCGTTTTGTGTACGAAGAGATTGGGGTGTGTTGGGCTGTTTTGTAGTATTTGATGGTGTATATAGGGCTGGAAAATGATGTATATATGTTGTTATTGTTCTGTACTTGTATTGTTGGTGTTATCTTGAAGTTGGAGGAAGGGCATATTATAGGGGAGATGCTGCCCGTTTTAATACAAAATAGGTTTGTCGTTCGTTGTGCGATAGTTGTACCTTTCGTAACTTAACGATAGTATTATTATCATTCTTGTAGATTAAGGTGCGAAGAGGTGAGTTCAACTTGGTGATTGAAAAGATTGTGATAAGGTATGTTAAGGCTAAGCCTTCCTTCATTTTGGCATGATCTCGTAGCTACATGTGTTAGTAATGAGACAAAAAGAGAAGTTCATATTCATGAATTTATTCACACTATTCTAGTCTCATAAGTTACAATAGTATTCCTTATCGAGACTCTATATTCAATTTTAGTATTGTCTTCTTCCAGTCAAGAGAGCAGCAAGCCTATATATACAGTATTACAGTATTTTCATTACCATCGAGCTATAATCGATGGGCAGGCCCCTATTGGGCAACCTCTGATCAGATGGAAAGTTATATACCGAGCCTACTGTGGCCGAGCGCCTATGAGCGAGCCCAGCATGGTCGAGATACATAGCCTAGTATGGCCGAGCACCTATAAGCGAGCCTACTATGGCAGAGCAGTTATATATACCGAGCCTTATAAGGCCGTACAATTATTTTACTTACTATATTGAAGGAGTTGAGTCAGTATCAGCAGGTAAGTATATCTCCAGATCATCTTTGACTCCCAGTTAATTTCAATTATCATATTATCAGTTCAGTTTCAGATTTCAGTTATTTTATTGCCTTACATACTCGGTACATTATTTCGTACTGACGTCCCTTTTTTGGGGCGCTGCATTTCATGCGTGCAGGTTCAGACAGACAGACGGGTAGACCTCCTCAGTAGGTGTTTTCCGAGTTCCGCCTGATCGGTAAGCTCCACGTCTTTTGGAGTTGCCAGGACTAGAGTTTTGTGTACATCTTATGTATATCTGTATATATGTTATGGGTAGGTCGGGGCCCTGTTCCGATCACAGTACATCTATCAGTAGAGGCTTGTAGGCATATCCTGTTGGTTAGTGCAGTATGTTGGGTTTGTATAAATTGGTGGTTTGTCAGCTGTAGTAGCTATGACGGCCTTGTCGGCCTAGCTTTATATTGATATTTAGTTAGTGTTAGTTTCCATTCAGTTTTATATTTTGCTTCGCAAATTGTCTTGCAAGGTGGCCCCATGGCCAAAGTATGACATTATGTGTTCAGAGTCCCTTAGTCGCAATTTGGTACGCCAGGTTAGGTGAGGCACGGGGTGCTTGTCTCGCTCCTAGGTTCGGGGCGTGACAGGTTAGCCCCCATAGGGCATAACTGAGATGGGTGTGACCAATTATACGTACCTCTATTACTGTTGAAAGTAACTCACAATGCTTATATTTTTCTGTCGGAGTTGAAAATACCCTTCTCATCTTTCTCCTTTTACTTGTTGAAGCTTTTATCTATCTTCTGAATCTCTCATTGGCTTTACCATAGGGTTTGCCTTAAGGCTTCTTATCGAGAGGCTTACACGTCTTAGTACACACATGATCTACTGAAGACCTTACATTTACTCATCATAAGCATCATGCAAAATCGAGTTCCTCTGACTCAACTCTATCACAGCCATATGCAATCTCTTACCAACCGTCTTTCTAGATGTAGGCATCATCGTATTATAAATAAGAGAGAGTTTAGGAAATTGAATTCTTACAAATCATCTCTATCACACAATCTAGAATGAGAAGAAATAGTGACAATCCTAAATGTCCTGTAGCCTCCTGCATATAAGTATGGTGTACAACACACCCATAAACAAGACTCTACTAGACATGGCTTGCAAACTCCCTAGGACAGAACTACTGTAATACCACTTCTGTCATGCCCCGAGCCTGGGGGCGAGACCGACACTCGATGTCTCATCTATCCTTGCGTACCAACTTGCGACTCAGGAATTCTGGACATATAGTGTCATACTTTAGCCAGGGGCCACATTGCAAGACAGTTTGCGAAGCGAAATATAAAACTGAATAGAGATAACACTGACTAAATGTCAACATAAAGTTGGGCCGGCAAGGCCGTCATAACTACTATAACTGACAAGCCAACAACGTATACGTATAGGGCCTACAAGCCCAACATACTGCATTAGTTGACAGGATATGTCTACAAGCCTCTACTGATGGATATACTGCGATCGGAACAAGGCTCCGACCTACTCATAACACACACACACACACACACACACACACACACACACACACACATATATATATATATATATATATATATATATATATACAAAGATGTATGTAAAGCTCTAGACCAGGTAACTCTTAAGGGTATAGAGCTTACTGATCAAGCTGAACTTGGGCAGCACCTAATAAAGAGGTCTACCCGTCTGTCTGTCCGAACCTGTATGCATGAAATGCAGCGCCCCCTGAAAAAGGATGTCAGTACGAAATAATGTACCGAGTATGTAAGGCACTATACTGAAAGCTGAAACTGAACTGATAATATAATAACTGAAAACAATTGGGAGTCAATGATAATCTAAATATATGCTTACCTGCTGATACTGACTCAACTCTCTCAATATAGTAAGTAAAATAGTTGTCCGGCCTTATAAGGCTCGTTAGGTATATAACTGCCACGCCGTAGTAGGCTCGCTCATAGGCGCTCGGCCATACTAGGATCTATATCTCGGCCAACTGGGCTCGTTCATAGGCGCTCGGCCACAGTAGGCTCGGTATATAACTTACCATATAATCAAAGGTTGCCCAATAGGGGCCTGCCCATCAATTATAGCTCGATGGTAATAAAAATACCGTAATACTGTATATATAAACTTTCTGCTCTCTTGACTGGAAAAAGGAAATACTCAATTCAATATAAAGTCCCGATAAGAAGAATATTGTAACTTACAAGACTAGAAAAAATATACGTAAATTCCGGGATATGAATTTTTTCTTTATACCTCGTTATCAAACTTGTGTAATTACGAGATCATGCAAAATGAAGGAAGAGCTTAGCCTTAACATACCTGGAGTAGGAAAAAATCTGTATGATATTCTTGGAAAAGGTTGCACAGTGCTTCCTTAGAATTTTATCTTTCGCATAATCGGATCTTGTATGAATTTTCTAAAGCAATTTCGCGTTTCCATCTCTTGAGTTCTTGGTCACTACTGGATTCGGTCTTGATTACAAGATATCATATTTTGGTTTGGAAGAATCATTAATCCTTGGAGTGCTTTTTGATGCATAACTCACGCATCCAACTCTCAAGATTGGAAAATATACTTATTCCCAATAGTTGGTCCAGCAAGATGAGTCCAATATTCAAGTTTGGTTCATTTTATGCCACCACCTACTTAATGACTTGATTAAATGGCAATTTGCTGCCTAGATTTTGACATCCCACGTGGAAGTGTTGTCCCCCTAATATTTATCCAAATCTTTCTTAGAATTAGCATATCACGTTGGACCTTGTAGTATTTCAGAGAATCTTCACGTTGGACCTTACTAATAGACTGACCAATCATTCTTACGTGTAACCAATATATCCCTTTTGTCTTATGGCTCATTGTTTTGTATTTTGCCACCTTTTCACTCAAATGCAAGAGTCATTATATGTATCTCCATGTGGCTGCCACATTTTGGATCATTAATCTTATCCAAAGACTTTAATTAATCCACCACTAATTATTAATTATCTAGGTAATGTCCCATTACCCAATAATTAATCAATTATCCACATAATTAAGAATTATTTCCACTTACTTAAAATGCTACTCACTTTTCACATACCTTATACACCTTACTATCATGGCCATGTGGTACCTTATATGTCACTAGTTCATTAATACCGAGTATTTTAGCTCGGGCCGTATTTTATCTCAACATGTCAAACTTGGACGAAAATTCATTTTCTTTGACTTGCTTCCCTTCTCGCCTTCACGAATTTACTCATCACTTGTTTGAAATAACATAATGCTTATAATCTCAAAATAATCCCATTTCTAAACTTACGTCGATTAACTTACGATGAAACTTTAACATTCGAAAATGCGGGATGTAATTGAACATATGCCCACCGACTACTCTGAAGAGATTGGGTATAGGTCTACATGAGATACGGATGGGCAGTATGAACGCGAAAGCATTTGATGGGTCTTAAGGAGCTACTATTAGAGAGATCAACCTGGATCTGAAAATGGGCTCAACTTGGTTCGATGTTGAGTTCCAGGTGCTGGATATATCCGCTACCTATAACTTATTACTGGGATGACCATGGATACACGCGGCTGGGGTAGTTGCTTCTACCCTTCACCAGGCTGTGAAGTTCAGGTGTATTCATCAGGAGGTGATTATCCACGGAGTTGGAAGTAACACTATCTACACCAATAAGATTGTACCAGCCATTCATAATAGAAGGAAGTTGGGAGGAGAAACATTCGATAGCATTGATCGGGTAAACCCTGTTGAGAGAGGGAGATGGTGGAGAAATAAGGTGCAAATCATGCTGGTCTGACTCGAGTACAAACCAGGCAAGGGTCATGGTACTAAACTTCAAGGGATCACAGAACAAATACGACCACAATATCATGGCACAACCTTAGGTATCGGATATGAATACACCGTGAAGGAATATAATGATTGGTTACCACCATGGCGTGCTTCTACTATCCACTAGAATAACCCATACCACTGCTGCACTAGACATTCAACCAGACTGATGTGATTTGGGGATCCGAGGAAGATGAGGTTTTGGCCGGCATGAGGAATCGATTTCTAGATGAGGAAGATATGGAGCCCAGTGCAATATTGGAGGAGGAGGAGGAAGACCTTACCATTCAGACAGTGGAAGATGGAGCCGTTCTCAGGAACTGGAATGCTGCACCATCCCGGGCTCGCCGAGCACCTAGGTAGCCTTGGCAGAACTAGCATGATTTCATTTAAAATTATTTTCTAGCATTTAAAACATTTTTAGTATTTTGTTTTGAAATAATTACTCGAAACATTGAGTTGTATTTGTTTGACAATTTTAAAGTTTTAATGCGTCATTTGTTTTCATTTAATTATATGATTATCTTTCTACATTCTTTTTCAGCATAATTATTACCTAGCATGTTAAATTTACGACTGCGACATGTAATGAGACAACACAATATGAGGAGAGTGACTCAGAAGATTGGGAAAATGATTTAATACCTGAGAAAATTGTCAAAGAAGTTGAGGATTTTGAGAACAAACCAAAGTCCAATCTGGAGGAAACTGAGGCAGATAACTTAGGGGATTCTGAAATGGTAAAAGAAACTCGCATTAGCATTCATCTGTCACCATCAGAGAAGAAAGAGTACATTAGATTTCTAAAGGAATGTGAGGATATTTTTTCATGGTCCTATGATGACATGATAGGATTGAGCACATCCATAGTGGCTCACAAGCGATCTACTTGTGAGCCACTATGTAGGATCGTCGGAAAATGAAGACGAGTGAAGGTTACACAAAAGGGTGACAAAAATACAAGAAAAGAGCATGAAAATATGGAGAAGTTATGCCAGGCGTCAAACTAGGTAAAACCTGGCTTATAGCCAGCAGTATCTCGTGTTAATCCTGGCCTCGTGAGGCTGCAGGCACGCTTTAATCCTAGCTCCTATAGGTTAGGTGCCTAATGACCCTCAGTTCGTGAACTAAAAGTTTTTCTCCCCAGTTTTGGACTTGGAGAACCCGATCCTAGCCTATAAATACTTCCTAAACTAGTTTAGTAAAGGCTGGACATTATTTGGAGGAAAAAACACACTGTGGAATAACTATGGAGGGGAACATCGTAGAGTTTTTCATCCCTTAATCCTTTCTTTGAAATTTTCTTATAAAAATACATGGATAATTGTTACTACGAACATGAGTGGCCAAGCATTCTAGTTTCTAGGGTTTTTGCTGACATGATTATTGATGTTTAATAATTACATCTTCGTTAATTCGGATTATTATCTTGTGGTTATTTCTTTAATTCTAGTTTTAACTTGTGAATTGTTGTAGCTACTGATTTGCCCTACTATATATGCTATGATTCGGAAAGCCATGTCTAGATTAGAGTAGAATTAAAGAAAGCTTGTTTCTGAACCCCTGGCTCGGGAAAAGATTTCGCGGTTAGGATAAGAATATACCTAACAGCCTAGCTAGTTGAATGTCGTATTATATTCGTTCAAGATAGATTCAATAACATAGGAATATATGATTGATATATTTTGGATAGACAAATGGTATTGTGGAAACATATTATTTACATAAACAATCCGGTCAACTAGGAACCATAGATAATTCGGATTAACGAGTAGAATGTACCAACTCAATAGGATTGATAAACTGACCACAACCCTGGAATCTTCATATCCTCTAAATAAAATCTAACAACACACATTTGTGTTCTTAATAACTTAGTTGTTACTTATTTAATTTCTGTAGCAGTAACTTAATACAAAAACATCATTCTTGATTACCTTGGACATTGATTGCATTGATTTTTCCTAGTTAACAATTATTCTAAGTCTTTGTGGGTTCAACATCTGACTTTCAACTCACTTTATTACTTGGCGACCACGTATTATTATGTGTACTTGGGGAACCAACAACAAGCCTGAGATTCAAAGATAAATCAAAATCAAATTCAAGAGAAGAACAATAAATAATAGTAGCAGTTTTATTAGCTACAAAGGTATTTATAGTGTGAGGTTTTATAGAAACTAGATGAAGAGCAAGCAGAATTAAAAAAACAACATTCATAGCATCACCAAGTGAGACAACAGAGTTGGGTGACTGATGTAGTGAGTCGGACTAAATAAAGTAAAGTCCATGGACAACCTTTACCGAGAACAAGTGGCCTCTTCAAATAAAGGACCTGTAGAACACAATCAGACATAAAAAGAGAGCTTTACAACAAAGCTGGATAATAACTTGTATAAAGAACTTAAAGTGTACTAAAAAGTGGGCATAAGTAGGACATCATGTAAATTCACAGTACTAGAGAAAGGAAGTGATCATGTACGTGATATTCTAACTCCGTAACCCTTAGGAGGAATGACTAAGTAAGGTATTGTTAAAGGTTTAAGACTGATTAGAAAAGATTTCTATGGTGTAATGTGATTAGTTGTACCTGATTCTTGTATGGGGTAAAATTGGTTGGTAACGGGTGGTCGATTGATGAAGTGACACGTGGAACCAAAGACAAACAAAGTATGAGTCCGAAGATAACTGGTACCGGGTGCAAAGTGTGTAACCGATATAAGATAGACTCCGAAGGAAGCATAACCGATAATAGAAGTTCAAATGTTTGACATCGGATAGCATTCAATGAGTGGTCGTTACAGTGAATATTTGAATTCAAAGCCTGTCGTTATGCACCCATCAATAACGCATTTATTCTCATTCAAGAAGAGCATAATTTGAGGATCTTGCCTCCCTCAATAAAGCTATAAATAGGAGGATAAACAGTCATTGTAGGACACGACACATTCAGCGCACAAAATCTATAACATATCATTACAGGCTCGATCTAAAGATTTTTACCATTGTTCTATCATTGTTATTGTTCATGCTATAAGAAAGACCAAGCTCCGAATCAGGCTTGCTATTTTCCTTCTTTTTAATCTTATTTTTGCTCAATTTTTTTATTATTTTTGGATCAAATTGATTTTCTTGTCTATAAACCATGTTATAAATTAAACTGTACCATTTTAGGGGTAAACCGTTTTGCTTCCACCATGGGGCATAGACAGCTGCATGATCACATTGATCTGTTCATTTGTTACTAAGAAATTTTGATTTTTCTTAAGTAAAAATTACATATGGCAACCAACGATGTCAATAACGCCCATAATGTGGGAGCACAAAATTAACAGGAAGAGGTGTCTCAGCGTGACAATTCCATTAGCGAAACCTGCAACGATGGGGTTGAGGCAACCCCGGTTCGTGAAGGAAAATATCCTCGACATGTGAGAGCCCCAACTCCTGATGATGCGGAGGACGAGCACGTGGCGGAAACAGTTAAGCTCTTGAGAGAACAACAAAAAGCAATCATGACCACCTCTCAAGGCAGGATCATGTAATGATAGAATTGAAGTAGGCGTTATCGGGTGCTTCCAACAATGCCAATGGAGAATCCCTGGCTCATCCCAATGCTCCTGTGAATCAGACAACCTAAAGGACTGATAATAACACTCCAAGGGATGAGGTTGGTTTTGAATGAGTCGGGGGTACAGGTAGCGGATCCAGGAAAAATAACTTGAGCGATCATTTTAAACCGAAGTCATGAGATTCATGAGAGAGATGAACGAACAAATGGATCAGAATGCGAAGGAGTTTCATGCTCGAATGGATCAGATTGCGGGAGCGCCGATGGTGTTAAAGAGTCAAGATTCCAAGAAATACACACAATTGTCGTTTAAACCAAGCGCGACTCCAAAGTTGATCCCAAGAGGTTCAAGATACCGGACATACCAAAGTATGATGGGACTTCGAATCCGCAGGAGCACATCACAACCTACACCACGGCAGTGAAAGGAAACGATTTGAGTTGGACCTGTTGAAAATGTTTGGCGAAACCCTTATAAATGGGGCCCTGACGTGGTATTCCCTCTTACCCGAGCATTCAATTGATTCTGTTGAAATGCTTGCAGATTCATTCATTAAGGTCCATGCTAGAGTAAGAAAGGTTCAAGCCAAAAAGGTAGACATATTTAGAATTTTGCAGGGCGAATATGAGCTACTGCAAGAATTTGTGATCTGGTTCCATAAATAAAGGATGTTGCTACCATCGGTTCTAGATAAGTAGGCAACAGAGGCATTCACGAAGGGTCTAATCCCACTAAGTTCCGATGTTCTCTAAAACTGAAGGAGAGCTTGCTCGAGTTTCAATTAACCACATGGGCAGATGTCCACAACTGCTATGAGTCAAAAATAAGGATAGAAGACGATCAGCTTGCTCGTCGCTATTGACCAAGGGATGGCGTCGAGACAAAAAAATTAGAACAAGTTTAAAAATGACATTGATGCAGATCGGTGGTCCTCCAGGGGTCATTTTCTACTGTCCGAGAGGATCGATAGGCGTAGCAGCAAAGAGTTTCAATCATCAGACAGGTTTTCTGCCGCTAGAAGGACGAATCATGGCCGGAGAAAATAGGTCATTGTAGAAAAAAAATTCTAAGGGCCCGAGATCCCATATATCCCAGGTTATCGGATTACAACTTTAACATTAACCTACTAGAATTGGTTTCGGCAATGCAAAATATCAAAGAAGCATGGTTTCCAAAACCATTCTGATCGGATCCTAGCAAGAGGGATCCTAGTTTGTGGTATGAATTCCATAGAACTCACGACCACATAATAGGGAATTGTCGGCATCTTCACGAGGAAGTGGTGACTTTATTAAAAAATGGCCATCTTAGAGAATTTCTAGGTGACCACGCCAAAAGAAATTACGGTCGGAATCGGGAAAATGTGAAGCCATCGAAGATAGCAGAAGGTTCACCTCGGATGACCATCAACATGAACTTCGGAGAAAACGAAGTCAATGGGATAACGTTTTCAGCTGCGAAGAAAACGAAAATATCGGTGACTCGTAAAAAGAGAGTCCAAGAAGTCTCGGAGGACGACATCACCTTCGAGAAGGAGTATGCTGACGGGCTTCTTCTGCCACACAATGACGTTTTCTTAATCTCTCTCAATGTTTTAGATTTTAAAATTAAGCGTGTTTTGGTTGATCCAGGAAGTTCAGTCAACATCATGCAACGAGAGTTTAGGAGCAAGCAAAATTAATCAAAAACATCATTCCGTAGACAAAGCTCCTTGTTGGCTTCAACTTGACAAGCGTGACAACCCAGGGAGAGATTTTGCTACTCACTCATGCCGAAGGTGTAACAAACACCACCATGTTCGAAGTGGTAGATGTTGACATAGGCTATAACATAGCAACCCCTTTGGGAGGGTGCTACTTACGTAATAAATCTATATTACTACTTACAATATTCAGAACGTATTAACCTAAAAAGATATTGATAATAATTTCGTAGCGGAAATAGGCCAATGCGATATAGGTTTCAATGTGCAATACTTTAGTTTCTAAAAATACACTTCGTAAATTTTTTTAAATGAAATACAATGTCAAAATATCGAGATAATCCGATACAACCCTTCTTGAATAATCAACACGTTAAAGCAACTTCCTAACAAATTATACTTTTCTTTCAACATCAATCCAAGTTCATATTGTACATAAATTTCAAACTAGCGAGTAAAAAGGAAAACTAGTCCTCTCCTATGTACATTTTTACAAGACAAAGTGTAAATTTAGCATATTACAAGACTTGTGTTATTAACACACCCTAAAATAACAAAACAAGTCACCAAATTCAAGTTACAAAATTTTGGTCTTGAGATCCAACAAGCCTCCAAAATAACATACATAAGTTTGACATATAGATCATGTACAAGTCCCAGAACTATACAAAAACCTAGATGCATATGCAAATGTCATCTCCAAAACAGCTCCCGAAAAGTCTACTCCAAAAGACCTTATTCAAATCTCTTCTCGCACATTACCTACTATAGAAAACAACTATCGCTAAGCATAAAGCTTATTGATGTATAAACATTAGGCTTCGAGCCATTAAATTCTCCAATTCTCCTTTTTGGTCATAGATAGCTCAAATAAAATATAAATTCAAAGCAAGTAAACAAATATATGAAAAGTATCAAATATCAAACCTTGAAGTATTTCCACATATCAATAACAATGCTCAAAATTCAAGTGTCAAGAAAGCGTATACTATCAATCCATGAGAGTTTGCCAAATATCCATTTTTCGCCCAATATGTACGTCATTCCATCACACTAAGCATAATCAGATATCAAGATGGACCGAAGTCCCAAATTGAGTAGGTTCGAAACTCAATAGTCAATAGAATCAAGAACCATATTAAAATGGCTTTCTAGTTCGTATTTAACACGGACAAGTTCCATAATTTAAGACGAACTGCAAATCCAAAGTCAAGATGGCAAAAGATCTGAACCAAGAGGCATTCCAATATAGGTGACGAATTGGGCGAGTTAGCGAATATCTTGCAGTATTTAATATAACACGAATACCACGATATAAATTGAAGAAAAGGGAAACAAAAGCTTAAGTTATTTCAATACATTCCAGTAATTAAAAAGAGTACAACTTCAAGCTTATATACAAACCTTGGTGTTTTTCACAAAACAGTCCAAGCACAACTTGAGGACGTTCAAATCGTCTTCGCCATAGACCAACCAAATCCGTCCACTTCCTCAAACACTTCCCATTAGATTTTACAAGGGTATATATACCTTAAATACATAATCAAATATCTATATAAGTTCAGTGATTTCTAACATGTCGAACTAAACATGATATTAGTGAAAATCACCCTAAAGGTTTGAAACAGAAATTATGGACAGTACCAGTGTCTTGTGTTGTGATTCAGTTTTGAAGATATAAACGGACAAACTAAGATGTATAGTCTTCATTAAAGTTGTAGATATATGTATTAAAGTTTCATGAAATATGGAATCACCCCATCTCAGTTTCATACAAAACTCTATGTTCAAAATACTAACAATAGGACATGGATGGTTTGCAAAACTGAAAGTCTGGGCAGCACCTACCCTGTATTTCATCATCCTCTTTCGGGTAAATACAAGCAAAACTAGGTTTTGGATCCTGAACAAAAATTATAATAGATATATAAAATATCTTTTTGGAAACGTTGATGGAGATAAGGCTTTCTAGAAAATATATTAAAATATTATCAATAAATACCACCACATATTGATCGAGATAAGGCTTGAATACACATTCATTAGTTCCATGAACACTGCAGGAGCATTTGTCAACCAAAATGACATCACCAATAATTCTTAATGACCATATCGAGTCCTAAAAGAAGTCTTAGGAGCATCTTGCTCACTTACTCTCACTTGGTAATACCTAGGCCTCAAGTAAACTTTTGAGAACAACCTAGCACCCTTTAGCTGATCAAATAAATCATTGATCCTAGGAAATGGATATCTATTCTTAATTGTTACCTTATTAAATTGCCGGTAATCAATACGAAGCCGAAGAGTGCCATCTTTTTTTTACACAAATAAAACAGGAGCTCCCCAAGGAGAAACACTTGGGCGAATAAAACTAACTTGTCACGACCCCAATTTTTCTCCGTAGGATATCGTAATGGCACCTAGTCTCTAAGACTAGGTAAGCCTAACATACATGCAACATTTAATTGAGAAAATGATAAAACTTTCAAATTAACCAACAACAATTATAAAAAGGACTCCGCAACTCAACGGAACAAAACTCCCAAAATGCATACCAAGTCACAAGCTCTACATGGGTATACTGAGCATCCCTATACAAAAGTATCTAATAAAAGAATAATGATATAGAACTAGATAGAGGGTGACTCTAAGGCCTGTAAATGCCGTAAGGTATACCTTGAAGTCTTATATCCGAGCTCGACTCACTGGTACCTAGGCTGGTACGAGGTACCTCGATCTACTCAAAAAGATATACAGAAGCGTAGCTTGAGTACACCACAATGGTACACAGTAAGTATCAAGCCTAACCTCGGTAGGGTAGTGACGAGGTCGGGTCAAGACACCTACTGGAATAAATAAAGAAACTAAGCAGGTATAGCGTAATATGATAATGAAAACAAGGAAATGATACGAGGAAGAGATATAATAAGAATAGCTACATTGAGACTAAGGCAATTAAGGCATCATGGAAGCAACACGTAATAAGAATGCCAAGGGAAAGATGCAACCAAAAATACAACTGATGTAAATGAAAGGTATCAATAAGAATCATTGCCGAGGAACCGCCTCGCAGTCTCATTTCACAAATCATATCACAATCTTTCCTTATATTACCGCGGGAGCCTTACATTTAGTTTCAAAATTCATTTTCCTGAAATAGCTACCCATATTTTAGCCCACCTTATCACACCGCGTGGCTTCAAGTAGTTCCCCTACTAGCAATACGCGTATCAAGCCCACCTTATCTCACTGCATACGTTTCAACCCCAAATCATTATACCACCGCATGTGTATCAATATTACAACATAACACAAATCACACCACAAGTTCCAAATACCACAACTTGCTAAAGGAATCAACAATAATAGTGTTTCAACAATAAATAGCCCATGGCTCAACCACAATATGTACAAGAGTCTCAACAATAGAAACTGATAGTGAATAACTCAAAAAAAATAGTATTTCAACAATTTAGAACTTTGTCTCAATGTAAATCACGGCCTTTATAACTTCAACACCAAAAATTCAACAATAAGATATTCCAAGAATAACAACTTCAAGTAAAGGAACTCAACTTTTAAATTATAAATAAGGAATTGAGAGAACAATAGCTTCAACTAAGCATGTAAAGGAAATTAGCAAGTAAAAGATAATACAAGTATTAATAATGTCAAGTAAAGCATGTAAAGATAGACTGATGATGATGAATATAACATGTTATGGCAACTCAATTAAAGGCATGAAAGGAGTCTACATAGCTAAAACCGGTCAATTGCCACATTTAACCCGTTTACATAGTTGTCACCATGCGTATACTGCTTTCACATATCACAATTAACACAAAAAAATACCAATCCCAAGGGGTAATTCCCCCATACAAAGTGAGGCAAGTCACTTACCTCAAAATACGCTAACTCAATCCACCGGTAATCCAACTCTTGGCTCGAATCTAACCAAAACAACTTCATACCATAAATACAACTACAGGAAGCTATTCCGAACAATAAAGTTGGATTATTTAAAGAGAAACAAAAAGTAAACTCAAAAATTCAACCACGGGCTTGCGTCTCGGAACCCGACTAATCTTACGAAATTCGAACACCCATTCGATAACGAGCCCAGCCATACAAAAATTACTCAAATCCAACTTCAAATCGCCATTGAAGTCCCCAAATTTGGTCTAAGAAGATTCATAATTTTCCCCCAAATTTTTCAACTCAAATCACTAATCAAATGACAAAATAATAATGGATTCATATATAACAGCCAAAGCCGAGTTAGAATCACTTACCCCGATGATTTCCTTGAAAATCCATCTAAATATCGCCACCAACAGAGCTTTCTAGGTTAAAATATGAAGAATGATATTAAACCCTCGAACACACCCTTTTCTGCCCCGCAATTTCGCACATCCGAACCCTCAGCCGCATCTGCGGCTCCGCACCTTCGGAATTTACATCGCAGGTGCAGTCCTCACTTAGGCCCATATACCTTCTCTTTTGAGGATGGTTGCTCGCTTCTACGAGCCCGCTTCTACGAAATTTCAACTGCACCTGCGGTCCTTCTCAATTCCTTCACAGTTTCGCTTTTGTGGAAGATATGGTCGCGCCTGCGGATCTGCATCTGCGCCAGGTCTCCGCACTTGCAACCCGGGCCTGGGCTGGCCCTTTTGCGCTTCTGTGCTTCTTCACAGGGAGTCTGCACCTTCGGCCACTCCCACCGCACGTGCGATTACACCAGAACAGTTGAAGCTTCAGCAAAACAACTAAGTCCAAAATGATCCGATTTCAATCCAATTCACCCCCGCAACCCCGCCCGAATATACCAACAAGTTCCAAAACACATAAAGGACCTATTCGAGGCCAAAAATCACATCAAACAACATCGAATCAATGAATCGTAACCCAATTCAAGCCTATTGAAACTATGAACATCCGACTTCCAAAACTAACGCCGAATCATACCAAAACAACTCTGATTGATCTCAAATTTTACACACAAATCATAAATCACATGTCAGATCTATTCCAATTTCCATAATCGGAATCCGACCCCGATATCAATAAAGTCAACTCTCGATCAAACTTCTCAACCTTCCAAACCTTCAACATTCTAACTTTTGCCAATTCAAGCCAAAACGACCTACAGACCTCTAAATCAATATCCGGACATGCTAAAATCACCATACAGAGCTATTGAAACAGTCAAAACTCCATTCTAGAGTCATCTTGACAAAAGTAAAACTCCAATCTAGAGTGACTTATATGCCACCTCACCAATCCTCTCAAGAATCTCCAAAGGTCCGATATACATAGGGCTCAGCTTGCCCTTCTTTTCGAACCTCATAAAACCATTCATAGGAGAAATTCGGAGCAATACCCACTCTCCAACCATGAATGCAACATCACGCACCTTCCAATATGCCTAACTCTTCTGTCTAGTTTGGGTTGTACGAAGTCGATCCTGGATCAATTTGGCTTTCTCTAAGGCCTCTCAAACCATATCCATGCCTAATAACTTAGCCTCTCCTAGCTCAAACCAACTAACTGGGGAACGACATCGTCTACCATATAGGGCCTCATAAAGAGCCATATAGATACTCGATTGGTAGCTATTATTTTAGGCAAATTCTGCACGCGGCAAGAACTTATCCCAAGAACCCTCGAACTCAATAACACAGGCACGAAGCATATCCTCCAATATTCTAATAGTGCGTATGGACTATCCGTCCGTCTGAGGGTAGAATATTGTACTCAACTCAACCTGTGAACCCAACTCACACTGTATGGCCCTCCAGAATCATGATGTAAACTAGGTACCTCGGTGAGAGGTGATGGATAACGGCATGCCAAGAATTTGGACAATCTTGTGAATATAGACCTGAGCCAGCTGCTCATAAGAATAAGTAGTCACCACAATTACACATGCTGTGTCAAACTTCTTCTAACTCCGTGAGAGCCCAACAACGAAATCCATGGTAACTCGCTCATATTTCCACTCTGGAATCTCAAGTCTTTGAAGCAACCCAGCTAGCCGGTGATGATCATACTTCACCTGCTGACAATTTAGGCACTGAGCTACAAAATACACTATATGTTTCTTCATCCTCCTCCGCCAATAGTGCTGCCTCAAGTCCTGATACATCCCAAAAGAATGAAGTACCGCAAACTGTGGGCCTCCAAAAGAATCAACTCACGCAAACTATCCATATTGGGCACACATTACCAGACATGCATTTGTAACACACTGTCATCCCCATTAGTAACCTCTGTAGCATCGCCGTGCTGAACCGTGTCCTTGAGGACGAGAAAATAGGTGTCATCATACCGACGCTCTCTGATACAATCATATAGAGAAGACCGAGAAATCACACATACCAGAACTCGACTCGGCTCCGAAATATCCAATCTACCAAACTAGTTGGTTAAGGCCTGATCATCCAATACTTATGGCGTCTCCGCTGCCTTTAGATATTGCTAAACTACCCAAGCTCTCCGCTTTTCGACTCATGGCATCGGCCATTGGCCTTCCTAGGATGATATAGAATGGTGATATCATAGTCCTTAAGCAACTCTAACCACCTCAGATGATGCAAGTTAAGATCATTTTGTTTGAAAAGATGTTGTAGACTCCGGTGGTTGGTATAGACCTCACAAGGGACACCGTACAAATAGTGCCACAAAATCTTCAAGGCATGAAAAATAGTTGCTAATTCCAGGTCGTGGACAGGATAATTCTTCTCATGCACCTCCAACTATCTAGCTGGCGGCGGTCAGGGCCATCTCTGCACTGCATCAATCTTCTTCGAATTTACCTTGATCCTCTCACTCGACAACACATGACCCAAAACAGCCACCAAATGAAGCCAAAATTCACACTTTGAAAATTTTGCATACTTTTTTTCTCTCAAGGTTTAGAGCACGATCCTCAGGTGTTGCTCGATATCCTCTCGGCTCCGGGAGTACACCAAGATGGTGGTAAATAATGTCGGAATACTCTTAGGAATTCTATATCCCAAGGCAATAGACTGTTTGTATCACTTCTTATAATGTCAGGAAAAATTGACTAATTTTCACGTATAAGTAATTTCCCTAGTGTTCGAGTTTTGAGATATGGGAACTCAAACATTGTAATCATAATTGGACAATCCCTAGTTTAGTAGTCCCCGATAGGATAGCTAGTTTCGATGTTGATGGACTTTTAAATGGTCCAGTCTGTACCGAAGCTCTTTTTATCAAATATTTTTTACTCGGGCGGGAAACTACAGAGGTTCCAAAATGTTGTCGGGGAACATGCCATATCTTGATTTGAGCTATTCATACTGGCTTTGACGAATTTTCGATTTAAAGCCTCATCGCCGGAGTAATTTTCACTGCTCTCTTTATAAATTTCTCGCATTATATATTTTGTTTGTCTGGGTCCTTGTGGCATTTTCGCTTTGGGACCCTTGAATATTCTCAAATATAATTCTCCTTCAACAAGGCAGTAGGGGATGAGATGCACTCAGAGTTGTCGAAATGCATGCTTGTCTTTGGGTTAGGTCTCATTCTGCAAGTAGTCAATGAATTTATTATGCCAATTCCAAATTAAATTAGTCGAGCTTGCCTCATTTTTATTACAATTCATGATAGATCAGGGATCGCCCGATCCCGAGACTATTTGACCCGGAAATGAAATTTCTCAACAAGAGCCTAGTGTTATTTTCGGAGTCATTGATATGAACAGTAGATTTGAGACTGGCACATTCGGGTCAGTTTTCTCGGGTTGCATAGATTTCTTTGGTTTGATCAATCGTTACAACATTTTTTCTCTGAGTCCTCAAGCTATTTCGTGCCTTGTAACATATGCTTCATACGCGGTTTCATTGTTAGTAATAATGCAACTTTTATAAATTGTCTAACTACTTCCCCCATAGGTGCATTAAGCATTGTCCCTAACCTGAGACTTTTAATACTTGTGGACCTTATTGTGTAGAAGGTCCATATCCAATAATTATCTCAGAAGCAACATGTACTTTCTTTTCAACTTCAAATAATATGTTGGAGCTAAGATTAACCATGAAATCTACTAAACTTGTGATTTTATAGCCGTACATGGCTGATAAATAACATCATATTCACGAAGATTGACTACACATTTAGCTAGCCTTCCTGATAGTTCTTATTTATGCAAAATACTGCATAATAAAAATATAGTGACTACGAAAATTGGATGACATTCAAAATAAAGCCTTAGATTTAGGGCAACTGCTGTTAATGTCAACTTCTCAAAACGTAGATATGTAGTTTCCGTGACTAAAAGTATTTTATAATAGATAGAAGATTGTGTACCATTATCTGCTTAAATTAAGATTGCATTTACCGAGACATTTGAGACAATTTGATATACCAGCAACCATCTTTCTCTTCGGAATTTTGAAAGTAATAATGGGTTGATGTTAGCTAGTGAGTCTATATGATTTGGCTTTGCGGACTAAACTGACCTTTCAAAGTTTTTGTAACTTTATTTTTTATTATTTGACTCCAGTTTCTTCTTTTGCTTGACCTGATTATACCGCGGGGTCAATATTGAGCATATAAACCATTACCTCCGGTGGTATACCTGTTATGTTAGCAAGGGGCAAGCAAAGCAATTTTCTTTAGCACATAAAAGTTTAATCAACTTACCTTTGAATTCGGTGTCGAGTCTCGACCAACGTAAACCTTCATATTTGGGATGTCAATGATAGTTTCTGGTTCTTCAGTATTTGACCTTGTGGCTTCTGATTCTTTCAGTTCAATGATTGTTTCCGGAAATATTTGTCTAATTGTCCATGGCTATTAATGAACCTTCTTCCTCGTGTCTCTAATTATTCATCCCGCACCAATCTTTTCTTTTCTAGTTGTTAGGTGTGGTATCTTTGTAAGCAATCTCGTGGGTGTTTTACCCATGCTTTTCCTAATCTTCATTCTTCTCCTGTGGAATTTTGTAATTTAGCAAGGTGATTCCTTACCTGCATGTGCTCACTGTTGGTATGTCAGCCTCCTGAGGGGCAGATCCTGCCCAAGCGCTAATCAAAAGCTTATAAGGCATGCTGCGGCGTGTAGCCCGATCCACAATTTAAATAAGCCAATAAGGCTTATTGCGGCGTGCAGCCCGATCCACAATAATACTCACAACACGAGTCTCAGGACCACCCCAGTAATCAATCTCTCAAGTCTCTAGGGTTCATAATTTCGTACCACTTAGTCCAAATAATGATACATGTGATATAGCAGTGAATGATGAACAGAGACTAAGATATGATATGCAAAATGAAGAATCATGATTGGGTATATGATTACAATTAGAACAGATAACTCAAAAAACCAGAAATAGCCTCATTAAATCTCAATCGAATTAAGCACATAGCCTAAACATGATTTATAACCTGAATCACAACTCAATTACTCTAACAAGTATGAATCACACGAATAGAACAAGATATAACAGTAAGAAAAAAGTCCCATTATAGTCTAATAGTCAACTTGAATCTTGATTACCCTGGTGCAGCCCCAGACGCTCGTCACCTAGTATTTGCATCACCCAAATACATCTCTTACACCATAGTTCCCAGAGTTACATACTGTCAAATCCAAGTTTAGATATGTTACTTACCTCGAATAAGCCATATCCAATACCGAGCAAGCCAAATAATACTCCAGGAATGCCATCCCGCACATATCAACCTCTGAATGACTCGAAACTAGCCTAAATCAGCTCAAATACATCAAATAATGCCTAACGAAACAATCCCAAATGATAAAGGACGAATCTTTACACATTTACTCAAAGTCAACAAAAAGCCAAACTCAAATCCCCACCTTGGAATCTGACAAAACTAAACAAATCTGACTACCCATTCAATTATGAGTCCAACCATTCTAATTTCACTCAAATCCAACTCCGAATCGATGTTCAAAACTCAAAAATTTACTTTAGGAATGTTTAGACAACCCCCCCCCCCCCAATTTTTCCTTAAAATTCATAATTCAAATGCAAAAATCAAATATAGATTCATGTAATATAATCAAAATTAATTAAAAAATACTTACCCAATCCATGAGGTTAAAATCGCTTCCGATGTTACCCAAATCCAAGCTCTATAGCTCAAAATATGATAAACTAACCAAGACCTTCAAAATAGAGTACTTTACACACTGCTCCAGAGGTACACGTTGCGATCGCGGTTACCAACCACGTGATCATGATTCCAAAATTTTCCAGCACAGTTTTTATCCTTCGCGTTCACTGTCATTGCCTTGCTATCGCGATGAACAAATTTCCATTATCCCTTCCCAAACACTTCTTAGACAGCGTGCAGTATATTAATCATAATGTTTTGGACATAATTGCGAATGATAAACAATTTGCCTTTCTAAAACCTAGAAACAAAGAACTACAACTTTCATTTTTGGATCACCCCAAAATTCCAGATACATTGCAAGATATAAGCTTCCAAAATCGCGATGTACGCACCTGTAGCCAAAAACCAATAGTTAAAAATGGACTAAAAATCATCCGAAACCACCGCGAAACTCTCCCGAGCCCCTCGGAACACCGTACGAATATACTAGAAAGTCCCATAACATAACACAGACTTATTCGAGGCCTTAAATCACATATAATAACATCAAAACCACGAATCGCACCTCAAATCGAACTTAATGCACTTTTGAACTTTCAACTTTCAAAACTCGTGCCGAACCATATCAAATCAACTCGGAATGATCCCAATTTTTGCATATAAGTCTCAAATGACATAACAAAGCTATTCTAATTCTTGAAACAAAAATCCAAATTCAATATCATCAAGGTAAACTCCCGGTCGAACTTATAAACATTCCAAACCTTCAAATTGTCAACTTTTGCCAAATAGTGCGGAAACCTTCTAGAAACATCTAAATGTAAATATGGGCATACGCCCAAGTTCAAAATTACCATCCGGACCTAAAAAAACCATTAAAATTCCGATCCGAGGTAAAATACAGAAAATTCATACTTGGTCAACTTTTCTAACTTACAGCTTCCTAGTTGAGAATCATTCTTTCGAATCAATCCCGAATCACCTGAAAACCAAAACTGACGATTCACACAAGTCATAATACATTATATGAAGCTACTCAAGACTTCAAACAGCTGAATGGAATACACATGCTAAAAATGACCGGTTGGGTTATAGAATCACGAGCTTTTATCTTTCTCACTACACGCCACCCTTTATTGGTATTATCATTAGCATAAACTAATTTAGATGTATGGTCCGCTAATACAAAAGGCTCATTTATTTTCAAATCTCATCCCCAATTAACACTTACACTGCCATATTCATCTTTCTTAACTCCTTTCGTGTTATCATACATATCAAACCAATTACATCAAAATAAAACCACTCTTCTACCCATGATTGCAATTCAAGAATAATAGTTAAAAATCCATTGTAATCTATATTCTCACTGTATTTTTCATTCTCTCCAACAATAATTACAAAATACTTTTTATTCCTTAATTGTTTATTATAATATTCTACATGAAATCTATATCCATTAAGAATGTAGCCATTTAAATGTGTCACAACTGGTGTAGGACCACGTGAAAGTGAGGGCAGATCTTCCATAAACTAACTATCATCTCCTTTATGCAATTCTGCAACCTATCAACAAGATAGAGTTCATTAATTTAGAAAGATTTATATAATATTAAGTTGTCACATTTTATGTGTGCGTATTACTCACCCTAACTTTAAACCATTCAATAAATTAGCTGTACCAGTCTCCATCGGACAAATTTTGAGTAGCATCTATGTGAATTTGTGTAAACTCTCTACAAATTTATGATGAACCACAAATATCATACAAAAATAGAAATCATCCTATAGAAAACAAGGAGAATGAAATGATATGGAAGAAAAAATTTCATACTGCAGAAATGGTAGAACTTCATCACAATTATTTAGTATGTATATATGTGCTTGCTCCAATTCATTTACTTTAATGTAATAACCAGGCCAGTTGTTTTGTGTATTGTAGCTCTGTTCTCTTATTTATTGCTTCTTCTATGTTCATTTGTGGTTATATGACTTGCCGGTGTGTTTGGAATTAGTTTTAGAAAGATTTCAGAGTGAATTAGGACACTTAGTCTCAAGGTTGGACGCTTAAGTAAGAAGAGTTGATCGAAGTTTGATTTTTTCGTAGAAGACTCCGAAAAGGAGTTTTGATGGTTCCTATAGCTTTGTATGGTGCTTTTGAACTTAGGTGTATGCTCGGACGTAGATTTGAGGTCTGTAGGTTGAGTTGGTGCATTTTGGAGAAAGATGGAGGGTTGATGGTTTGGAAGGTTGAGACGTTTGACCTAAAGTTGACTTTGTTGATATTGGGTTCGGATTTTTGTTATGGAAGTTTAAATAGGTCCATTGTGTCATTCATGACTTGTTTGCAAAATTTGAGCGCATTCAAAATTGCTTTGATATGATTCGGCATTAGTTTTAGAAGTTGAAAGTTCATTAGTTTCATTATGATAGAATTATGGTGCGATTCATGATTTTGATGTTGTTTGAGGCTTCGAGTAAGTTTGTATTTTGTTTTTCGGACTTGTTGGTATGTTTGGGTGGGCTCCCGGGGGGGTCGGGTGTTATTCGGATGGAGTTTGGGTCATCATTGGACTTAGGAGTTTGGCTAATGTTTCATGCATTAGCACATGCGGTGGATTGGTCGCAGGTGCGATGTTGCAAAAGCAGCTTCATGGCTACAAAAGCGAAGGTGAAGCTTCAGGCGAAGTCCGTAGATGCGGACCTTGGACCAACAGTTGCGAAAGATGAGCTGGCCAGGGGAGTTCGCGTAAGCGGATGAAGGTGCGCAAACGGTAATGCAGATGCGAGTTTTATTCTGCAAGAGTGGCAGGCCAAATTTTGGAGGGAGCCGCGGATGCAGCCACTATTCCGAAAAAGCGGGACCGCAAATGCGGTTAAGTGATCACATGTGCAGATTCACCGGCAGAGTTACATTCAAAGTGTTTCATTGTTTTTCTCATATTTTGAATTGTGGAGTTCGGCTAAGGGCGATGTTTGGAGTGATTTTCACCATAATTAAAGAGGCAAATGAAGTTTATTCAATTTTGATGATAGATATTGATTACCCATTGATTATTACACCTAGATTATGTGTATTTGAGTTTAAATTTCGGGGATTTTAGCCTAGGTTATTGGAGAATGAGATTTGATGATTTGAGGGTCGAATAGTATGTAGAATTGGATGATTTTGGTATAGTTGGATTTGTAATTGAATGGGTGTTCAGAATTTATGAATTTTGTCGGGTTCTGGAGTGAGCCTAGGGTTAAAGTTTTGGGTTGACTTTGCATATTTGATTCAAGAATTTAGCTTTATCATTTGGAATTATTTTATATGGCTATTATTGATGCTATTAAGTTATTTTGGCTATATTTATGTCGTTCGGAGATTGATACGTGCAGGAAGAGCTTGTTATAGGAGTGATTTGGCTTGCTTGAGGTAAGTATCTTACCTAAACTTGGCTGAGACATTAGTTTCCTGAATTATTAATGATAGCTACGTGCTATGGGTGCGCGTATGTGTGGGGTTTGAGCCCATGAACGAGCACCGGGGCTATTATCCGTGTTTGGGGTAGTGGTTAGGCTATGATATGCCTAGAATTGGCTGTTAAACTTTAAGCAATCATATTTCTTGGTACGGAGACGTTCGCACTTATCTTCGAGAGGCTACCGAACTGTTAGGAAACTTCACTTTCTTGCATTCTTGTAGTGTGGGCTTGTTATTTTCGAAGTTTGAAACTTGACTCTTCTATTCTCCCACAGATGGTGACACTGTTGACCGGATCAGGTGAACGTCCACCAATACCACCAGTTAAGGTTGCGAGAGGCCGGGGTGTGGCTCATACTACAGCTAGAGCAACAGCTGTGGAGCCACCAGCAGCTCCAGCTGAGTAGCAGGTACCATATGTTGTTGAGCCGATGGAACTAGCTCAGGCACCAATAGTGCCCATTGTTATTCCCGGCCTTCAGCAGGCCTTAGCCGAGATTTTGACTGTGTGCATGAGCCTAGATCTGGCAGTTTCGATCTAAGTTGCCCCATCTATCTCATAGGTTGGGGGGTGCCCAGACTCCTTCTGACCATTATGTTCTTCTAAAAGCATAATCTAAAAACTTCCGAACCCCGATTGAATAGGCTTCATCAAGTCGATTATCAACAAGCTGCATCCATTTCTTACTTGGTGCCTTAACCTTGAAGAGTATACAGATATTAGATGAAAAAATCTATTTAGGATAACAAAAATACTAAGATGCACATAACCTTTTATTAAACTTGCTAACTCATTCTAATGATCAAAACTTCCTAAAATACCATAAGATGAGATAAACTATTAATTGATAGTCAAAAAAAATAATACAGAATTGGTCAGCAAAATAAATACATGATATGTTTTACATATTCATATTCAATTAATACATATTCCACCATAATATTTTTGACTAGCCATGACACAATACTATTATGATATTTTGATGGAGTTGACAGTTAAAAGCAGAAACAAAAACGATGGAGGGCGATTAGGGATGCAGAAAACTTTTCATCTTTTATGAACCTCATTATAACGACCCGGCCGGTCGTTTTGAGTATTTTAGCCCTGTTCCCCTATTTATTGCATCCTTTTTGTTCAGCAGTTTTTCAAGGTTTTTCAAGGTTCAAAATGCGCCAAACATGATCTGAATCACACCTGAGGCCCTCGGGACCTCAACCAAACATACCAACAAGTCCGAAAATATCATACGAACTCGTTCGAAGCGTCAAATCATATCAAACAACACTACAACCATAAATCGCGCATCGATTCAAGCCTAATGAATTTATGAACTTCTAACTTTCAAGACTAATGCCGAAACATACCAAACCAAATCCAATTAACCTCAAATTTTTTTTACACAAGTCATAAATGATACAACGGACCTCTTCCAACTCCAGGAACCAAAATTCGAATCCGATAACAACAAAGTCAACTCTCGGCCAAACTTCTCAACTCTCTAAACTTCTATTTTTCCAACTTTCGCCAATTCAAGCCAAAATCATCTACGGACCTCTAAATAAATATTCGGACACAATCCTAAGTCATAAATCACCCTACGGACCTATCAGAATCATTAAAACTCTATTTCGGAGCCATTTACAAATAAGTCAATATCCGGTCAACTCTTCCCACTTAGGCTTCTAATCTTGGGACTAAGTGTCCCAATTCACTTCGAAACATCCTCGAAACTAAACCAACCACCCCGGCGAGTAACATAACAATAAATGAGCACAATATAAGCAATAAATGGGAGAACGCGGCTATAATACTCAAAACGACCGGCCGCGTCGTTACATACCTAGTGATTAACATAGGATGTTTAGCTGAAGAAGAAAGAGCTATTAAGAGGGTTTTAGGCGTCTAGGAATTTTTAGGGTTGATAGAGAGAGAGAGAGAGAGAGAGAGAGAGAGAGAGAGAGAGAGAGAGAGAGAGAGAGAGAGGGGGGGAGTATTTTGGGAAGTGCTTACGTAAATTTTTTTACTTATTTGATTCGCGCCTCTGTCCCTAACTGAAATGTGATTATTAGACACTGTGTATTTACTTTTTAGACCATATTAAATCCCTTCGTTTGTTTAGAATAAAAGAACTCTATTTTGGGTCCAAGAAATAAAATCGTCCCTATATGTACACTTTTCAGGACCAAATTTTTAACTGGTTTGTAATTTGTGATCCCTAATAACCCTTTTCCTAGTAGTGCTACTTTTGAGTCAGTTCCACTAGTGAGGGAGTTTCCAGAAGTATTTCCTGCAGACCTACCGGGCATACCACCTGTTATGGATATTGATTATGGTATTGATTTGGTGTCGGACACTCAGTCTATCTCTATTCCACTTTATTGCATGGCACCAATATAGTTGAAAGAATTGAAGGAACATAGTTAGGAGTTGTCGGATAAGGGTTTCATCAGGTCGAATGTTTCACCTTAGGGTGAACTAGTATTATTTGTGAGGAAGAAAGATGGCTCCATGAGAATGTGCATTGTCTACAAGCAATTGAACAAGGTTACCATCAAGAATAAGTATCCACTGCCACACACTGATGATTTACTTGATCAAGCTTCAGAGCTTAGGATGTTCTCCAAGATTGACTTGAGATCGAGGCACCACCAGTTGAAGATCAAAGCTTCGGACAATCCTAAGATAGCGTTCAGGGCCCGTTAAGGGCATTATGCTTGGTAATATCTTTTGGTTTGACTAATACCCCAGCGACATTCTTGCATTTGATGAAAAATGTGTTCCAGTATTATTTGGATTCTTTTGCTATTGTGCTCGTTGATGATATCTTGGTAGACTCTCGTAGTAAGGAGGAGCACGAGCATAATTTGAGGGTTGTGCTTCAGAATTTAAGGGAGAAGATGTTGTGTGTTAATAATATTTACAAGTGTGAGATATTGTTTGATTCGGTGAAATTCTTTGGCTATATGGTGTCTAGTGAGGGAATTAAAGTGGACCCAAAAAAGTTTTAGGCAGTTCAGAATTGGCCCAGACCTTCTATAGCCATAGAGATTAGGAGTTTTCTGATATTGGCTGGTTACTACCATCGCTCCGTAGAGGGTTTCTCGTCTATTGCAGCTTCATTGACTAAGTTTACTCATAAAGGTGCTCCTTTTAAGATGGTTTGACGAGTATGAGAAGAGCTTTTAGATGATTAAGACTGCCTTGACCACAACTCTAATTTTGGTATTGCCTTCAGGATCGGGGATGTATATGGTCTATTGTAATGCTTTGTATGTTGGTCTTGGGTGTGTGCTGGTGCAGGATGGTTGTGCGGTTGCCTATGCTTTATGCTAGTCGAAGTCCCATGAGAAGATCTATTTGGTACTTGATTTAGAGTTAGCAGCTATTTTGCACTCGCTCAAGATTTGGAGGCGTTACTTATATGGAGTATCTTGTGAGGTGTATACGGAACATCGGAGTCTCCAGCATCAGTTTAAACAGAAAGATCTGAATTTGAGGTAGCGAAGATGGATGGAGCTGTTGAAGAATTATGATATCATTATTATTTATAATCTGGGGAAGTCTAATAGGGTAGTAGCCGCCTTGAGCTGAAGGGCGAGGAATATAAGGAGTTTAGCATTCATTCTGCCTTTGGAGAGTTTAGCATTCATTCCGTCTTGGGTTCCATTGTGTGAGCCCGGGGTTGACTTTTTAGGTTGACATTTTAGTTTTCATTAAAGATCGCAACTTTATTATCTGGAATTATTCTCTAGGGATTTTATTTATGATATTGAGTTAGTTTGGCTAGATTTGAGCCGTCCGGAGGTTTATTTCGCACACGAAGGTCATTTTAGAGTATTCATTTGGCTTCTTTGAGGTAAGTATCTTGCCTAACTTTGTGTGAGGGAAATACCCCTTAGGATTTGAGTTGTTGTGCTATTTGTGTTATGTGAAAGCCGTGTACGCGAGGTGACGAGTGCGTACTCTGGCTTATATGTGAAAATTGACCAGTTTAGACTCCTAGGCTTCTTTCATGTAATTGTTTGGAATTGTTAGCACATGTTATATCTTTTATTTGTCATATTTACTTTCACATGCTTTATGTAAAGTTGTTGCTACATGTCACATCCTTTACTTGTCAAGTTTACGCTTATATGCTTTATTTGAAGTTGTTACCTCTTTTATCATTACGTGACTTCCTTTATTGTTGAGTTACTCTTAATTGAAATTGTTTTTACATGATATTATTTAATTGCTGAGTTATTCTCATGCATTTAGACGTAGTTACTAGTCCGTGCCATCTCTTTTATTGTTAGCCTATTTCATACACTAGAATATGATGTTTTCCATTTCATGGAAATACCTTCATTATAGAGTTTATCCTTAAGCAATTAATTTAAGTTGAAGTTATTGAAAGTCATTAATCTATTTTAATTGAAGTTGTGTTTAAAGGGGGTGTTGTTCATTATTGAGTTGCTTTCCCGTTCATTTTGGTGTTACTGAGATTCTATACACATTGTGTTTGAGCCGTGGGCTATTTGCTGTGGAGATATTGATATTGTTGGTTCTTTTTGAAAGGTTCTAGCATATGGGCACTTGTGGTACGAGTTGATATGTCGTGTTGTTGTGATATTAGCATATGTGAATTGTTGTGTAGATTGGTTTATGTTTTGCGGAGCATAAGGGTGGAATCTCATTGTTGTTGTTATGTGGGGCATAAGGGTGTCATCTCACTCTTGTAGATTGTGCAGAGTGATGCGGGTGGCTATTGTGTGATTGTACGGGCAGAGCGATAAGGGTAGCTATTATATGGAGTGATACAGGTGGCTATCAGAGTGATACAGGTTGCTAATGATATTGTCAGGGTAGAGTGATACTGGTGGCTATCAGAGAGATAAGGGTGGCAATGTCAGGGATGATGCGTGATGGTTTGGGGGTATTATGTTGATGATATTCGTGTGATGGTGTGATTTTCCTTGTGTATATTATACACCTAACGTGTTTTGTTGCGGTGCTTTCAATGAGCTTCTCAATGTCTTTGATATTACTTATTGACCTGGGTTGTACTAGTACACACGCACGAGAATACACTGTAGCATGCCACTTATACTTGTTCGGGAGTATGAAATTTACATTTATTAATCACGCCCATGTATTCTTGTGTTATTTGGTTTCATGTTGATATAGAGTCTGCGACCATGCCGGGCATATTGTGATATTGAGCATGTGACCCCGCCGGGCGGATTGTGATATTGACCCTCTTACCATGCTGGGCAAATTGTGATTGTGAGCCAGTGATCATGCCAGGCAGATGGGGATATTGGCACGTGAGTTGTTCGTGTGGTTGTGATTAGACATGTGGGCACAAGGTGCCATAAACATATGATTTGTGGTTTGAGACTCGTGACTTATGATTATGGGATAAGGAATCTCGAATAATTTCATTCTGAAACTTGTGTTAGAACGACTTATTAATTGGTTGTCATTTGTGCTCCTTATTTGGGTTTAGTGGTACATTCACGGTGTTCTTATTACTTTACTGTTTATATCACATGTTGATTCTTGTTGCCATTTACTGATTTCTTCTTTTCATTATTAGCTCTATACTTCCATACTGTACAGGTTATTTTGACAAGTAGGTGTCTTGACTTGTACCTCGTCACTACTCCACCAAAGTTAGTTTTGATACTTACTGGGTACCGATCGTGGTGTACTCATACTACACTTCTGCATATTTTTGTGCAGAGCTAGGTATTGGAGATATCAGACTCGGGCAAAGTTAGCTTATTGATCACAAGGAGTCAATGTAGAGTTCCTCGGTCATCGCGGCCACTTGGAGTCCTTTCCTTTCATTGTATTGGCAGCTTGTCATTTGAACAGTATTGTATTTTGATCTTTGAGATCTTTCCATATATTTAGCTACAGTTCGTGACTCTATATTACCTAGTCTCGGGAGGTTGTAGTGGTTATTGCCGCATAGGCTTATTTCACATTTATTCGGTATTTTATATAAAACTTTGTTTTAACTTATCATTGTTAAACTGGCTTTATTATTATATGTAATCGGCTTACCTAGTCTTAGAGACTAGCTGCCATCATGTCACTTGTGGTGAGATTTTAGGTCATGACAAGTTGGTATCAGAGCTCTCGGTTTATAGATTCTAAGAGTTACGAGCAACTTTAGTTGATTCTTGCGGATCGGTATGCAGACATCTGCAGTTATCTTCGAGAGGCTACATAACTATTAGGAAAATTCCACTTCTTTCATTCCTGTCATGCGAATTTGTTGACTTCAAAGTTTGAGCCTTTGTATCTCTATTCTCTCACAGATGGTGATGACATGGGCTACCGGATCAGCTGAGCAGACACTCGTGCCCCATGCTAGAGCTGTGAGAGGTCAGGGCTAATGCCAAGGTAGAGGTAGAGGAGGGGCACCCACCGTAACTAGAGCACCTGCCAGTGCAGCAGTTGAGTGGCCGCCAGTAGCTCCGGTTGAGAGACAGGCACCGGAGGCGCCTGTTGTTATCCTCAAACTTCAGGAGACTTTAGCGCAGTTCCTGAGCATGTTTGGTATATTTGCTCAGGTGGGATTGATCTCTGCTATACCGGCTACTTCACAGATTGGGGGAGGAGCTCAAACTCCCATTGCCCATACACTAGAGCAGCTGGCTCATGTTAGTCATACTCCGGGTGTGGTGCTGGTACAACTTGTTATTCCGGTTCAGCCTGAGGTCAGGCTAGGGGCATCAAAGTAGGAGCAAAAGAGGCATAAGAGGTATAGTCCACCTACTTTCAGTGGCACTGCTACCGAGGATGCACAGGGATTTCTAGAGAAGTGACATTGTATTCTATGCACCATGAGTATTGTAGAGGTAAGCGGAGTTGCTTTTACTATATTTCAGTTGTCGGGGGTAGCGTATCAGTGGTGGCAAGTTTATGAGGAGGGTATACCGGCCGATGAAAGCCACCCACTTGGGCTCTATATTTAGAGATGTGTTTGAGGGAGTTTGTTCCCTAGACCCTCTGGGATGCGTGGCGCACATAGTTTGAGTAGATGTGTCAGGGCACTATGACTGTGTCAGAGTATACATCAGGTTCAGCAAGTTATCCCTTCATGCACCTACTTTGGTTTCTACAGTTAGAGAGCGAGTACACAGGTTTATCGAGGGGCTCAATTATGGTCTTAGATTCAGCATGGCTCAGGAGTTGGAGACTGATACTCCATGTCAGCAGGTTGTGGAGATTGCTTGGAGATTAGAGCATATTCGGGGTCAAGAGAGGTAGGATAAGGAGACCAAGAGGTCTCGAGATTATGGAGGATTCATTTGATTATACTCTTCAGCTATGACCCATCACGGTAGAGGCTCGAGTAGCCGACCTGTCTAGTCTGCACTTCAGACTACTCATGGTGCTCTAGTTAGTTAGGATACTCAAATAGGCAATTCATCTTTTAGTACACCACTGATATGGGGTTTCTATAGCATTTTTTCCAATTATCTGGCATAGACTCAGTACGAGCAGCCACTCCCTAAGATGAATTGTTATGAGTGTGGTGATACTAGGCACATCATGAGAGATTGTCCCAGACTCGGGAGAGGCAGATTTCATCAGAGCACTCAAGCGCCACTCCCTAAGATGGATTGTTATGAGTGTGGTGATACTAGGCACATCATGAGAGATTGTCCCAGACTCGAGAGAGGCAGATTTCATTAGAGCACTCAGGCTAAGGGCTCCATTCTAGTTACTACTCCTCTTGCATAGCCAGCTAGGGGTGGAGGACAAGCAGGTATATGGCATCCTATAGGGGGAGGCCCGGCCCGTTTATATGATTTTCATGGTAGGGATGAGGTCTCTACACCAGATGGTGTTGTTACAGGTATGGTTTCAATTTGTTATAGAGGAGAATCATTCTTATTTTAATTTGGTTCTGCTTATCAGGAGTGAGTCCTCCTATTTTGCTTCATATATAGGTGAGTTTCTTGATTCTTATACTTTACTTATGTATTTACCCTTGCTTAGAGATTCTATAGTGGTAGCCCGTGTCTATCATCTTGGTTTGTTCACAATTGAGAGCTATAAGACCAGAATGAACTTTTTATTACTCATTGCAGTTGGTTTTGATGTGATTTCTGAGTGGTTTGGTTATGATTTGTGTTTTAGGTGCTCTGCCGGTGTGGGAAGTGCGCTATTTGTTGTGATTTTGTTTTGAGAAATTGAGTTAGTGGATGTTTTCGGTTGGTGTGATGTGTATTCTACCCATGATTCAGGGCTGAGGGTGAGACCCTCGTGTTTTCATATGGTTTGACATGTTTGAATTAAGCTACATGCCGCGGTGGATATATTAGGATTAGATCCTTGTTATTTTAGTTCATATGATTCGATTCTCCCTTGTGGAATTGATTTGTAGTATGGTACTGATAGGGAGTTGTGCATGTCGGGCTTGTTTGATAGTTCTCTCATGTGTTCATTTTTCAATATTTAGTCATATTCACATTGTGCTTATTAGGTTTTTGCTTGCGAGGTATGTGCCCAGGTGGCGTTGGGTGTGACATGTTGAATTGGGTGAATGGTTCTGAGATCTTCATGTTTCTTGCATCATTGTCAGCATCGTGAAGGTTTGATACAAGGTTTTAACTAATATGAGGTTATTTACTGGTGCTTGATTTGATTATGGGCAGCTATTGTGGTCATAGATGTTGTTATAGGCATGTGGGTGATGTATTACGTCTGGTGGTCATAACTTATGGGTGAATGCATGATTTTTGGTAGCTGGTTGAGGTTGGTACAGTGTGTTTATGTGGAAATCGGGTCTTTGGGAATTGATCGAATGGTGAAAATTTTGGTTGTAAGGCTTGTCGATGTGGGTAGAAGGAAAAGTCTTTAGTTGAGATGGGGTTGTCGGGCTTATGTGAATTGGGGTGATGTGGGATCACCTACGAGTATATGTATGGTGAGTTCATTCAGTGATTTGATGACTTCATAACGGGTCTGGGCATGTTCGAGGACAAACATTTGTTTAAGAGTGGGAGAATGTAATGACCCGACCTATTATTTTGAGAATTAGCATTCTATTCGGTGGCTTAAGGTCTCGAGTAGCTTTGTATTGGGTATCATGACTTGTGTGTGTGGTCGGGTTCAATTTTCGGATAAATTGGGATTGGCTTAGAATAATGATTCTTAGTTTAGAAGCTTAAGCGGTTAGAGTTAACCAGAGTTTGACTTTGGCATATACGACTCTGAAATGGTGTTTTTATGATTCCAATAGCTTTATATGGTGATTTTGGACTTAGTCGCATGCCCCGATTGGGAGTTGGAGGTCCGTAGGTTGATGCATTTTGGCAAATGTTTGAAAGTTAGAGGTTTGGAAGGTTAATAGGTTTGACCGGGAGTTGACTTTGTTGATATTGGATTCGGATTTTGATTCCGGAAGTTGGAATAGCTCTGTTGTGTCATTTGGGACTTGCATGCAAAATTTGACGTCATCCCGAGTTGGTTTGATATGATTCCGCAGGAGTTGTAGAAGTTGAAAGTTCATAAGTTCATTATGTTCGATTTGAGGTGTGATCCGTGATTTTGATATTGTTTGATGTGATTTGAGGTCTCGATCAGGTTTGTTTTATGTAATGGAACTTGTTGGTATGACTAGACAGGGTCCCAAGGGCCTCAGATGTGTTTCGGATGGGCTACGGGCCATTCCTTCATATTTTAGAGTTGCTAGTTTTTAGTTATTCTAGAGTTCTATATGTTCGTGAAGTGTATCATGTGAGCCTGAGGAGTTACTCATCGCGTTCGCGAGTTGGTCATCGCGTTCGCACAACTTATGAGAATATTGGTTAACGTGTTCGTGTCCCCCCTATCGTGATCGCGTCGAGCTAGAGCTGGAGGGGCGCCAGGAGATTGTCTATCGCGTTCGTGTGTCTAGAGTCGCGTTTGCGTAGTTCAGTTGAGCTGTGAGTCGCGTTCGCGGGCTGCTTATCGCGTTCGCGTAGTGTTATTTGGCAACTTATGATTTTTTGCTTTGCGATCGCGAAGCGTGTTTCGCAATCGCGAAGTGGAACACCTGGGCAAATCTTTATTTACTCTATTTCGAGGGCTTTTGTTATTTTATAAATATTTGAGTTGGAGACCTCGGATTTTGGCGATTTTGGAGGAAGTTATTACACTTTGGATTGGGGTAAGTGTTCTTGACCCATATCTGGTTATATTTTATTCTTCCATCTTTATTTTTATCATTAAATTAGTTATTTGAATTGGAGAAAATGTGAATTTTTGTAAAAACTTTCAAACAAGTAAAATGAGGATTTGAAAACCGACTTGATGTCGGAATTGGATAATTTATGTATGGTTGGACTTATATCGGAATTGGTGTTCAGATTTTGTGAATTTTACCGGGATCCGAGGTGCAAGCCCGGGGTTTGATAGCATCCTAGGAAGCTCAACTGTATTCAAGGACAAGGATGAAGCTTTGGAATCTCAAAGATGGCCTTTAATAATATGTCAAGCTAAAGAGTTGCAAAATAAGGCCATTAGACTTCAAGTGCAAATAAAGAAGCTTTTAATTGTGGAGGACGAGCTCAAGACCAAAGGAGATAAATTATACAAGTTTTACAATTATTTGGTGGCCCCAATTGAAGTCCAAGAGGAGGAAGATTGAGTCCCGAACTCGGCCCTTGAAATCTAGCAAAAGGGCACCCAGAAGAGCCCAAAATGAGCTTAAAAGGGGTCCAAATGGGGGTGTTTGAAATGGAGCCCAATTGGAGTCCAAACCAATGGCCCAAACTAGTAGTTTTAAGTCCCAAATCTGCCCCAAAGGGATTTGGCCGCCCCTACCTAACTTTGTGACTTTTCTTATTTCTTAGCAATCACCCTACCTAATTTTGATGACTTTGTTACCCCTAGCAGCCCCCTACCTAATTATAATGACTTTTTATGCCTTAGTACTCCTATAAATAAGGAGTTCTTCTCATTCATTGGACACTTCATTATTGATTAAGTATATCATACTTTGAGAGTTCTTTTGAACCTTTGTTACTTGTGCTTTGAGATTTATCTTTCAACCTTTACTAGTTCATAGTTCAACGTAGTAAGATTACTTCTCTATTGTGATATCTTTGATTTCTTTGTGGTATTCTTAGAAGGCGATTAATACTAGTTATTAATCGTTGTCTCAAGTTACTCGTAAAGCGGTCAAGATCCGAATCTATTGTTTTGATTTGCTTTTAAGTAAAGGCGTTTGATTTTTTCAATAAATCAAGACGTTGTTGCTTTGATCTTGTCAAGGCTATAGTACTTGCGTTCTTGGAAGTTCTTGGAATTCTTTCCTTGAATTTTCCCATATCCTTTATTTTCTGCCCTTTAGTTCTAGTTGTTCAATTCCTTATTGTTATTGCTTCCGCATTTACTTTTCAAATTCTTACTCTAGTTTGGATTCCCGACCTTGTCGTTATCAAGTGGTATCAGAGCGGTTCCATTAAGATTTCGTTCTTGATAATTCTGGGGATTTCTTGAATACTAAGAGCAAAAAAAACAAGTTAAAAAGAAAAAATAAAAAAAAAACAAAAATCAATTTAAAAAAAAAAATTGCTTGCTCTCCAGGAACTTTCTTTTGTATCTAATTTGTTTCCAAAAACTATCAAAGGAAACAAGAAGAGGGGATCCAAGATTTCAAAGATAAGACAAAAATTTAATTTTTCTTACTCTTTCTAATCTAAATATATAATCATTTCCTTTTTGTTCGTGTCTTGTTTCAACCGAGCCTAATAGTTCTAGGATTTGGTTCTTCTTTCATTTGTTCCCCAAAAATCTATATTTTACTACTAAGAACTTTATATGAGTTGGGTTTAACCATAAATCTACAAAGTATTTTGTTCAAAGGTTATTTCGAGAGGAAAAAAAGGCAAGAGAGGTGAGAGCATTATAGGCAAAAAGCCAAATTTGAGAGATACATATTTCCCTTAATCTATGTCAAGATGTCTCAAACAGGTAGTTACAGTGGAAGGAAGAAAGCTATGACTCAACAACTTGAAAAGTCGAACTTACAGTATACCGAATGGAAGGAAGACAATGGTAAAGTTATTTTTCAAACAAGAGCTAAAGTGATGTCTGCAATTTATGCCCTTAGAATTGACAAAGCATTTGGCTATAACTTAATTAGCACTTATATGGTTGAGAAATTGAACTTGCCTTGTGTTGAATATATTGAACCCTACATGTTGAAAGGGGTAAAAGTAGATAAAAGAGTATTCTTGCCATTCTCTATTGGATGGTATGAGGATGTGATTTGGTGTGATGTCATTCCGATGAATAGTTTTCATATCTTGTTGGGATGCCCATGGTATGTCTATAGAAGTGCTTCATATAGTATAGAAAAAAATAGATACTCTTTTGAGATTAATGGGAAGAAACTCATTCTTGGGCCTTTGACTCCCTCACAAATTTGTGAAGATAAAAAGATTGTTAAAGAAAATATGAAAAAATATGAGAGAGAAAAGAATGAGAGGAGTAAGGGAGTGCATGTTGACATTCCAAGAGAGGAAAAAGGAGAGGTTGTCTTGAGTGAAAAGAGTGGGATGTCAAGTGAGGTAAAGAGTGATATTGAAAGAAAGGAAAAGAGAGAAGGTAATGAGATGAACAAAGTTTGTGAGATAGAGAGAGAAAAGCGAGAGGGATTGAGTGAAAGCAAAGAAAAACTCTTTAGTGAGAGAAAAGAGGCTAAGGGTGAGGAAAACGTTAGTCTTGTGATAAAAGCCAAAGAGAGTATAAGCAAGAAAAAAGTTTCTTTACTTCCTAACCCATTAACTCTTTCTTGTTTTAGTTCTTGTGATTTTGTGCAACCACGTGTTGAAATACCTTTTGAAAGGGTGGTGAGGCGCAGGAGATGGTAGCAAAAGATCCAATTGGATTCCAACATGAATTTGGCGATATCTATTCTTGTTGGATGGTGGAAGATAAATGCTTGGTTAAATTCTTTGTTATTGAACCTTTTGACTATTTTCATTCTTATTTACAGTTTTATGACATGGAGTTTCCTAAAAGCATAGCTAAGTTGGAGCCATTGCATAAAAGAATACAAGGTGATAATGTTCCATCGGTAAATAAGTCCAAGTATGGTATATATAATTGGTTTATTTGCATTCTTGGCCTTTCTAGAACACCTAAGGTATTTTTGGAGGTAATGAATTATACTCTTATTTCTTATATTGGTGACTTTATAATTTTTGTGGATGATGATATTTTGATGCACATCAAGTCATTAACTGTAAGATCTAAGTTAAAGTGCAAGAGTAATTTGCTTCCTTTTGAAATTGTTTATGACATAGATGATTATGTATTCCAACTTGGTGGAAAGAGGCATGAAATTTATGAGAAGAAGCTTGTGAATGAGTTAAATATTTCTTCTTCTCTTATTCAAGTGGCTAATGAGTTTTCATGTGATAAATTGCTAGAATGTGATTTTTGTTGTGTGATGGGGAGTCATTCTTCAAGCCATGTTCAATGTGAGCTTGTAAAAGTATTTGTTACTAGTAAAGATGATATGCATGATTGTTGTAACACTTGTGATCAAATACTCTTTCATGTAGAGGAATCCATGAGATTTTTAATTGTAGATAGTTGGCTATATCATGAAAGTATCTTCTTTGATACATGTGGTAGATATACTTATATTAAATGGATGTATTGTCAATCTTTTATAATTTCTTTGTCATGTATACCTATGGACTACCTTACCGACAAGATCGAATTGCAAGTTCCATTGCATGGCGCATCTACGAGAGGTTTTTATTGTATTGATCTAGGTAGGCGTAAATTTTGTTGGGATGATGATATCCATATGCTTTATTTACACCTATTAGGATTAATTGGGTTAAATGGACACATGGTCACTGTCTTATTTTATTCCTACTAGTTTTTCAGATTAGTGGATGCCATTTACAAGGGCGTGTTTTCTTTTTCTTGCAAGGTCGAAATTCGAGGACGAATTTTCTTCAAGAAGAGGGGAATTATAGCATCCTAGGAAGCTCAACTCTATTCAAGGACAAGGATGAAGCTTTGGAATCTCAAAGATGGCCTTTAACAATATGTCAAGCTAAAGAGTTGCAAAATAAGGCCATTAGACTTAAAGTGCAAATAAAGAAGCTTTTAATTGTGGAGGACGAGCTCAAGACCAAAGGAGATAAATTATACAAGTTTTACAATTATTTGGTGGCCCAAATTGAAGTCCAAGAGGAGGAAGATTGAGTCCCGAACTCGGCCCTTGAAATCTAGCAAAAGGGCACCCAGAAGAGCCCAAAATGAGCTTAAAAGAGGTCCAAATGGGGGTGTTTGAAATGGAGCCCAATTGGAGTCCAAACCAATGTCCCAAACTAGTAGCTTTAAGTCCCAAATCTTCCCCAAAGGGATTTGGCCGCCCCTACCTAACTTTGTGACTTTTCTTATTTCTTAGCAACCACCCTACCTAATTTTGATGACTTTGTTACCCCTTAGCAGCCCCCTACCTAATTATAATGACTTTTTATGCCTTAGTACTCCTATAAATAAGGAGTTCTTCTCATTCATTGGACACTTCATTATTGATTAAGTATATCATACTTTGAGAGTTCTTTTGAACCTTTGTTACTTGTACTTTGAGATTTATCTTTCAACCTTTACTAGTTCATAGTTCAAGGTAGTAAGATTACTTCTCTATTGTGATATCTTCGATTTCTTTGTGGTATTCTTAGAAGGCGATTAATACTAGTTATTAATTGTTGTCTCAAGTTACTCGTAAAGCGGTCAAGATCCGAATCTATTATTTTGATTTGCTTTTAAGTAAAGGCGTTTGATTTCTTCAATAAATCAAGACGTTGTTGCTTTGATCTTGTCAAGGCTATAGAACTTGCGTTCTTGGAAGTTCTTGGAATTCTTTCCTTGTATTTTCCCATGTCCTTTATTTTCTGCCCTTTAGTTCTAGTTGTTCAATTCCTTATTGTTATTGCTTTCACATTTACTTTTCAAATTCTTACTCTAGTTTGGATTCCCGACCTTGTCGTTATCAGGGTTGACTTTTTTGTTTTCATAAAGATCGAAGCTTTATTATCCGGAACTATTTTCTATTATTATTATTTATGATATTGAGTTATTTTGGCTAGATGTGAGCCGTCCAAAGGTTTGTTTCAAACAAGAAGGTCATTTTAGAGTATAGATTTGGCTTCTTTGAGGTAAGTACATTGCCTAACTTTGTATGAGGGAACTTGTAACGACCCAGCCGACCGTTTTGAGTATTTTAGCCCCAATCCCCTAAATTATGCTTCTTCTATGTTATATTATAGTGACGTGACTTGCCGGGGTGCTTGGTGTGATGACCCGATAGGGCATCTTATGTTTTAGAACCTAATTCTGCACTTTGAAGCCTTAAATACCTCATTCTAGCATTCCTCGATTTGCGTGCACAGTCCTGGTATTTTTTCAAAAAGCTTTTATGTTAAAAACTGAGAAAATATGAAATGTTTGCCTTAAAATCTATTTGAGTTGACTTCGGTCAATATTTTGAGCAAACAAACCCGGATTCGTGTTTAGATGGTCCCGGTGGGTCCGTATCGTGATTTGGGACTAGGACGTATGCCCGGAATCGAATTCGGAAGTCCCTATCTCGCGTTATCGCACTTTGTTGAAATTTGAAAGTTAGAGGCTTAATGACTTTGAAATGTTTGACCAATTTTCACTTTTTGTTTATTGGGTCCGTATTTTAGTTTCGGAACCCGGTATAGGTCCAATACTATATTTATGACTTGTCTGTCAAATTTGGTGAGAAACTGAGTTGGTTTGACGTGATTCGGACATCCAGTTGTGAAATTAGAAGTTCATAAGTTTTCATAAAAATTTCCTTCGATTTGATGCTAAATTTGTAGTTCTGGGTGTTATTTTGGCGACTTGATTGCGCAAGCATTTCGGATAGGCTACAGAGTGAAATTGGACTTAGAAATATTGCTGGTGTGTTTCGGTTCTGGTGCAGGCCTCTGATCTCGCATTTGCGAGGTCAGGCTTCACATTTGCGAACTCTGATGTGTTCGGATTTGCAAGAAACTCATCGCATTTGCGAAGAGTAGCTGGAGCACCTCAAGTTCGCATTTGTGAACAAAGCTTTGCATTTGCGAAGTGGGTCAGGGGGTACAGGATCGCAATTGCGATCAAACGGTCGCATTTGCGGAAGATCAGAGTTCGCATTTGCGAACCATTCATCGCAAATGCGATGAAAGCAGAGATGGGATGGACTTTGCTTTTGCGACTGTTTCTTCGCTTTTGCGACTGTTTCTTCGCATTTGCGAACCCCTGGTCGCAAATGCAACATCTGGAACTGATCAAAATGGGAGTTAGACGGGATTTTTGTTCATTCTTCAAATTTTGTAAAACAAGAAAACCTTAGAGGCGATTTTTCAAATGACTCTTCTTCCCCAAATCATTAGTAAGTGATTCTAATCCATTTTCTTTCAATCTTTCATTATATTTCCTAAGCTTTCAACCTAAAATCTAGTGTTTTCATGGTGGAAATTGGGGCTTTGGGTAGAATTAGGGATTTTTATAAGATGGGGATTTAGACCTCAAATTGAGGTCGGATTCCAAAATAAATTACATAACCGGGCTCGGGGGTAAATGGGTAATCGGGTTTTGATCCGAATTATGGGATTTGACCAAGCGAGCTCGGGGGTTGACTTTTGTTGACTTTTTCAATAATGACCTAAATTGAATCCTTTGCAATCGTGGATAGTTTCTAAGGCTTAATTTGAATCGTTTGGTTGGTAATTTGCTAGATTCTATTGGTTCAGAGGCTTGTTTAAGAGGAAAAGTTGTGATTGAGATTTGAGTAAACTTTTGGAGTGAGGTAAGTGTCGTGGTTAACCTCGACTTGAGGGATTAGGACTTATTTGTCTATTTGCTACATGTTTAGATGTTGGGTACAACGTATATTGGAGGTGACGAGTACTTATGCGTTGTTGTCAGGTTAAACCATGCGTGTGGGGACTTGTTCCTTGTAGTTTATTGCTTACTTTGATCTTGTTATCCATGCGTAGACTAGTTACTTACTAAATTGATCGTTCTTATCGTGTTTACTGGCTTTTGTGATAATTGAGTATTGATTCCAATGTTGAGATTGGTATTGTGAAACCATTGTTGAAGTAAGGCTTGTTCTTGTTGATTCTATCTCCCTGCTATTAATTGTTCATTGTTATATGGTAAGGGAAAGTGTTAATGTACGAAGGGTGATGTCGTGCCATATTGTGAGTGTTAATACACGAAGGGTGATGTCGTGCCATGTTATGAGAGTTAATGCACAAAGGGTGATGTTGTGCTGTATCTATTGATTTATATTGTGAGGTTGAGAGTGAAAGCACGAAGGGTGATGCCGTGCAAAATTCTTCATTGTGTTTAGTTGTTTTCACTGGTTAAAAGCATGTTGATAGTTCTGGTTATCATTTCCGTTGTATCTCTTAAATCTTGTGCCCCTTTAGCATGTCCCCCTCCCTATAGTACATGTTTAAATGTTATTGTTGTTTTCTTATACATATATTATTATCTGCATAGGTTTATTATGTGAGTGGCTTGTCATAGCCTCGTCACTACTTCATCAAGCTTAGGCTCGACACTTACGAGTACATGGGGTTGGTTGTACTCATACTACACTCTACATTTCTTGTGCAGATTTTTGTACCGGTCCTAGCTGATCATGAGGCTTAGCAGCTTGGACTTGCTTATTGGAGACTCAAGGTAGATCTGCTGGAGTCTGCAGACCTTGGAGTCCCCTTCTATCTCCCCTATTTTACTCTTTCTTTTCATTTAGGATAGTTGTATTTTTTTCAGACTCTGTTTGTAGAAAATTTCAGAAGCTCGTGAGTTGTGACTCCAGATTCGAATTGTATCAGATATTATGGGCTTTATGTTATTCCGCATTTCAGTTTTAGCTTCTATTTAGCTTGATTGATTCTGTTATTGAAATTGAACAAAGTTGGCTTAAACAATCCTCTAAAGGTGGCTTGCCTAGCAAGTGAAATGTTAGGCACCACCACGGTCCTGAAGGTGGGAATTCCGGGTCGTTACAAGTTGGTATCAGAGCACTAGGTTGCCTAGGTCTCACAAGTCATGAGCAGACTTAGTAGATCTTGGAGGATCGGTGCGGAGACGTCTGTACTTATCTTCTAGAGGCTATGAAGTATAGGAACAAATTTCACTTTTATTCTTCTCTATCATGCGATTTTGTTCTTTCATTGCTAATTCAACTCTTCTACTCTTGTTCTCTCGCAGATGGTGAGAACACGTACTGCATCTTCAGTTGAGCAGTAGCCAGAGCCTCCAGTGGCAGCTCCTACGAGGGGCAGAGGTCGAGGTAGGGGCAGAGCTCATCCCAGAGCTCGAGCAGCACCACCAGCAGTGGATCCTAGGTAAATTTGATGAGGACGTTCCAGCCCAGACTATTCCTGTCGAACCAACTCAGGTCCCGGAGGGGTTCATCGCCACCCTAGTGCTTCAGGATGCTTTTGTTCGTTTGGTGGGCCTTATGGAGAGCGTGGCCCGGACTTGTACATTTCCCATAGAGTCATCTCACAGGCTGGGGGAGGAGAACAAACTCCCACTACTCCCGCTCCGGAGTAGATGGCTCCCCGATATCAGGCTGCAGCAGCCCCGCCAGTTAGAGTAGTTCCGCCGGTTGTTGCAACACAGGCCGATGATGGACCAGCTATGTCTTCTGATGGCTTATTGAGGTTGGACAAGTTTACCAAGCTCTTTCCAGTTCACTACAGTGGTGCACCTTCTGAGGACCCACAGGATTATCTTGACCACTACTAGCAGGTATTACGGAACATGGGTATAGCTGAGACCAATGGGTCGATTTTGCTGTATTCCAGATGGTGGAGAGATTATATGTTGACCAGACCAGTTGGGTTGCCTACTCTTACTTGGGACCAGTTCTCTTAGATATTTCTTGAGACGTTCCTTCCTGTCACATTGAGAGAGGAGTATCGTCGGTAGTTCGAGTGTCTCCAACATGGCAGTATGACTGTTACTCAGTATGAGACCCATTTTGTAGATTTGGCCCGTCATGCTATTCTTCTGCTTCCTACCGAGAGAGAGAGAGGGTGAGGAGGTTTATTGAGGGACTTGCTCACCCTATCAGTCTTCAGATGGCCAAGGAGACCGGAAGTGAGATTTCCTTTCAGGCGGCTGCTAATGTTGCGAGGAGGATCGAGATGGTTCTTGCACAGGAGAGAGGGAAGGGGTCTGATAAGAGGCCTCGTCAGTTTGATAGGTTCAGTGGTGCCTCGTATGGAGGCAGGGGTAATTGTGGTAGAAGTCATCCTCCTAGGCCGTTTCATTTAGCGCTCCAGGCATCCCACAGTGCTTCAGGTGGACATGGCCCTTATGTGCCTTATTCCGACCAGCTAGCCTAGAGTGCACCACAAGCTCCTATTAGTGCACTTCCGCTCCAGAATTTTCAAGGTGGTTATTTAGGTCGACAGGGTCAGTTTCAGGGTCAGCAGTCACAGCAACTGACTTCCTGTTATACTTGTTGTGATCCGAGTCACATTACTAGATTTTGCCCTCGTGCATCGAGAAGTTCACAACATCAGGTTTCTCGTGCCATGGTCCCTGCACCAGGTGCGTCACCGCTCACCCAGCCAGATAGAGGTAAGGGTCAAACAGCTAGAGATGGAGGTTAGGCCATTAGAGGTGGAGGTCAGGCCGCTAGAGGTGGAGGCCATCCATTTAGGGCATGTCCTAGAGATGTAGTTCAGAGTGGTGGGGCCCAGCTCCGACGCTATGCTTTTCCAGCCAGGCCTGAGGCTGAGTCACATGACGCTGTTATCACAGGTACTATTTCAGTTTGCAGTAGAGATGCTTCAATCCTATTTGATCCGGGTTCTACTTACTTCTATGTGTCATCCTATTTTGCATCATATTTGGTTGCGCCTCGTGATTCTTTGAATGCTCATGTGTATGTGTCCACATATGTGGGAGATGCTATTGTTTTAGACCGTGTTTATCGTTAGTGTGTGGTTACCATTGGGAGTCTTGAGACTAGTGTAGATCGTTTACTTCTCGATACGGTTGATTTTGATGTTATCTTGGGTATGGATTGGTTGTCACCTTATCATGCTATATTGGATTGTCACGCCAAGACCGTGACCTTAGCCATGCCGGGGTTGCCTCGATTTGAGTGGAGAGGGACTCCTGGCCATTCTACCAGCAGTGGTATCTCTTATATGAAGGCTCGACGTATAGTCGAGAAGGTGTGTCTAGCTTATTTGGCTTATGTCCCCAATTCTAGTGCGGAGGTTCCTTCCATGGATTCAGTACCAGTTGTTCGTGAGTTTCCAGAGGTGTTTCATGTAGACCTGTCGGGGATGCCACCCATCAGGGACATTGATTTCTGTATTGATTTGGCTCCGAGCACTCAATCCATCTCTATTCCATCATATCGTATGGCCCCGCCAGAGTTGAAAGAATTGAAGGAGCAGTTACAGGATTTTCTTGATAAGGGCTTCATTAGACCTAGTGTCTCGCCCTGGGGTGCGCATGTGCTGTTAGTGAAGAAGAAGAATGGATCGATGAGGATGTGCATAGATTATCAGCAGTTGAACAAAGTCACCATCAAGAACAAGTATCAATTATCGAGAATTGATGACTTATTTGATCAGCTTCAGCGTGCCAAGGTGTTTTTGAAGATTGATTTAAGGTCGGGCTACCATCAGTTGAGGATTAGGGCATCCGATGTCCCTAAGACAGCTTTTAGGACACGGTACTGGCATTATGAGTTTCTCCTTTGGGCTAACAAATGCCCCAGTAGCATTTACGGATCTGATGAACCGAGTGTTAAAGCCTTATTTGGACTCCTTTGTGATTGTGTTTATTGATGATATCTTGATCTACTCCCGCAGTCGAGAGGAGCACGAGCAACATATTTGGATTGTACTTCAGACTCTATGAGACAACCAGTTATATGCTAAGTTTTCAAAGTGCGAGTTTTGGTTGGTTTCGGTCGCTTTCATGGGATACGTTGTATCAGCAAAGGTCATTCATGTAGACCCTAAGAATATTGAGGTAGTTCAGAACTAGCCTAGACCCACTTTAGCCACGGAGATCCGGAGTTTTTTGGGTTTGGCAGGTTATTACAGTCGGTTTGTGGAGGGGCTCTCATCTATAGCAGCCTCATTGACCAGGTTGACCCATAAGGGTGCCCCGTTCAGATGGTCAGACGAGTGCGAGGCATGCTTTCAGAAGCTCAAGACTGCTTTGACTATATCGCCAGTGTTGGTGTTGCCCACGTGTTCAGGATCTTATACGGTATATTGTGATACATCCCGTGTTGGGCTTGGTGCAGTATTGATGCAGGATGGCAAGGTGATTGCATATGTATCGCGGCAGTTGAAGGTTCATGAGAAGAATTACCATGTCCATGACTTAGAGTTGGCAGCCATTGTTCATGCGCTGGAGAGCTGGAGGCACTATCTTTACGGCGTGTCGTGTGAGGTTTTCGCGGATCATCAGAGCCTACAGTATTTGTTCAAGAAAAAGGATCTCAATTTGAGAGTGAGGAGGTGGTTGGAGCTATTGAAAGACTATGATATCACCATCTTGTATCATCCCGGGAAGGCCAATGTGGTGGCCGACGCTTTGAGTAGAAAGGCAGCGAGTATGGGCAGCCTTACGTATATTCCAGTCGATGAGAGACCGTAGAAGCGTTGCTGCAGGAGGGGCTTCGGGCAGGACCGCATGTGTAGTCTCTTTGTTCGTTGAAGCGGGCTCGCAGGTACGAGCCATAGTCCATAGAAACGAAATCTGAGGACTTAAGTGGAGTCCGCACCTGCGATGGTTTTTCCGCAGGTGTGGCATCGCAGAAGCGACCCAAAGGCCGCAGAAGCAAAAGTCGCTGCACAGAAAAGGGTATTTTTCGAAGGTTTTGGTTCATAATTCATTTTAGGACTTTGAGAGCTCGGTTTGAGGCAAAATTTCGAGGGTTATTTAAAGGAATTGTTGCGGTATGGATTCTTGACTCATTTTTGATTAATTCCTATGAATCTACTATTAATTACATCTTCTAATTAGTGTTTTGGAGTTTGCAATTTTGGGAAAATGGTAGAAACTCCTTAAGCTAAATATTTGGGTTTTGAAGTGCGAAATGAGATCGGATTTAAATAATTCTTATATGGTTGGACTCGATATCGAATGGGTATTCAGATTTTATAATTTTGGCCGGGTTTCGAGACGCGGGCCGGGTCGACCTTTTGGGGCGATTTTTCAATTCTTTGCTAAGATCATAATTTCATTATTTTAGTTATTGTCCTATAGTTATATTCATAGTATGAAGTTGTTTTGTCTAGATTCAAGCCATTCAGAGTCGTAAAATCGAGCGAAAGGCCTTCTAGTTGATTGATTTAGCGTGGTTTGAGGTAAGTGACTTGTCTAACCTTGTGTGGGGGAAATTCCCCTTATGATTTGGTATTGTTGTGATAATTGTGATATGTGGAGGCCGTGTATGCAAGGTGACGAGTGCGTCCACGGGCTAAATGTTGAAATTCCTATTTTAGCTACGTAGTTTCCTTTTCATGCTTTATTTGAGTTACTTTAGAAGGTTATAGTCATCTTGTTTAGCCTAACATCACATGTCTACCTGTCTTATCTCGTATTTTCAATTTGTACTACATGTTTAGTTGAATTACTTGCTTTCTTAATTAACTGTGGAATTCTTTACTTGAAATTGCTATCCTTGAAATATCTTGCTGTTGAGTTGCAAAGGCTATGGTTTTTACTAAGTCAAGGTATAATTTGTGAAATGTCATTTTACTTAGTTGTTATATTTGGCATTCGTGTTATTGTTGAGGTGATTGTTTGGTTGTTTGCATGAGGTTTCTACGGTGCAGTTGTTATTGTCTGCACGAGGTTTCTGTTGTGTTGTTGTTATTATTGATATGCATGTGGTGGTATAAGGTCTAGGAGTTGAAACACATGCGGTGAGATAAGGTGGGCTTGATACGCGTGGCTAGTAGGGGAACTACTAGAAGCCATGTAGTGTGATAAGGTGGGCTAAAATGCGAGGTGTTATTTCGGAAAAATGATTTTTAAAATTAAATATAAAGGCTCCCGTGGTGATATAAGGAAAGATTGTGAGTTACTTTTATGATTTGGGACTACGAGGCGGTACCTCGGGAGTGCCCCTGTTTTTTTTATTTCTCTATTTGCTGTATTTGTTTGGTTGTTCTTTCCTTAACATGTAAAATCCTTGTCTTCCTTTCGTGTTGTATTGATTGCCTTGATTTCGTGTTGTTAACTTTCCGTAAATTCTTTATTTTTCACTTTCTTTGCCATTATCATTATATCATTATGTCTTCCACCTTATTTCTTATTATTTCCAGTAGGTCCTTGACCTGACCTCGTCACTACTCTACCGAGGTTAGGCTTGGCACTTACTGGGTACCATTGTGGTGTACTCATACTACGCTTCTGCATATGTTTTTGTGCAGATTCGGGTACATCCTATCAGCCCCGGAATTAGCATGCTAAGTTGCTTGCTTTTGGAGACTTCAAGGTTCACCTGCCCGCGTCTGCAGGCCTCGAAGTCCACTTCTACACTGTCCTTCCTTATTCCTTTACATTTTCATAGACAGTGATGTATAGGATTATTCGGTACTGTATCTAGAGTTTGATACTTATATCTCACCAGTTTTTGGGATTGTTCGTATTGAGTTTTGGTAGATTCTATTTATGAAATTGTTGGGATGTTCATGTTTTAATCTCTTATTTAATGTTTCCGCATATTGTTAGACTTTCCTAGTCTTAGAAACTAGACGCCATCACGATATTTTACGGAGGGAATTTAGGGTCGTGACAGAACTACCCCTTAGGAGTTGAGTTGTTGTGCTATTTGTGTTATGTGAAAGTCGTGTACGCGAGGTGACGAGTGCGTACTCGGGCTTATATGTGCAAATTGACCGGTTTAGACTACTAGGCTTCTTTCATGTAATTATTTGGAATTGTTAGCACATGTTATATCTTTTATTTGTCATATTTACTTTCACATGCTTTATTTGAAGTTGTTGTTACATGTCACATCCTTTACTTGTCAAGTTTACTCTTATATGCTTTATTTGAAGTTGTTACCACTTTTATCATTACGTGACTTCCTTTATTGTTTAGTTACTCTTAATTGAAATTATTGTTACATGATATCATTTGATTATCGGGTTATTCTCATGAATTTAGACATAGTTTCTAGTTCGTGCCATCTCTTTCATTGTTAGCCTATTTCATACACTAGAATCTGAAGTTTGTCATTTCATGAAAATACCTTCATTATCGAGTTTATCCTTAAGAAATTAATTAAATTTGAAGTTATTGAAATCCATTAATATATTTTAATTGAAGTTGTGTATAAAGGGGGTGTTGTTCATTATTGAGTTACTTTCCCGTTCGTTTTGTTGTTACTGAGATTCTATACACATAGTGTTTTAGCCGTGGGCTATTTGTTGTGAAAATAGTGATATTGTTGGTTATTTTGGAAAGGTTGTGGCCTATAGGCACTTGTGGTACGAGTTGATATGTCGTGTTGTTGTCATGTTAGCGCATGTGAATTGTTGTGTGGATTGGTTGTTGTTATGCAGATCATAAGGGTGGCATCTCATTATTGTTGTTATGCGGGGCATAAGGGTGACATCTCACTATTGTTGATTGTGCGGAGTGATACGGGTGGCTATCAGAGAGATAAGGGTGGCAATGTCAGCGATGATATGTGATGGCCTTATGGCATTATGTTGATGATATTTGTGCGATGGTGTGATTTTCCTTGTGTATGTTATACACCTTACGTGACTTGTTGTGTTGCTTTCAATGAGCTACCCAATGTCTTTGATATTACATGTTGACTTGGGCTGTACTAGTACACACGCACAAGCATACACCGTAGCATGCCACTTATAATAGTCCGGGAGTATGAAACTTAACATTTATTGATCATGCCTATGTATTCATGTATTTTCTGCTTTCATGTTGATATTAAGGTTATGCCCATGCGAGGCGGATTGTGATATTCAGCCCATGACCATGCCGGGTGGATTGTGATATTGAGCCTGTGACAGTGCTGGGCGGATTGTGATAGTGAGCCTATGACCATGCCAGTCGGATTGTTATTGTGAGCCTATGACCATGTCGGGCATATTGAGATATTGGCATGTGAGTTCTCCATGCGGTTGTGATTATACATGTGTGGACAAGGTGTCGTGAGCATATGATTTGTTCTTTGAGACTTGTGACTTGTGATTATGAGACGAGGTATCTCGGAGTAATTTCGTTGCGAAACTTGTGTTAGAACGACTTTTTTACTTGATTGTCGTTTGTGTTCCTTTTTTGGTTTCAGTGGTACTTTCGCGGTGTTCCTATTACTTTACTGTTTATATCACATGTTGATTCCTGTTGCCATTTACTGATTTCTGCTTTTCATTATTAGCTCTATACATCTATACTATACAAGTTATTTTGACTAGTATGTGTCTTGACTTATACCTCATCAATATGCCACCGAGGTTAGTCATACTTACTGGGTATCGATTGTGGTGTACTCATACTACACTTTTGCACATTTTTGTGCAGAGCCAGGTATTGGATATATCGGACTCGGGCAGAGTTAGCTTATTGACCACAAGGAGTCGAGGTAGAGCTGTTTAGTCGTCGTAGTCCCTTGGAGTCCTTTCATTTAATTGTATTGTCAGCTTGTCATTTTAACAGTATTGTATTTCGATCTTTGAGATCTTTCCATGTATTCAGCTATAGTTTGTGACTCTATATTACCTAGTCTTAGGAGATTGTAGTAATTATTGCCACGTAGGCTTATTTCAGATTTATTCAGTATTTTATATAAAACTCTGTTTTAAATTATCATTGTTAAATTGGCTTAATTTTTGTATGTAATTGGCTTACCTAGTCTTAGAGACTAGGTGCCATCACGACGTCTGTGGTGGGATTTTGGATCGTGACAGGTCTTCAGCTTGTCAGCATTAGATCTGACCATGATTCAGAATTTGAAAATACTAGATTTGCTCAATTCTGTAGCATGCATGACAATGATCATAATTTCAGTGATCCTATAACTCCTCAACATAATGGAGTAGTGGAGAGAAAGAATAGAGTACTATAAAATATGGGGAGAATAATGTTGATCTCTAGTGGATTGTACAAAAGCTTTTGGGCAGAAGATATTAACACTGCATGTTATCTTTTAGATAGATGCATGGTTAGACCTTTGTTGGAGAAAACTCCCTATGAATTATTTAAAGGAAGAAAACCCAACGAATCACACCTTTGAGGTTTTGGTTTCAAATTCTATGTTCATAATAATGGCAAGCAAGTTCTAATAAATTTTTATGTAAGAAGTGATGAGAGAGTTCCTGGGTTATTCAGCATATATAAAAACATATAAGGTTTTTAATAAACTAACTATGTGTGTGAAAGAAAATGTACATGTTGTATTTGATGAATTTGGTCCTTATATTGAGAAAAATGTGCATGATGATGATCAAGATCGTGATTTTGTGAGAAGTGACACCTCCAATCTTAAATACCATGGATATTCCATAGAAGGTGAAAATAGGATGAAAAGGAAGCAGGCACTGGAGAAGATAAAGCATCACCCTCAGGGGAACCATAATTCCACCTGATGCAAAGGAATAAAATAGGGCAAAAGAACTTGATCATTCTCTTGGTCCACAAAATGAGTAGATTTCAGCAACCTCAAGAGTGTTGGAGCTTGGTATTTCATGGATCTGGATATATGGGAGTTGCAGTGATGCTTCTTTAGGAGTCCTGTTTTAGCTATAACCATGAGATGAAGTAGAGGCAAGGTGTGTTGGTGGGATAAATCTGTTTGTTTTCTTGTGTCTGAAAGCAGGTGTATTCAAGAAGTCTTGTTGGATTTAACCCCTAATATGAGCATGCAATATGGAGATATTGGTGAAGTGAGTTAGAGAAGTCAAGTCATGGCTAAGCTAGGACAAAGAGTCTGCAGGATAGTTTGCTTCTCCATATACATGCGAGTAATGAATTTCCTCACATTGAAGACACATATTTCTCAGCTTTTGCAGATTCATTTTTAAGGCCGAAGGAGGATCAGAGTTGTTTACTAGCCAATTGATCAAAAGAGTTGAGTCTGCTTCAAGGTAAATTTTGTTGTACCCATTGACAATGCACCACTGAACAACAATGAAAGCAGCTTCTGTTTCTGCAAGGTTGTTGGTACCCTCACCCAAAGGGCATGCAATTGCTTGGAGAAACTCCCCTAGGTGGTTTCTAATGATGTAACCACCACCTATCTTCCCTGGATTAGTCAGAGCACTACCAGCAGTGTTGACTTTAACAAAATTGGCATTTGGTTTAGTCCAGACAACCTGTTGAGTAGTATTGCAATGCTTGATATCCTCAATGATGGAGTAAAGATCCACCCAGTTGTGAAGCCAATTAACAGCATGGTAGGTTGCATGAAGCAGTAGGTGAATGTCAGAGTTAATGGAGAACAAGACTCTAGTTATAGAAGAATTCTTTCCACCATACATTGCAGAACATCTATTCTTCCAGAAGTTCTAGCAAATAATGGTAGGAATTATGTCCAGGACAAGCTTCTGAACCTCATTATTTCTTTTTTGTAACCACCAATTCATAAGGAGCAATCTTAGTGGCATATTTTCAGTTTCAATTCCAGTTGGCCCTCCATATTTCTTCCAGACAATTGTAGCAAAGTTGCCTCTACTGAAGATATGATCAACTGTTTCAGTTGCAGGTATGACACATCATACACACCTAGTAGCAGTGGGATTACCAAATGATATTACCATGTCATCTATAGGTAACTTGTTTCTGAGGGCTCTCCACAAGCAAAAAGGCCACTTGAATGGGATCTTTTTGTGCCATGTCATTTTGTTGGTGAAGTTGGGCTGCTTCTTAGTCCTTATCACTTCCCAGGCAGAGGCACAGGTGAAATCCCCTAACATTGTGTGTGTCCAAATGGGTTGATCTTAAGACTGTGGCATATAATGGATGTGGATTTGCGTGATGAGATGAATCATATGAGCAGGAGCAACTCTGTTCAATTCTTGAAGGCTTCACTGTCCATTTTCCCATAAATGAGAAACTGTAATTTTACCTGGCCTACCCCATTCATTTCTATAGTTGGCAAGTGTACCTGTACCCAACCAATTATCCCACCAAAAGCTACAATTACTAGAGTGCAGCCTCCATTGAATGCATTTCTCAGCTTCTTTTTTGTTGGACATCATCTTCTTCTAAGCTTGTGACTGTCATGAGTCCCATTTCTTGGATATTGGGTGTGATCTTTGACAATATTTAGCTCTATCAAAATTGCTCCAAATAGAGGTCTTAGTTCTAAATAACCACCATTATTTGATTCCCATTGATTGACAGACATCATCCATTGTTCTAAAACCAATTCCTTCTTCGGTCACAGGAAATGATAGTTATGCCAGGATGACCAGTGATATTTGTTCCTGTCTTTTTCCATGCCCCAGACAAAATTAGTAGCCAATTTTTCAATCAGCTTCAAGGCAGTTTGTGGAAGAGAGAGAGCTAAAAGAAGGTGAATGGGCATAGACTGTAGAACATATTTAATCAATGTAGCTTTTCCTCCATTTGAGAGAACTCAGCTTTGCCAGCCTTTGATCCTACCTACTACTTTGGCCACAATGGAATTGAAATGCACAATTCTCATTCTGCCAGTGTAGAGTGGACAACCTAAATAGGTGATTGGAGATTCTTTCTTGTTGAAACTTGTTACTTGCTGGATTCTTCTCACGGTAGAATTGAAAGCAGAGGGAGAAGTCATGAAGTGGCTCTTGTGTTTATTGATTTGTTGACCAGATGTTTCCTCATATTTACTGATGATCTGCATGATTTGTTTTAGTGAATTCAGCAAAACTCAAGTGATTGATTTGTAAGTCTCTCTTCTCCATAAAGAAACCATTGAAAAACTGATCATGAGATAGGTTGTTGAGCATTCTGGACAGTAATTAGGCTCCAATGATAAACAATGAGGGGACCAGTGGATCTCCTTGTTTCAGACCCTTAGTAGAATGAAATAATCCACATCTAGTACCATTTATGATGACAGAGTACCAACCGTTTGACATTGTTCTCTATATCATGTCAATGATCATCTCATTAAATCCCATTCTTCTCAGTATTATGCAGGTAAAACCCCAGGAAACTCTATCATAAGCTTTGGCCATGTCAAGCTTGATGACCATAACAGATATGTAATTTCAAAATCGAGGGTTTGGACCCATTTTTCATATTTTGAGCTAGAAACCTCAGTTTTAGGCGATTCTTGAAGGTACTTTCAAGAAGTTGATTGGGGTAAGTGATTCTAACTCAGATTTGGTTATTATATATGAATCTATCATTGTTTTTACTATTTAATTGTTTTTTTATTTGAAGAATTGGGAAAATTTTTTGAAATTTCATAGACTCTAATTTGAGGATTTGAAGGTCGATTTGAGGTCAGAATCAGATGATTTTGGTATGGTTGGACTCGTTATTGATTGGATATTTGGATTTTATAAATTTTGTAAGATTCTGATATGTGGGACTGGGTTGAATTTTTGGGTTGACTTTTTGATTTTGGTTAAATAACTTAGATTTATCATATGGATTCGATTCCTATAGCTTGTATTGATTTTATTAAGTTGTTTGTGGCTAGATTCGAGTCATTTGTAGGTCGATTTACAAGGAAAGGGCTTGTTGGAGTAGGGATTTGCGCGATTTGAGGTAAGTAATACTTCTAAACTTTGTTCTGAGGGTATGAATCCCTGAAATATGTGTTATGTGGTTTGTATTGAGGTGACGCACATGCCAACGGACGGGCATGTGGGCGTGCACCATGGTAATTGTAACTCGATTATTTTTGTGGTATCGTGTAGTTATCAAACCTTGTTGCTTTTAATGTAATTCCTCCGTGTTAGAGTAACTGAGTTGCTATCTATGTTAGAAATCATGTTTAAGCTATATGCTTATTTTGTTGGGACCTACTGAGACCATTTCTACTGTTGAATTATTTGCTTAAATTGTAATAAAGTACTCGGTCACATCTATCATTTGCATATCATATCTAAGTCTCTATTTTCATTTATTGTTAAATCATGTATCATTGTTTGGGCTTAGTGGCATGAGATTTGTAAGCCCGATAGACTAGAGAGATTAATGACTGGGTTGGGGCCTGAGAGCCGTGTTGTGACTTAGGCTGTGGATTAGGCTGTACGCCGCAGCAGGCCTTCATGGCCTTATACACACACACACACACACACACACACACACACACATACACATATATATATATATATATATATATATATATATATATATATATATTATTGATCGGAGTGCACGCCGCAGCAGGCCATATTGGCTTTATATAAGCGCTTGGGCTGGATCCACCCCTCCGGAGTCTGACATACCAGCAGTGAGCGCAAGTACCGTGTAGTGCTGAGCGATTGACATTGATGAGTGGGAGTGTGAGACAGAGAGATTGAGTATTCTAAGAGTGTGAGTGCATGGGTTTATCACTGGGATATATTACATGCGACATGCATATTTGACATGTAGACATAGAGATGTAACATTCCTCATATCAGTCATACTTTCATTTCCCTGTTATATTTGTACTGTTATTATCTAGATTTGGATTGTACCTTTTTAGGCTCGTCACTGCTTTCAGCCAAGGTTAGTCCTATTAGTTATTGAGTACATTGGGTTGGTTGTACTCATACTACACTCTGCACTTCATGTGCAGATCCAAGTACTTATGGGCACGGTGGTTGCAAGACTTGGAGCATTTCATGCTTGGAGACTTTTGATGTAGCTTCTACGGCGTCCGCATACCTCAACTCTCTTTCTTTTCAGTTTATTTAGCATTGTCCTATCTTTCAAGACAATTGTATTAGATATTTTGATTCTGTTGACATTTAGTAGCTCATGTACTCGGTGACACCCGGATTTTGGGGATTATGTATTTGAGTCGCCGCTATTCCTTTCGGTTATTTATGAGACTTTAATTGTTAAACTCAATATATCATGGTTTTAGATCAAAATTCATAGTTATTTTGTGATTTTCGGCTTGCCTAGTACAGTGATAGGTGTCGTCACGACATGAGATTTAGGTCATGACAAGTTGGTATCAAAGCCTAGGTTACGTATGTCTCACGAGTCATGAGGAGGTTTAGTAGAGTCTTGCACATCGGTATAGAGACGTCTATACTTATCTTCAAGAGGATACTGAACCATTAGGAAACTTCACTTTTTTGTGTTTCTTGTCGTGCGAATTAGTTGATTCCAGAAACTAAACTTGTATTATTACATTCTCTTATAGATGGTGAGGACACATACTACCGGATCGGCCGGATGGCTACCAGTACCACTAGCTAAGGCCGTGAGAGGCCAGGGCCACGGTAGAGGCCGAGGTGCAGATCGTACAACAGTTAGAGCAGTACCTGTGGATCTACAAGTTGCTCCAGCTCATGAATAGATACTAGATGTGGTTGAGCCGATGGGACCAACTCAGGAACCAGTTGTGCCCATTGTGATTCCAGGGCATTAGGAAGCTCTAGCCCAGATATTGACTGTATGCACTAGCCTTTCTCAGGAGGTTTCAACTACGGTCGCACCAGCCACATCTCATGTCGGGGGATGTGCTCAGACTCTCACCGCTCGTACTCCAAAGTAGGTAGTTCAGGGACTTTAGACACTGGGGGTACTACCAGACCAGCCGGTTGCAGTGTCTTAGTCCCCTATTGGTCCACCTATGAGTGACGAGGAGCAAAAAAGACTAGAACGGTTTGGGAGACTCAGCCCACCAGAGTTCAGTGGGGTTGAGTCAGAGGATGCTCATGATTTCTTAGATAGATGCCAGCAGATCCTCCGCATGCCAATTATTCTGGAGACTAGTGGAGTCTCATTTACTAATTTTCAGCTGTCAGGGGAAGCATTCAAATGGTGGGAGACCTATGAGTTGAGTAGGCCAGCCAGCATTGCACCACTTACGTGGAACGAGTTCTCGGTTCTCTTCTTAGAGAAGTTTGTTCCACAGACCCACAGGGAGGAGTTGCGTAGGCAGTTTGAGCAACTATGCTTGGAGGGTATGTCAGTGACCCAGTATGAGATGAGATTTACAGAGTTGGCTCTTCACGCGATTTGGTTCGTTCCCACAGAGAGGGAAAGGATTAGAAGGTTCATTGATGGCCTTAACTATAGACTGCGCTTCGTCATGACTCACGAGATTGCATCAGGTGCTAGGTTTGATTAGGTGGTTGAAATTGCTAGGCAGCTAGAGTAGGTTTGTAGTTAGGACTGTGAGGAGAGGGAGGCCAAGAGGCCTCGTGGTTCGGGTGGTTTCAGCCGTGTTTCTTCTAGAGGGCAGTCCCACTACAGCTGGGGTCATCCTTATAGGCCCACTTAGATATCTCATCTGATCCATCATGGAGCATCACCTAGCCATGGTACATACAATGCTCGTATGTGTCAGTCATCTCTTAGTGCCCTCCTAGCTCAGAGTTCATCTCGTGCTCCATCAGTTCAGGGTTCATCCGTACCAGGTCCTTATAGTAGTTATTCTGGTTTAGAGGTCTGATTTACTCTCTAACACCATTAATGGATTAGAGTTGCTACAAATGTGGGGAGTTTGTGTATGTGAGGAGGTATTGTCCCCGTCTCTTGGGAGGTCCATGACAGTAGATGAGTTAGGTTTTGACTTCCACACTAGTTACTTCACCGCCCGCTCAACCAGCTCGGGCTGGGGCTCAGGTAGCTAGAGGTCGTCCTAGAGGGGGAGGCCGATCAAGTGGCGGTCAGGCTCGATGCTACGCTTTTCCTTCCTGGCCAGAGGCATTGCTTCAGACATAGTGATCACAGGTATTGTCTCAGCATGCCACAGGGATGCTTCCATATTATTTGACCCTGATTCCACTTATTCATATGTATCATCATATTTTGCTCGTTATTTGGATATGCTCCACGAGTCCTTAGTTTCGCCTATTCATGTATCTACGCTGGTGGGTGATTCTATTATTGTGGACCATGTGTATCAGTCGTGTGTGGTGACCATTGTGGGATTGGAGATGAGAGTTGATATCTTATTGCTTAGTATGGTTTATTTTGATGTGATTCTGGGCATGGATTGGTTATCCCCACGTCATGCTATTCTGGATTATCACACTAAGACCGTGACGTTGGTTATGCCGGGGTTACCTAGGATCGAGTGAAGAGGTTCTCTAGACTATGTTTCTAATAGGGTGATTTCATATCTGAAGGCCAAACGGATAGTTGGGAAGGGGTGTTTTCATATTTGGCTTTGTGAGGGATGTTGGTGCTGAAAGTCCTACTATTGATTCTGTTCCAATACTGCGAGACTTTCCGTATGTATTTCCTGCTGACCTGCTGGGCATGCCACCTGACAGGGACATTGATTTTGGTATTGACTTGGTACCGGGAACTCAGCCCTTTTGTATCGCTCCATATCGTATGGCTCTAGCAGAGTTAAAGGAATTGAAAGAGTTGCTTCAGGAGCTTCTTGATAAGGGGTCCATTAGGCCTAGTGTGTTGCCTTGGGGTGAACCGGTTATGTTTTTGAAGAAGAAGGATGGTACTATGCGGATGTGCATTTACTATAGGCAGTTGAACAAAGTTATGATTAAGAACAAGTATCATTTGTCGCGCATTGATGACTTATTTGACCAGCTTTAAGGAGCTAGAGTAATCTCTAAGTTAGATTTGTTGTCTAGATATCACTAATTGAAGATTTGGGACTCTGATATTTTGAAGACGGCATTCAGGAACCGCTATGGTCACTATGAGTTCCTAGTGTTGTCTTTTGGATTGACCAATTCCCCAGAAGCATTCATGCATCTGATGAACAGCGTATTCCAACCATATCTTGATTCATTTGTCATAGTATTTATTGATGATATACTGGTATACTCATGTAGCCAAGAGGAGCATGCACAACATCTGAGGATTGTACTACAGACGTTGAAGGAGGACAAGCTTTATGCTAAGTTCTCCAAGTATGAGTTTTGGCTCAGTTCGGTGGCATTTTAGGGGCATGTGATGTCCAGTGATGGGATCAATGTGTATCCGAAGAAGATTGAGGCAGTTGAGAGTTTTCCCAAACTATCTTAGGCTACTAAGATTCAGAGTTTTCTTGGCTTGGCCGAATATTATCGTTGATTCATGGCGGTTTTCTCGTTCATTGTAGCGCGTTTGACCAAGTTGACCCAAAAGGGTGCTCCATTATGGTGGTGCGATGAGTGTGAGGAGAGCATTCAGAAGCTCAAGACTTCCATGACCACAGCTCCAGTTCTAGTTTTACCTTCAATATTGGGTTCTTATACAGTGTATTGTAATTCTTCTCAAATTAGTATTGGGTGTGACTTGATGCAGGAAGGTAGAGTGATTACTTATGATTCATGCCAGTTGAAGCCTCATGAGAAAAACTACCCCGTTCGTGATTTTGAGTTGGTAGCCATCGTTCATGCATTAAATATTTGGAGGCATTATCTCTACGGCATGTCTTGTGAGGTATTTATAGATCATCGGAGTCTTCAGCACTTGTTCAAGTAAAAGGATCTAAATTTGAGGCAGCGTAGATGGTTGGACCTATTAAAAAACTATGTTATTACCATTTTGTATCATCCCGAGAAGGCCAATGTGGCGGACGATGCCTTGAGTAGAAAGGCGGTGAGCATGGGTAGCCTTGCATATATTCCTGTTGGTAAGAGACCTCTTGCATCAGATGTTCAAGTCTTGGCCAATCAGTTCGCGAGATTAGATATATCGGAGCCTAGTCGAGTTTTAGCTTGCGTGGTTTTTCGGTCTTCTTTATATGATGACATCAGAGAGCGTCAGCATGATAACCCCCATTTTCTTATCCTTAAGGGCACAGTTCAGCACGGTCATGCGAAGGAGGTTGCTATTGGAGACGATGGGGTATTGCGGATGGAGGATCAGATTTGTGTGCCCAATGTAGATAGGTTATATGAGTTGATTCTTGAGGAGGCCCACAGTTTGTGATATTCCATTCATCTGGGGGCCGCAAAGATGTATCAGGGCTTGAGGCAGCACTATTGATGGAGAAGAATGAAGAAAGATATAGTGGAGTTTGTAGCTCGATGCTTGAATTGTCAGCATGTGAAGTACGTGTATTAGATACCAGACGGTTTTCTTCAGAGGCTTGAGATTCCTGAGTGGAAATGGGAGCGTATCATCATGGACTTCGTAGTTGGACTCCCACTGACTTTCAAGAAATTTAATGTTATTTGGGTGATTATGGACCGATTGACTAAGTCTGCGCATTTCATTCTTATTGGGACTACCTATTCTTCAGAGCGGTTGGTTGAGATCTATATTCGTGAGATCGTTCACCTTCACGGTGTACCGGGGTCCATTATTTTAGATCAAGGCACACAGTCCACGTTGCAGTTATGGAGAGCAGTGTAGCGAGAGTTAGGCAGACGGGTTGAGTTTAGTACAACATTCAATCCTCAGATAGATCGACAGTCCGAGCGCACCATTCAGATATTGGAGAATATGCTACGCGCTTGTGTCATGGATTTTGGGGGTTCTTGGGATCAGTTTCTACCGCTTGCAGAGTTTACTTACAACAACAGCTACCAATCGAGTATTCTAATGGCTTAGTATGAGACCTTATATGGGAGGTAGTATCGGTCTCTGGTTGGTTGGTTTGAGCCGGGTGAGGCTAGGCTATTGGGTACTGACTTGGTTAGGGATGCTTTGGAAAGTGTTAAGTTTATTCAGGGTCGGCTTCGCACAGAACAGTCTAGGAAGAAGATTTATGCCGATCAGAAAGTTCGTGATGTTGGTTATATGGTGGGAGAGAAGGTATTACTATGAGTTTCACGCATGAAGGGTGTTATGAGGTTCGAGAAGAAGGGCAAGTTGAGCCCTCAGTATATTGGCCCTTTTGAGGTACTTGAGAGGATTGGAGAGGTGGCTTACAAGGTTGCATTGCCACCTAGTCTATCATGTGTTCATCCAGTGTTTCATATTTTAATTCTCTGAAAGTATTTCTATGATCCGTATCATGTTTTGTACTTCATCACGATTCAGTTAGATAGGGATTTGACTTATGATATGGAGCTGGTGGCCATTTTGGATCGGCAGGTTCAGAAGTTGAGGTCAATGAATATAGCTTCAGTGAAAGTGCAATGGGGGGTCAGCCAGTCGAGGAGGCTACTTGGGAGACTGAGCGAGAGACACGGAGCAGATATCCATACCTATTTGAGACCCCGGGTATGATTCTAAATCCGTTCGTGGACGAACATTTGTTTAAGAAGGGGAAAATGTAACGACCTGGCCGGTCGTTTTGAGTAATGCAACCTCGTTCCCCCTTTTATGGATTATTCTATGTTTGTTTGTTGTTATGTGACTTGCCGGGTGGTTGGTTTGGTTCCGTGGATATTTCGGAATGAATTGGGATACTTAGTCCTAAGGTTGGAATCTTAAGTTGGAAGAGTTTACAGGATGTTAACTTATGTGTAAATTACTCCAGAATAGAGTTTTGATGGTTCTGATAGTCCCGTATGGTGCTTCTGGATTTAGGAGTGTGTCCCGATATTGATTTGGATGTCCGAAGGTTATTTTGGCTTTAATTGGCAAAAGTTGGAAAAGTTTAAGTTTGGAAAGTTGCGATGTTTGACCGAGAGTTCACTTTGTCGTTACTGGGCTCGGATTTTGGATTCGAAAGTTGAAATAGGTCTGTCATTTGGTGTGTTTCTGCATTGGTTTTAGAAGTTGGAAGTTTAATAGTTTGTTAGGCTGGAATTGAGGTGCGATATGTGTGTTTGATGTGATTTGAGCATTCGACTAAGTTCGTATGATCTTTTAGGATGTGTTGATATGTTTGGATAGGGTCCCAGGTGCATCGGATGATTTTCGGGTTGGTTGCGGATTGAGTTTGGCCTTCTAGAGCTGCAGATTTTCTGGTGTCTGGTATTCTTATATGCATTCGCGAGAGTGGTCTCGCGTTTGCGAGCTGTATCTAAGAGGCAGGTGATGTTTGTTCTTCACGTTCGCGAAGGTATAGGCATGTTGTGCATCTCGATCTCGAGAGGGTGCTCGCGTTCGCCTAGGAGGAGGAGGCAGGTGGGGTATCGGGCTTGTAAAACTTCGCGTTCGCGGGAGACAGTTCACAATCGCGTAGGCATGGGTTCATTTGGCATCGCGTTCACAAGGAAGCATTCGCATTCGCGTAAGAGGATTTTTGGGCAATTCAGTTTTTGTGCTTCGCGAATGCGAGGCACTTTCCACGTTCACGAAGAAGGACATCTAGGCAGCATATATTTAAATTCAAAATCGAGGGTTTGGACCCATTTTTCATATTTCAAGCTAGAGACCTCGATTTTGGGCGACTCTTGAAGGAATTTTCAAGGAGTTGATTCGGGTAAGTGATTTTAACTCGGATTTGGCTATTATACATGAATATGTCATTATTTTGACAATTTAATTAGTGTTTGGGTTGGAAAAATTTGTGAAACTTCATAGACTATAATTTGAGGATTTTGAATGTCGATTTGCGGTCAGAATTGGATGATATTGGTATGGTTGAACACGTTATTGAATAGGTGTTAGGATTTCGTTACCTTTTTGGATTCTGAGACATGGGGCCGGGGGTGACTTTTTGGGTTGACCTTTTCACTTTGGTTAAAGAACTTAGCTTTATCGTATTGAATCGATTCCTATAGCTTGTATTTATTGTATTAAGTTGTTTGTGGCTATATTTGAGTAGTCTGGAGGACGATTCGCGAGGCAAGGGCTTGTTGGAGTAGGGATTTGTGCGTTTTGAGCTAAGTAACACTTTTAAACTTGGTTCTGAGGGTATGAATCCCTAAAATACGTGTTATGTGGTTGGTATTGAGGTGACACCACATGCTAAGTGATGGGCGTGTGGGCATGCACCATGGTAATTGTGACTCGATTGTTTCCATGGTACCGTGTAGTTATCAAACCTTTGTAGCTATTGATATATTTCCTACGTGTTAGGGTAATTGAGTTGCAATTCATGTTACAAATTATGTTAGGCTATATGCTTATTCTGTTGGGACCAACTGAGGTCATTTCTTATGTTGAATTGTTTGCTTAAATTGCAATTATGTACTCAGTCACATTCATCATTTGCATATCATATCTCAGTCTCTGTTGTCATTTATTATTATATAATGTATCATTATTTGGGCTAATTGGCATGAGATTCGTGAGCCCGAGAGACTGGAGAGATTGATGCTGAGAGCCGTGTTTTGAGTGAGGTTATGGATCGGGCTGCACGCCGCAGCAGGCCTTCATGGCTTTATATATATATATATATATATATATATATATATATATATATATATATATATATATATTTATTTATTTATTTATTTATTTATTTATTTATTTATTTATTATGGATCGGGCTGCATGCCGCAGCAGGCCTTATATGCTTTATCTATTATTATGGGATCAGGTTGCACGCCAAAGTGGGCCATATTGGCTTTATATTAGCGCTTGGGCAGAATCCGCCCCTCTGGAGTCTGACATACCAGCAGTGAATGCAGGTACCGTACAATGCTGAGCGATTGAGATTGATGAGTGGGAGTGTGAGGCAGTGAGATTGAGTACTCTGAGAGTGTGAGTACATGAGTTTATTATTGTGATGCGTTACATGCGACATGCACTTTTGACATGTAGACAGAGAGATATAATATTACTCATATCAGCAATACTTGGCATATTTAATCAGTGTTGAGCTTAAACTATTAAACTTGAAAGCATGTCTACATTTATGTACGGTGTACGAATTGATGATGGCATTTCTTTGAGTGATTACTGCCATTTTCCTGTTATTTCTGTACTGTTATCATATGGATTTGGACTGTACCTTTTTCGAGCTCGTCACTACTTTCAGCCCAAGGTTAGTCCTATTACTTATCGAGTATATTGGATCAGTTGTACTCATACTAGACTATGCACTTTGTGTGCAGATCCATGTACTTCTGGACATGGTGGTTGCAAGACTTGGAGCATTTCCTGCTTGGAGACTTTTGAGGTAGCTACTATGGCGTCGGCAGACCTCGACTCTCCTTCTTTTCAGTTTATTTATCATTGTTCTATTTTTCCAGACAATTATATTAGAAGTTTTGACTGTGTTGACATTTAGTAGTTTATGTACTCGGTGACACCCAGATTTTAAAAATTTTGTATTTGAGTCGTAGCTATTCCTTTCGGTGATTTATGATATTTTCACTGTTAAACTTAATACATCATGCTTTTAAATCAAAAAGCACAGTTATTTTGTGATTGTCGCCTTGCCTAGTACTGTGATAGGCGCCATCACGACGTGTTGAGATTTGGGTCGTGATAGCCGGGTATCTAGTTGATAGAAAAAGTACATTTGGGATAGCTCATTTCCTTAGTCCTTGCTTAGTTTCTTGGGCTTCTAAGAAACAACAGCCAGTTGCTGCAATAACACCAAATTACCAAGTTGGCATAATCGTCTTTATCTTTATTTTGATACTTACGGGCCTCTTAAATTCTCTTTTCTATCAACTATTGAAGTTGAATATGTAGCTCATGCCTCTTGTTGCGCTCAACTTTTGTAGATTAAGTAAAAACTAGAGGATTATGGCATTTTATGTGGGTGTGTACCTATTTACTATGACAACACAAGTGCTATTAAAAATGCCAAAATTTTTGTCCAACACAAGAGAAAAATGTACATAGATATCAAGCATAATTTCTCGAGGGATAATCTTGAAAAAGGCCCGATATCTATGCAGTTCTATAATATCGAAGATCAAATTGCTGATATCTTTACCAAGGTACTCAACCGTGCCGTGTTTGAGAAAATAAGACGGACTTGCTTTGATCAAGCTCTCTTAATTGCCCGTGTGATTTCTCCTCCAATGATTGTTTAGAAAGAAATTTTATGATGATATAAATATTAGTTGAATGTCTTTCTTAATCTTATATTGTAAGAGGTATGCCTTTTGACCAGCAAAGCACGTTCTTATAAAAGTCTAATGATGCTACCCTAATGGTCAAGAATGGAGATGTGCCACGTCAGTCAGTCCAAGTTCCCGGTTAAATCATGCACCGCCTTCAACTCCCCAAATCCTAGCCATCCGTGTGTCATTGCCTTTGTATTTGAATTAAAAGGCCTTTCGAATAAAAATCAAATCATCTCTCTCTCTCTTAAAAAATTGAAAGATACTCAATTCCATGCAAATTCAAACTCACTCCTAATTCTTCGGCTAAACCCTAGAACTATTACTCCCCAAAATCGCCAGTCACAATGACAAAATCCTGAAACCTAAACCTGAACCATGAAGACGCATAACCCAATATCAAACTGCTAAAAACCCTTCTACTTTATCCCAATCTTCTCAAAGTCCTTCTTCAATGATGAAGGGTTGGCAATATGGTCGTCAAGAAAAAGCCCGTGACAAACGGAAATAAGCAATATCTCCAGGCTGATGTTCAGAGAAAAAGGAAAAGACGAGGAAAGAGAATACAATTGGGAAAGGATCTGGATGCAAGTTCAAGCGAAGATGAAACCGGGACTGAACAAATTCTTCCCAAGCAAACAAGAGGTAATGATTGAAAACACTAGTGATTCTGCTAAAAAATTATAAATTACAAGTAGAGAAGAATCTAGGTTCGGGTATGAATAATGCATTAGTGAAATGGGTGTGAACCCGAAAAGTCTGTAGCGAATAGAGAGTATGAAAGGTGATGTAGGCGGGGATGTGAGTGAACAACTAGGGGTTAATACACAAGGGTAAACATGTATGAAAGGTGGTACCTCACTTAAGGATGAAGCATGTATGAGAGATGGTATTTCGTTTGAGGGGGAACAAATAACTGAAGTTGAAAAAATATGGGAAGAGGTAGTGGGTGATGGAGTAGGTTCTAATGTGGATATGGGCTTTGTCGAGGAAGACAAGGCATTAGCTGATAATTCAGGGTTTGAAGTTGCTCCCATGACTGACAATGAAGCAGTTCTGAGGAAGACACTTGGTGGTAAAGATGTTTAGGCAGTTCAGCTACCAACTGATGACCCTATGTCTGAAGTTATTTCCTTTACTATCAATGAAGAAGAAGGAGAAAAAAATTAGGGAAGAAGACTTTGAAGGACAAGGTGATCATACCATTTTCAATCTGGTAGATGAGGAGGATGATAATGTACCCCTAATCGTTTTCTATGGGAAGAGATGGGGAAGTTAGGAAAAAAGAGGGATTTGAACTCTGGTTCTGGTTCCCCATCAAAGACCTCAAAAAGGAGAAAATTGGTAAGACTAACTAGAGAACCTATTAGAATAGAATGAAGTAAATAACCCGTTGAGGTATGGGATAAAAGCGTTGGGGCTACATTGGTGAAAAGGAAGAAGAGTAAGAAAGGGAAAGGGGTGAAAAAGGTGGTAGTGCGAAGGATAGCTCTGGTGAGCAAGGAGAGGAGAAGTCCAGATTCGTAAGATTCTTAAAGGTCAAGGTAATGAGGGAAAAGATAATCACTAGTGTTACTTCTAATGCAATGTCAGAACCGACTGAAAAACTGGAGAAACAAGGTTGAAAGATCTTATTCTCTGAAGCAAGATAGAAAATTTTGCGAAGAAGAGGTGGTAGAGTACTTCACACACTACACTGTAATTGAAGGTTTGGTCACAAGCAGTGTAGGAGGGACTGACATAATCTTTGATGATAAAAAGCTTTGTGATATTCTTGGGTTCCTGCTATTGAATACGATAAGTATGTTAAGGGTATCTTGTCAAATAGAGAAGTAGATGTCACTCTTCTGTCCATCACAAAGAAGTTCACAATAAAGGAGGATAAGTAAAAGAAGAAAGTGTTCAAAAGGGAGATGGTTTCATTCTATAAATTATTGTTTAAATTTGTATACAAGCTAGTGTTGAGTAGGTCTAAAAATAGACATGAGGCCAATGCTCTTGGCTTTACATACATGGATTTTTTGGAAAGGGAAAAACATATAAATCTGCTAGGAGTGATGATTAATCACATAGCTATGGTGGTAGACATGTCCAAGAGTGAGCACTCTATACCTTATGACTTCTTTTTATGTGAAGTTATTACTCACTTTGGAGCTCTAGTAAAGAAATAGAAATCTGCAAATATGCTAGATGAGTTTGGAAAAGAGGATGCAGAGGAACCTTTTCTTGAGGGTGGTCCTTCTGGAACTGCTGAAATCTCACACCTTCAGCAATATGTTAGCTTTGCAATAACAAGTGGAGAATCAAGCTGCAGAGATTGCCAGAATGAACGCTGTAAATGCAAACCTGGAGGACGACTTGATATGAGAAAGGGAGCAGAGTTTCAAGAATCTAGCTGCACTAGTTGCACATATTCAACCCTTTGTTTCCAAGTCCACTCAGTCAGCCAAGTATTCCTAGTTGGGCGAGGATCCTAATTTTCCCTAGACCTTGTTCTTAGGATATTTCCTTTTTTTTTTGTGGCCATATAATTAACAATTTATGACTTGGTTTCTGTGGATTTATGATGTTGCATTGACAATTAACTTCATGATTTTGACTGTGCTGAATGGCTTTTACTTAATTGTCTGCTGTGTTTTAACCCGTGGCCAGAATTTTGATATTCTCTACAAATAACAGCTTGACTTTTCATTATCACTTTTTAATGATACTGGGGTATGCTTCACGAAAATGAATAAACATAGGAAATGATCTTATGAGGTATGACAAGTTTTGTAGTTTCATGTCTGGTTATTTGTCATCATAAAAAAGGACAATTTATTGAAAATTGAGTTGTGATGATCAATAAATATATAACATGCTCAACTTCAAACCTTGGTCTGGTGGCGCTTCACGCCTAACATAAAAATTCTCGGGAGGATAGAATTTACTTTTTTTGCTACATGAGGATGTATTTCAACTATGGTAACTTGGCAGCCATGTGATAATGTTAGGAAATCTTGACAGATCTTTCTGGCTTGAGTCTAGGCAAAAATATAAGGAAGAACTTATAGAAGTAAATTTTACTTCTTTGCTAGATCAGAGGAAAATTATTTTACTTCTTTTATCTGCTAGGGAACAGAGATTTGGTTCTACTTGGTTAACACTCTTCTATAACCCTGGTTGTATACTATATAATTATATATATAGTAAAAGTTTATTTTTGTAGAGGGCGCACACCTACATACAAATAGTGAGAGATGCGTTAAGCGAGCAGCAAATTTGCAACAACAAGATCAGGACAAATTGAAGAACCAAGTTCCTAAAATTGATTTAAGTCTAGCTTAGCTTTACTTGATCTTGTGATAGGTGATTGAATTATAATATTACACATTCTATTCTAGGAGTATTTTCCAAGAACTGTTGTGTAAAAATTATTCAGTTCTAGACTAAAATATTCGTTTAAAGTGTGTAGCTACAGTCACCAAGATTGTAAATTGTTTGACTGACTAGATTTAGTATATTAGGTTATGAAAAAGTTTTGTAATCTGAAACTGCTTATTAATTTATTGAAGATTGTGAGGAAAATCCCAGAGTGGGGTCACGGTTTTTACTCCTTTATGAAGGAGGTTTTCCACGTAACTTCAAGTCTTTTTTATTTTTCGCATTTATTAGTTACAAAAATTTCAGAAATTGTAAAACTTCTAGTAATGTTTTTAACGGATAGATACACTATTCGCCCACCCCCTCCCTCCAAATGTATAATTTGTTTACTAACACAAACATTAACTAGATCATATTCTGCATTATAAGTGTTTTCTTTAGAGCATCACCCCCATAATTCATGTATCAATACATTCTAGTTAAAGTGGTTGCATAAGAAGCCATATTAATGTATTTTTCACCCATATAGGAGTATCTAATTATAACATGTGGGCAAGTACGAGTTATTGGAATTTTACATCTATTTAAGAGACTTTTATTGTAGCTCACATATTAGGTAATTTATTAATTATATTTTTTCCCATTTAAGTAATAAATTTGATAACCAATTCAGTAGTTATGCAAATATATCCGTGAATTTCCTTGATTAAAGAAAACAACTTATTAGGAATCCTTAAGACAACTGCATTCCCCATGGTTAAGATTGGTTCTAATAACAGTTACTAGCCTATCCATCCAAATGTTTTTGTTACTATCAATATGGCATATTTTGAAATAAGCATAGGCTAGAAGCCTTTTAGCTTTTCTATCAAGTTTTCTCAGGGCTTGTAGTTGACGGTAGATCAAAGGTAATTCTCGAGTCTCGTGGTATATTATATCCCCTCCGTTTTAAATTAGATGAGCTACTTTTCTTTTTAGTCTGTTCCAAAATAAATAAAATATTTTTAAATTTGGAAATAATTCAACTTTAAACCCTTCATTTTACCTATTTTACCCTTAATGGGAAGGTTTTATAACCACACAAATGTCATGACCCCACAAAAATTTTACCTCTTAAGCTTTTAAGACTACAAGTTTCAAAAATCTTTTTTTATTCTTAATCCGTGCCGAGTTAAACTAACTCATCTAAATTGAAACGGAATGTGTATTGATTCTCAGCCGTACGTTTATTAATATCTTCCACTGCGGTAGTTCTATATTTGTATGCGATTTTCAACAAACACTGCATTACAAAAATTTTAAAAGAGCAGGGAACCTTCTTTTCTTTTGCAGTACAAAGTGATTGTACAAGGAGAGCTGTGCATCCAGAAGCTCTAACCAGTCTTTTAAACAGCTTAATGCTGTACACTGTAACAATGCGACCAAATGTCATGGAAAATCACAAGCATAATATAGCTTAAGGGAGGTAATCTTTAAAATAATTGTTTACCCTTAAATCGGATAAAAATTAGATTTGTACACGATTTTAAGGATATGTGGATTGATTCAACAAATAATCAGGAACACTAGATAAATGAGTTAAAGATAAAATGAATGATCAAACCAGTCATAATATTACGGCCTAGCCCGTACCTAGGTTGAACAGTAGTTTTTCCCTCGATCGGACTATTAGTTCGAACTCAATTGCGAACGAAGAACAAACAGTTAAGTAAGAACTTTTGTAATAGCTAGAAAGAAAAAAAAGAATTTGTATTGCCTTGATTTGTATGTTACCATATGTCTATCAAAAGAAAAAAAACTCCCCTATATATAGTAGGAGAGTTTCATCCCTAAAACAAGTCTAAAAAGGTAAAAATCTTCCTTTCTCGTTAATTACTGTTCCGTAACCGACATCGAGCGAGATTCGCGCCGTGATATCCGATCCGGTACGAATATCATAACCCTTTATCCGTCGTGTGTAACCGTTTATCGCATTTTTCGAGGTTTTAGAACTCATTCTGGGTTCGGCAGCGTTGCTTTATCATGCTCGGTGATGAACACATCGTTCTTCTTTCATGGTCTCAATATGAAAGGTTCCCGGTGTAACGACCCGGCCAGTCATTTTGAGTATTTTATCCTCGATCCCCTATTTATTGTCTCCTCTATGTTACATTGTGATTTCTTGACTTGCCGGTGTGTTTGGTTTTGGTTTGGGGGGAGTTTCGGAGTGAAATGGGACACTTAATCCCTAAGTTGGATCTTTAAGTTGAAAAAATTAACCGTAGTTTTAACTTTGTCTAGACAACTCTGGAATGGAGGTTTGATGGTTCCAATAGCTCTGTATAGTGATTTTGGACTTCGGACCGTGTCCGGATGTCGATTTAGAGGTCTGTAGGTCCCGATTTGATGGTTTTATAGGCTTGAATTTGGGTGGCGATTCGTAAAATCGATATTTTTTTATGTAATTTTTGGTCTCGAGTAGGTCTGTTATGTACTTTGGAATTTTTTGGTATATTCGGACAGGGTCTCGGGGGCCCTCGAGTCGTAGAAGCGAAATTGGACCTGCCCAGCTGGGACCACAGTTGCGCTCATCCCTCCACTGAAGCGGACACACAGGAACGGCCATCCATCCGTAGAAGCGCAAGTGCAGGTGCGATTAGTGGTCCGCAGGTTCGATTTTCTGAGGCCTAAGTGAGGGTTGCACCTGCGCTGGAAATTTCACAGGTGCGGAGCCGCAGATACGGCTAAGGTCTCACAAATGCGAAATCGCTGGGCAGAAAAAGGGGTCTTCAAGGGTTTATTCTCATTTTTTATCTTTTGGTCCCAGAGAGCTCGGTTTGCGGCGATATTTTGAGAGCTTTTCAAGGAAATCACTGGGGTAAGTGATTTAAACCTCAATTTGACTATATTACATGAATCCATTATTATTTTTATCATTAAATTAGTTATTTGAGTTGAAAATTTGGAAAAAATTTGTGAAAATTGTTTAGACTAAGTTTCGGGGATTTGAAGTCGGATTTGAGTAATTCTTGTATGGTTGGACTCGTTATTGAATGGGTGTTCGGATTTTGAAGCGGGATCATATGTGCGAGCCATTATCTTTAGAAGCGGAACCCCTGAAGTTAAGTTGGAACCGCACCTGCGATGAATTTTTCGCAGGTGTAACCCCAGGCCCGCAGAAGCGAGGATCGCTGGGCAGAAAAGGGGTCTTCGAGGGTTTGAGTTTCATAATCCATTTTTGGACCTAGAGAGCTCGGTTTGTGGCGATTCTTCGACAGAATGTCAGGAAAATTATTGGGGTAAGAAATCCTAACTCGGTTTTGGTTAAATTACACGAATCTATTGTTAATTTTATCACATAATTAGTAATTTGAGGTCAAATTTGAGTAATTCTTGTATGGTTGGACTCGTTATCGAATGGGTGTTCAGATTTTTTAATTTTGGTCGGATTTCGAGAAGCGGGCCCGGGGTGACTTTTTGAGTCGACTTTTTATTTCTTTGCAAATATCGTAATTTTATTGTTCGAAATAGTTTTCTATAATTTATATTTATGGTATAAAGTTATTTTGGCTAGATTTGAGCCGTTCGGAATTGGATAATCGATGGAAGGGCCTATTGGTGGATTAAGTTAGCGTGTTTTGAGGCAAGTGTCTTGCCTAACATTATGCGGGGGGAATTATCCCTTAAGATTGGTGTTGCTGTGTGATAATTATAATATGTGAAAGCCGTGTACGCAAGGTGACGAGTGCATACACGGGCTAAATATAAAAAGTTTTCGGATTTAGCTATGTAGATTCCTTTTTCGCCTTAATTGAGTTATCTTAACATGTTATATTAATCATCATTAGTCTATTTTTACATGTTCTACTTATCTTATCCCTTATTTGCTAATTGCTCTACATGTTTAGTTGAAGTTCTTCTTTTCTTTTTTCCATATTCATTATTTAACCGTTGAACACTTTACTTGAAGTTGTTATTCATAGAATATCTTGTTGTAGAAATTGATATTGAGTTATAAAGGCCGTAATTAACGCTGAGGCAAAGTGTTAAGTTGTGAAATACTATTCTTGTTGAGTTATTTACTATCGGTTATTATTGTTGAGACTCATGTGTACGTTGTGGTTGAGCCATAGGCTATTTATTATGAAAACATCGTTGTTGTTGGTTTCTTTGGCATGTTGTAATATTGGGCACTTGAGGTACAATTTGTGATACGTTGTGATATTGATACGCATGTGGTGGTATAAGGTTTTGCGGTTGAAACACATGCGGTGAGATTAGGTGGACTCGATATGCGTGGCTAGTAGGGGAACTACTAGAAGCCGCGCGGTGTGATAAGGTGGGCTAAAACGGGGGAAGCGACTTCGGAAAAATGATTTTCAAATCTAATTGCAAAGCTCCTGCGGTAATATGCGGAAAGATTGTGGATTATTTTTGTGATTTGAGACTACGAAGCGGTACCTCGGTAGTGACTCTTGTTGGTATTTCTCTATTACTTCACTTGTGTTTGGTTGTTTATTTTCTTGTCTTAACATTTCTGGTTTTCTTCCGTGGTGCATTATTTGCCTTGATTCTGTGTAGTTAATTTTTGCGTATTTCTTACTTGTTTCATTTCCATTGTTATTATTATTGCACGGTTAAATTATTCATCCTATTTATTATTTATTTTAGTAGGACCCTGACCTGACCTCGTCACTACTCTAACGAGCTTAGGATTGACACTTACTATGTATCGTTGTGGTGTACTCATGCTACTCTTCTGCACATCTTTTTATGTAAATCCAGGTACCTCCTACCAGTACAGTCACTAGCGAGAGCTCAGGTTGGGAGACTTCAAGGTATACCTGCCGGTGTCCGCAGGTCTCGGAGTCCCCCTCCACCTAGATTTCTTTATTTCCTTATCCTTTTATAGACATTGATGTATAGAGATATTCACTACCACATCATATAGCTTGTGAATTGTATTTGCCGAGTTTTGGGAAAATGTAAATGCTGAGTTGCAGAGTTTATTTCATATTAGTTGTTGTGTTATTGAGGCTTTAATTATTATTTCACTTATATTCTGCATAAATATTAGGTTTACATAATCTTAGAGACCAGGTACCATAACGACATCCTACGACAGAAAATAGGATCGTGACAAGTTAGTATCAGAGCTCTAGGTTCATAGGTATTACGAGTCACAAGCAGGTTTAGTAGAGTCTCGCGGATCAGTACGGAGACGTCTGTACTTATCTTCGGGAGGCTATGGAACTGCTAGGAAAAGTTTCACTTCTTTTACTCCTTATTATACGAATTTGTTGACTTAGAAATTCAACATCTCTATCTTTCTATTCTCTCACCGATGGTGAGGACACGCACAGCTGGATCGAATAATCAGACACCCGCACCCCCTGCTAGAGCCGCGAGAGGCTGGGGCTGGGGTAGAGGCCGAGGACGGGTATGTGGTGTAGCCAGAGAACCTGCCCGAGCTGCTATATAGGAGCCACCAGTAGCTCCAATCGGAGGGCAGGCACCTGAGATGCCTGTTACAACCCCTGCATTTCAGGAGACCCTCGCCCAGGTTTTGAGCATGTTTGGCAGTCTAGCTCAGGAAAGGTTGATCCCACTTGCTCTTGCCACATCTTAGGCTGTGGGATAAGCACAGACTCCCGCAGGTAGTACCCCAGAGCAACGGGTCTAGGTTGACCAGGTCCCAGAGGTCATACCAGTGCAACCGGATGTCCCAGTTCAGCCTGAGGTTAGGGCAGCAGCTTCTGAGGTGGAGCAGCTCAGGCTAGAGAGGTAAAAGAAGTACTACCCTCCTACTTTCAGTGGTTTGGCTTCAGATGATGCATAGGGTTTTCTTGAGGAGTGCCATCATATCCTCCATACTATGGGGATTATGGAGTCGAGTGGGGTTGCTTTCACTACGTTCCAGCTTAAGGGAGTAGTTTATCAGTTGTAGCGGGCGTATTAGTTGGGTAGCCCTGCCGAGGCAGCTTCACTCAGCTGAGCTTAGTTCTCAGATATGTTCATGAGGGAATTTGTTCCCATAGTCTTAGGGATGCATGGCACGCAGAGTTGAGCAGTTGCGTTAGGGGGATGTGACCGTATCGGAGTATGCAGTATGGCTCAGCGAGTTGTCCAGACATGCACCTGCATTAGCTTCCATTGTCAGAGAGCGAGTTCGTTGCTTAATCGAGGGGCTCAAACCTTGTATTAGATTAAGCATGGCTCGAGAGTTGGATACTGATACCCCATACCAACATATTGTTGAGATTGCTAGGAGATTGGAGGGTATGTGGAGTCGGGAGAGATAAAGGAGAGGGAGGTCAAGAGGCCTCGAGATTCTAGCACATATAATGTTGTGCCCGTGCCCCAATTGCAGCCCGTCATGGTAGAGGTTATGTGAGCCGTCCTGTTCATTCAGTACTTCCAGCTTACAATGGTATTCCGGCCACTCCCAGGTCCCAGTTTGCCTATTAGGCATCGCCAGTATCAAGTGCTCCTCCTGCACGGGGTGCTTTCACCTATTAGTCCAACCAATCAAGCCCGAGCCAGTTCCAATAGCCACATCCTCTGACAGCTTGTTTTAAGTGTGGTGACACTCGTCATATGGTGAGGGATGTCCCCAGACTCAGGAGGGGTGCACCTTCACAGACTACTCAGGTTCCCCGTATTCCACAGGGGCCCCGGACTTCTCTGTCCATGGTTATCACACAAGTTGTCTCTCCACTTGCACAGCCAACCAGTGGTGGAGGTCGGGCAGGTAGAGGTCTCCCTAGAGGGGGAGGCCAGGCCAGATGTTATGCTCTTCCTACTAGGACGGAGGCGGTTGCATCTGACTCAGTTATTACAGGTATTGTTCCGGTTTGTCATAATGATGCATTAGTCTTATTTGATACAGGCTCCACTTATTCCTATGTATTATCTTACATTGCTCCATATTTGGGTATATCCCATGATTCCTTGAGTTCTCCTGTCTATGTGTCCACGCCAGTGGGAGATTCTATTGTTGTTGACTGTGTGTATCAACCATGTTTAGTTGTTCTTGGTGGTTTTGAGACTAGAGCTGACCTATTATTGCTCAGTATGGTAGATTTTGATGCTATTTTTGGCATGAACTGGTTGTCACCCTATCATGTTATTCTTGATTGTCACGCCAAGATGATAATGTTGGCTATGCCAAGTTTGCCGTGGTTGGAGTAGAGAGGTACTTTAGATTATGTTCCTAGTTGGGTGGTGTCCTTGCTTAAGGCACAACGGATGGTTGGGAAGGGGTGTGAGGCATATCTAGCCTTTGTGAGAGATGTCAGTGTTGATACTCCTGACGTTGAGTCAGTTCCGATACTGAGGGACTATCTAGATGTATTTCCGGCGGATCTTCCGGGCATATCGCCCGATAGGGATATCGATTTTTGTATTGATTTATTGCCAGGAACTCAGCCCATTTCTATTCCACCATATCGTATGGCCCTTATGGAGTTGAAGGAGTTAAAGGAGCAGTTGCAAGAGTTGCTGGATAAGGGCTTCATTTGGCCTAGTGTGTCAACTTGGGGTTCTCCGGTCTTGCTTGTATAGAAAAAGGATGGTTCTATGCGCATGTGTATCGATTATCGACAGTTGAACAAGGTTACAGTGAAGAACATGTATCCATTGCCACGCATTGATGACCTACTTGATAAGCTACATCGTGCCAGAGTATTTTCAAAGATTGATTTGCGGTCAGGCTATCATCAATTGAAGATTCGGGAGCCGGATATTCCATAGATTGCCTTCAGGACTCGGTATGGTCATTACGAGTTCCTTGTGATGTCATTTGGGCTGACCAACACCACATAGCATTCATGCACTTGATGAATAGTATATCCCATCCCTATCTTGACTCATTCATCATTGTGTTTATTGACGACATCTTGGTGTACTCCCAGAGCCTGGAGGATTATAAGCAGCATCTGAGGACCATGCTCCAGACCTTGAGAGACATCTTGGTGTGAATTCTGGCTTGATTCGGTGGCATTTTTGGGTCATGTAGTATTGAGTGAGGGGATCAAGGTAGATCTGAAGAAGATTGAAGCAGTACAGAGTTAGCCCTGACTGTCTTCAGCTACTGAAATCCGGAGTTTTCTTATTTTGGCAGGGTATTGCCATCGATTCGTAGATGGTTTCTCATCTATTGCTGCACCTATGACTAGATTGACCCAGAAGGGTGCTACGTTCAGATAGACTGAGCAGTGTAAGAAGATCTTTCAAAAGCTCAATATTGATTTGACTACAGCCCCAGTGTTGGTGTTGCCTACGGGTTTGGGGTCTTACACTAGGTATTGCGATGCATCACGTGTTGGCCTCGGCGCGGTGTTGATGCAAGTCGGTAGGGTGATTTCCTACGCGTCTAGACAACTAAAGGTGCATGAAAAGAACTATCCTGTCCATGACCTTGAGTTAGCAGCTATTGTTCAAGACTTGATGATTTGGCGGCACTATTTGTACGGTGTCCTTTGTGAGGTCTATACCGACCATCGGAGTCTACAGCATCTGTTCAAATAGAATGACCTTAACTTGCGTCAGTGGAGATTGTTATAGTTACTTAAGGACTCTGATATCACCATTATATATAATCTTAGGGAGGCCAATGTGGTGGTCGATGCCTTGAGTCGAATGGCGGAGAGCATGGGCAGTTTAGCATATCTACCAGCAGCAAAGAAGCCATTCGCATTGGATGTTCAGGCTTTGGACAACAAGTTTGTTAGATTGGATGTTTCAATGCCGAGTCAAGTTTTGGCTTGTGTGGTTTCTCGGTCTTCCCTATATGATCGCATCAGATAGCATCAATATGACGACCCCCACTTGCTCGTCCTAAAGGACACAGTTCAGCACGGCGATACCTAGGAGATAACTATTAGGGATGACAATGTGTTAAGGATGAAGGGCATGCTATGTGTGCCCAATGTAGATGGCTGGCGTGAGTTGATTCTTCAAGAGGCCCACAGTTCGCGGTACTCCATTCATCCGGTTGCCACTAAGATATATCAAGACTTGAGGCAGCACTATTGGTGGAGGAGAATGAAGAAAGACATAGTTGAGTATGTAGCTCGGTGCCTAAATTGCTAGCAGGTGAAGTATGAGCATCAACAACCAAGTGGATTGCTTCAGAGGCTATAGATTCCAAAGTTTAAATGGGAGCGGGTTACTATGAATTTTGTTGTTGGGCTCCCACGGACTCAGAGGAAGTTTGATGCAGTATGGGTGATTGTGGATAGGTTGACCAAGATGGCTCATTTCATTCGAGTGGTAACTATTTATTCTTCAGAGTAGTCGGCTCAGGTTTATATTCGCGTGATTGTCCGACTTTATGGTGTGCCGGTATCCATCATCTCTAACGGCGGTACGCAATTTACATCATGGTTCTAGAAGTCCGTACAACGAGAGTTGGGCACACGGGTTGAGTTGAGTCCAACATTCCACCCTCAGATGGACAGATAGTCCGAGCGCACTATTCAGATACTGGAGGATATGCTTCGTGTATATGTGATGGAGTTCGGGGGTTCTTGGGATCAATTCATGCCGCTTGCCGAATATTCCTACAACAACAGCTACTAGTCGAGCATTCAGATGGCTCCGTATGAGGCCTTTTATAGGAGGCAGTGTCAGTCTCTGGTAGGATGGTTCGAGTCGGGTGAGGCTAGGCTATTGGGTACAGACTTGGTTCAGGATGCTTTGGAAAAGGTTAAATTGATTCAAGATCAGGTTCGCACAACCCAATCTAGACAGAAGAGTTATCTGGATTGGAAGGTTCACGACGTTGCATTCATAGTTGGGGAGCGGGTCTTGCTCCGAGTTTCACCCATGAAGGGTGTTATGTGGTTCGAGAAGAAGGGAAAGCTGAGCCCTAGGTATATCAGACCTTTTGAGATTCTCGAGAGGATTGGAGAGGTGGCCTACAAGCTTGCACTGCCACCTAGTCTAGCTGCAGTTCATCTAGTGTTCCATGTTTCTATGCTCCAAATGTATCACGGTGATCCGTCTCATGTGATAGACTTTACCTCAGTCCAATTGGATTAGTATTAGTCTTATGTTGAGGAGACGGTGGAAATTTTGGATAGGCAGGTCCGAAAGTTGAGGTCGAAGAACATTGCTTCAGTGAAGGTTCAGTGGAGGGGTCAACCAGTTGAGGAGGTGACTTAGGAGACCGAGCATGATATGCGCGGTTGTTATCCTCATCTTTTCTCCACTTCAGGTATGTCTCTATTGTTTTAATAGGGGGAGGATTGATCACGCCCAACTATGCCTCCTAAGAGGTCTAGCGGTCGTTGCAAATATAATCCGGTTTACAAGTGCGGAGTCGAATCCCACAGGGAATTAACCTATTAATCACAACCACTAGTTTCCTAAGAATCCAAATAATCAACCTTCAGAAATATTAAATAATGAGTTGATGGTTTACTAACTCAAAGCAAGGTAATTGAAAAGCTGTAATTTTATTACTAACAAAGCAAATGTTGTAGACAAGATCGGAAAGGTCTAGGCTTTTGATTTCCCCTATTGTCGGAATCTCCCCCGCTACGGTTCCTATAAATTCACCCAAGTATTCTCTACCGATCGTGAGTACTTTGAGTGTGTAGCTCTCGTTCGAGCAACTACTACAATTTACTAGACGTATTCTTTCGAACTACATTGGCTGGCACTAATTTATCGCTCACTATGATTGCACCAAGGTTTCGTTATCTCTAATCCTGCCTTTAAACCCTCCGTATTGATCTCTCAAATACATTAGGAGTGGTGTTTTTCAACAACTATCTAAATGCATACTCTCTCTCGAGCAGTACACACTAAATAGGCACAGTCAATTAAGGGCCCTTCAACCAAAAATAATAATAATATAGTTGAACAAGTAGAGAAAAGTAAATGGCAAATTTAAATTAAACGCAATGGAAGAATTATCCTTCAATAGGTTCCATCAAACCCCATATTAGAAGTTTAACTACCCATATTCGTAGTAACAATTTTTCAAGTATTTTACATAAACAATTTACAAAGAAAAGATGAAGGAATGTAGAACTTGATGATTCTTTCCCCCAAAAGATGTTCCACGTGCTATTCTTTCCTCTAGTCGCAAAACTCCCCCAAAAGTGGTGTTTAATGACTATTTATATGTGTAGAAAAAGACCTAAACGAAATAGCCCAAGACAAAATCCAACAAGGAGACGAAATAGGCTTTTAAAATCTGGAACTCCCTCGCTATGGCCCATGCGCCGCGAGCTTTGCCGCATGCTCCACCTCGCCTTAGCCCTTGCGTCGCCAGCTTTGCCGTGAGCTTGACCTCGCCTAAGCCCTTGTGTCGCATGCTTCAACGCTCGCAAAACAGCCCGCCTTGCCTACTATAACACGAGACATTTGGCTTGCTACGCCTGCTGCTTCATTTTTATTCTGCTCAATTCTTTCTTTCTTCTTTCCTATTGCTTTCGAGCGTGATTTATACTTTAAATATTCACTTTACTCCAGTTTCATCTCCAATGTAACTACACATAGAATAGACTTAATTAAGCTCAAATATAGTATAGTTTAGCATTAAAGCACCCAAAGTATAAGGTAAGTAATGCACTAAAAATTTGGAATTATAGCCAAACATCACTATCCCATACTTAAACATTGCTCGTCCTCGAGCAATCAACTTACACTTTATAGACATGACCTTTTTAAGCAATTCTCCTAACTCGACACGCCAAGAATCTTTAAAACATACTAAGCACAAAGGTGTAACATCTTCACCTCAAGATTTGACTTACAAGTACCATGCATTATTCACAACTCACTTACTTGCTCTAACATAGAGGTCGATGACATTACCTTTCCGTCATAAATCACGTGCCCTCACACAACAAAAGAGATTAGTTCCACACACAGTAAATTTTAAGAATGTAGGAACTCAAGATAGGAAGAATTCACTCATTCTCAGAAATATCATTCATATACAATAAAAGATGCACCATAGGCTTGCCCGTAGTGTATTACTCTACTAATCGAGTTCATTCAATCTAGGATCAAGTAGGACTTTAATTAGTTGTAATGTAGGCTACGAGTCGGGTAGGATACATTTGGATATGAGTGACTATGCCTCCCTAAGCACTTTAATACATATACTTTAACACTCAAGCCCATACTTATGTCAAACCAAAACTCCACATTCATATCAATGTATATTACCCCATACTTCTTTAAGTACAATAACATCAATAGCCACCACCACCAAGAAATATTTTTCATACAATACAACTATTTTTTTTCAATTCAAGTGGCTTTTATTTATATTTTTTTTAAAATTCAAAATAGTGCACCTTTCTCCTTATTTCATTTGTTCCCCTCAAAAGACGAACCGTCACCCCACACTTTAACTTTTACAAAATTTATAACAATTCAAGTGCTCATGAGAAATGACAAGGTTCAAATAAATGGTTAGTGATTGCCAGAGAAACAGGATTACAGGCTCAAAGGGGGTAACTACGTTATATAACCATTAGGCGGGTAAACTATACATATCTTGATCAACAAAGAAATGCCTATATCACTTTCCAGACTGAACAACACTACTATTTCGCTTTGCAAATACACAGAGCATGTTCTAGACATCAACTGCAATGTACAGAATAGACACAAGCCTCACACACACATGGCACATACTCACTCAGGATTGGTTTTATCACGCCATTCTAGTCAAAGCAGTTAAGCAAAGTTAAGATTATACGATTTATGGTAACTTATACTATAGTCAAAAGCTGAGCCTAAGCGTCCCAACCAGAGTACTGAGTATTCTCAAGGCATAAAAAAGTCAAGAGATGTTGCTTCAATTAATTCATAGCACAATGGTTTCTGCTCCTAAAAAAAATAAAACTACTACACCCGGTTCAACCAAAACCCTTGGAAATGAACCGCGACACAAAAGAAAAACAAGGGGGAATTACTACACTACCTACAAAGAAAATCATTTTTTAGACTTAATTCCCTCGAGAAAACTGTCTAGGAGATCCATCGCCAGGAAGAGTCCAATTTGAATCCAATTTTTCTAATTTTTATTTATTTAACAAGACTAATATCTACAAGTTACCAGTTACCACCCCACCTTTAATTCATGCAATGTCCTCAGTGCATACACAAACAGACAAAATAAAGAAAAAAAAAAAACGAGTAGGGTGGTATGAAAACTCCCTGATCAAGCCTCGTCATCGCCTTCATCATCGAAGGCTCCATCTGCAGCTATCAACTCCTCATCTTCTACTTCTTCCTGATCATCATCATCATCATCCTCTTTCTCATATTTCTCCGGCTCGGCCTCTGACTGCTCTGGTGTGTTGACATCCTCATTCTCTGGGAGTCGGTAGACATCACCAAGCCCAACCAGCCGCTGAGCATGAAAATTAAGTGGGAAACGCTCCTCCAAGATGGCCCTCTCCTCTGTCATGGTCGGCCGTCCCCCAACACGAAGCTGCAAGTCCATCATCCCATATGAATGGGCCATAAAGTTATCATCGCATGTATTGCGCTCAGCCCCTGTCAGTGATGTCGTGGCATTCTCCTCCTTAACCCGGAGGCTTGTGATGTCCATTAGTCGTAAGGACGGAGAAATGATGTGATCGAAAGCTTTCTCCTCCTCCACCTCTTCTTGTCGCAAGTACTGAGTCAATATGTTTGCAAAGGGCATTCGATCAATTCTCCTACTAGTTCTCACTTGGGTCATCTGGTAGCGAATCAAGTGGCCCACATTCACACTTTGGGCCGTCATTAAGAAATAAAACACGCAAGTCCTTTCACAGCTAATAAGAGTATCATGGTTGCATGGTATGAGCTGTGTATTAATCAATTTCAACCACACTTGCGCTTCTGCCTTCATTTTCTTCTTAAGGAATTTCCTATGGCGATTGGTTTTCTTGTCCCGAACCCAAGCCGCCATAGAATTGACACCACAAAGAGTGTGTCTCAGCTCTCGATATGTAGAACGAGTGATGAAATTGTCCAAGGCTTCCTGGGGAACATTCGGCGCACCTAAGAAATTGCATATTGCCGAGGCTGAAAAATCAATCAACCTTCCCTGAATAGGCACCAGCTGCTCAGGATCCTTTGGATCAAAACCGGCATATAACTCCAGAACAAGGTTGACATTTATATCCCCGGTGTTCCTAAACACATATCTCAACCCAAGATCATGAATACCTTTCCAGATTGCTTGATACTTGGCTTTTAGGTGACGCTCATGAATAGCTGCCTCAGGATGTATATGTGTCAGCTGATAATGCTTGTACCAGTCCTTGACATTTGGGGGAATGCTCTTAAGACCAAATTCCCACTATCCCTCAGGTTGTGTGCAAGTGGCTTCTATACCTGCAACTGCTTGAAATCCTTCAACCTGACTTGAAGTAGCTTCCCCTTCTTTTTGCTTTTTTGGTGGAGGTGCGGAGGGGGCCTTAGCCTTGGACGGAGCAGTGGCTTTGCCCTTGCCTTTACCAGTGTCCTTCTTTGGAGGCATGTTCCTACCTACACAAGTGAACCTTAGTCATTTCTAGACGCATTGCAACATTTCAAAACATGGTTTTATGACCCAACACTAAGAGTTCATCACATGATGTTCAACAATTTCCGAGGCTACTCACACTTCACCTCGTTATTTTCACATGAAAATCAAGCAAGGACACAAGGATGCTTTTCTACAATTTTTAAGCTTCGGGATACCGGTGAGCCACCCCACACTTTTTAAAGTGGTGCGCGGTGACATAGCACTAGTATTACAATCCCGGAGACTCGGGCTCCAATGGGGACAGAGAATGTCTTTGAGGCATTTTGAACACCAATCGGCTTGGGAATTCTGTGCTACTACTTTTGCACACAACAACAATACCATTCCTATGGGGTTATGGGTTTGGGACACACAAGCACATTGTTACTATGAAGAACAACCTCAAACGTTTTATATGATTTCATGCCTGTACCCAATTCGAAATTTGGCAAAGAGTAGAGTTATAAACCATACCTTAGATGTTTAGAAGGAGGGATTGCTCTTGAATTGATATTGCAAGTGAGGGAAGGAGTGGATAAATACTTGTCTTCAATGGGTTTGTGTGGGAGGGGGAGTGGCAGTGCGTGAGTGTTTGAGGCATTTTGAGGCAGTGTGTTTTAGTCAGTGTGTTTGAGGCGTTTATGTTAGGTTTTAAGGGGAGGAGTTAAAAGAAACAAAACAAAAAGAAAATAATCGAAAACACTTACCTGGCGACGCGAGCTTCTGGAGAGATACAAACCTGGCGACGCGAGCTACAACACGAGCTAAAAGGTGTGTGGTTCGAGGGTTGATGCGAGACCTTCCTTGCTATAACCATTGCGATGCGAGCTCCGATGCGAGATACAAACCTGCTGATGCGAGTTGTACCGCCTGGCCAAGCGCGCTAAGAACCTGGCGCCGCGAGGTCTAGTGCTTGGTCCACTGGTTCGGCCTACAAAAATTCTAGTTACGATAAAAATAAACTACGAATTGGGTTGCCTCCCAACTAGCGCCTTAGTAAACATCACGGCATGATGAATACAACATTATAATGGGTTGCCTCCCACGAAGCGCCTGATTTAACGTCGCAGCACGATGCAGGCAATCGAACTTAAGGCTCTCTCTACATTTTTGGCTCTTGCAAATGAGTCACCGATACCGATTTCTTCTTTTCTATGCCCAAGTAATGTTTCAACCTTTACCCATTGACTTTAAACCTATTCGTCCCATCCTCGGACTCAATTTTTGCAGCTCAATTTGATAAGACACGCACTACTCTGAATGGTCCCGACCATCTAGACTTCAACTTTCCCGGAAACAACTTCAATCTTGATTTGTATAGCAATACCCCGTCTCCAGGTTTAAAATTTTGTTCAAGAATATTTTTGTCATGCATCACCTTCATTCTCTCCTTATATAGCCTTGTACTCTCAAAAGCATGGTAACGAAACTCGTCAAGCTCGTGTAACCCTATGACTCTACTTGTACCCACTATTTCCATGTCGAGATTCAGCTGCCTCAATGCCCACAAGGATCTATGATCCAACTCCACGGGTAAGTGCCACGCTTTCCCAAATACCAGTTTATATGGAGACATGCCAATTGGAGTTTTAAAATCGGTACGATAGGCCCAGAGTGCATCGTCTAACTTTTTTGCCCAATCCATTCTTGTAGCTTTCATGGTCTTTGTCAACACATTCTTAATTTCTCTATTCGACATTTCCACTTGCCCACTTGTTTGTGGATGATATAGGGTGGCAACCTTGTGGCGAAAGCTTGGTTGTAGAAGTGAGTGCTTCCGTCACTGATTATTGCACTTGGAGCGCCAAATCGGGTGAATATATTCTTTCTCAAGAAACCAATGACTCCCTTTGCATCATTTGTCGGGAGCGCTGCAACCTCCACCCATTTTGACACATAGTCCATAGCTACGAGTATGTACTTGTTGCCATATGAGCTGATAAAAGGCCCCATGAAATCGATTCCCTATACATCAAACACTTCTACCTCCTGAATAGGGTTCATGGGCATCTCATGTAGGCGAGAAATATTCCTGGTTCGTTGGCATTCACCACAATCCTTTACCTAGAAGTGTGCATCTTTGAACAATGTCGGCCAGTAAAAGCCTGACTCCAACACTTTCGCAGCTGTCCGTACTCCCCCAAAATGGCCACCATATGGGGATGCATGACAAGCCTACAAAATAGAAGATTGGTCTATCTCGGGAATACATCTCCGGATCATATTATCAACACAAATCTTGAACAGATAAGGCTCATCCCAATAATGCATGCGATAGTCACGAAAGAATGTTTTCTTTTGGACAGAGGAGAGGTCATAGGGAACAATACCGCTCGCCAGGTAGTTTGCAATATCTGCATACCATGGCGCTACCTCAAGGTTCGTGGCCAACAGTTGTTCATCCGGGAAAGTCTCCATAATCTCTTCCACCTCAACCTTCTTCTCTGCTCCTTCCAGCCTAGACAAGTGATCAGCCACTTGGTTCTCCGTTCCCTTTCGGTCACGAATTTCTAAGTCAAATTCTTACAGCAGTAGCACCCATCGAATCAGGCACGACTTTGACTCCTTCTTCTCAATTAGGTACCTGAGAACAGCATGGTCAGTATAAACAATTACCTTCGAGCCTATCAGGTATGACCTGAATTTGTCAAATGCGAACACCACTGCTAGCATCTCCTTCTCGGTCACTGTGTAATTTAGTTGGGCACCACTCAAGGTTCTACTTGCATAGTAGATTGGATGCATGACTTTATTTTTTTGATGTCCAAGAACTGCTCCCACAGCATAGTTGCTTGCATCACACATCAGCTCAAATGGTTGCTCCCAGTCGGGTGTAACTATGATAGGTGCAAACATCAGCCTCTTCTTGAATTCCCCAAAAGCTACCCTGCAGTCATCAGAAAACAAAAAAAATGATCTTTTTCAAGCAATTTACACAACGGGTTAACAATTTTGGAAAAATCTTTTATAAATTGCCTATAGAAACTGGCGTGTCCAAGGAAACTTCTTATTGCCTTGACGGAAGTGGGTGGTGGAAACTTTTCTATTACATTAACCTTTGCGCGATCCACTTCAATGCCCTTATTCGACACTAGGTTCCCCAAGGCTATACCTTCCTGTAGCATGAAATGGCATTTTTCTCAGTTTAATACCAGATTAGTCTCCATACACCTCTTCAATACTCTTTTCAAGTTCATAAGGCAATCATCGAATGAGTTCTCCACCACTAAGAAGTCATCCATGAAAACCTCCATTATTTCCTCTACCATATCTGTAAAGATGGCCATCATGCACCTTTGGAATGTGGTGGGTGCGTTGCATAAGCCAAACAGCATTCTCTGAAAGGCATAGATACCATAAGGGCATGTGAATGATGTTTTCTCTCTATCCTCTTGGGCAATAGAGATCTGGTTATACCCTGAGTATCCATCCAGGAAACAAAAATGGGACCTCCCCGCTAATCTGTCTAGCATCTGATCAATGAATGGTAGCGGAAAATGGTCTTTTCGGGTAGCCTTGTTCAATTTTCTGTAGTCCATACAAATTAGCCAACCTGTGACTATTCTTGTTGAGATCAGCTCGTTGTTCTCGTTTTGCACTACAGTCATTCCACCCTTATTTGGCACACACTGAAATGGGCTGACCTAGTTACTGTCAGAGATGGGGAAGATGATTCCCACATCTAACCACTTGATCACTTCTTTATTCACCACTTCTTTCATCTTGGGATTTAGCCTTCTTTGATGTTCTCTGGAAGGTTTGTGCCCATCTTCCAGTAGAATCTTATGCATACAAAATACCGGGCTGATACCCTTAATATTTGCAATGGTCCAACCAATTGCAGTCTTGCACTCGTTTAACACCTGTAAAAGCTGCTCTGCATGCACATCTAACAAACTAGATAATATAATAACATGTAAAGTTGAGTTAGGTCCCAAGAAAGCATACCTGAGGTGAGACGGTAATGGTTTTAGCTCCAACTATGGTAGCTCTTTAATTGATGGCTTAGCTGGAGAGGTCATTCTTTCTTCTAAGTGTAAAGGCCCGAATTCGAGCTCTCTTTCCCAGTACCCTTGGCCTTCAAGAGCCAAAACCCACTCCTCCAAGTCCTCACCATCTACCTCTTCTAAGTTCACGAGGCAGGCTGCTAGAGGGTCTTTTGCATTCAGAGCCTCATCTTCCTCCTCCAAAATCACATCCACAGCTTCTATCAGAGAGCAGTTAGCAAACTCACTGGATCGCCGCATAGACTTCTACACATTGAATGTTATCTCTTCATCATTTAGTCTCATCTTTAGCTCCCTATTTTCACAATCAATTAGAGCTCTCCCATTGGCCAAGAATGGTCTTCCCAAAATTATGGAAATCTCCTTGTCAACCCGGCAGTCCAGAATGACAAATCTGCCGAAAATACAAACTTTCCAACCTGCACCAGTACATCATCAAGTATACCATATGGCCTCTTCACCGTTCGGTCGGCTAACTGTAGTAACATGGATGTGGGTCTTGCTCTTCCAATGCCTAACCTTTTATAGATAGCCAAGGGCATCAAGTTTATGCTCGCCCCCAAATCATACAATGCTTTAGCAAAAGCATAGCTGCCTATTGTGCATGGGATTGTGAAACTCCCTGGGTCGGACAACTTCTCATCTATGGGTCTCGTCACTACAGCACTACATGTCTGAGTTAGTGTAACCGTGGCCAAGTCTTGAAAGTCGAACTCGGGAGACATCAAGTCCTTCATCATTTTTGCATACCCATGCATCTCCCTCAAGGCGTTAATCAATGGAATGTTCACATGGATTTGCTTTAACATCTCCACGAATTTCTTATACTTCTCATCTTTCTGATATCTGGCCAATATCTGTAGTAAGGGTGCTAGAGGTCGCTTCATTCCCGTGACTTAAGTTTGATCTTGCTCGGGCATTTTTCTAATGCATTCTCTCGCACTTCCTCAGTCCCTTTTTTAAACTCTTTTTCTTATTTATTTCCTCTTGGGCTGGTTGGATTCTTACTCTCTGTTAGCTTTGTTGACTCATTTACCTCAATCGGTACTGGCACGAGAGTCTCGGTCGGTCGGCTTTCGCGAGCAATTTCTTGCTCTAGATCAAGGTCTCTACCATTCCTCAGATTAATAGCCATCAACTGTTTCGGGCCTTGCTCTTTTGGGTTAACATGTATGTCCGCAGGTAATGTCCCTTAAGGACGAGTGTTAAGGGCCATGGATATTTTCCCTAGTTGAATCTCAATGCTCTTGATAGTTGAATCGTGTGATACTACCTTTTCTTGCATCCGCTGGACCTTTTCTTCCATTTTTCTGCTGGACCTAGTGAGTTTATGCAACATTCCTTTAATTTCAAACAACCCATCTTATTGTCGCACTATCTGTTGCTGTTGAGGTTATTGATAAGCTAGTTGTTGATTCTGCTGATTGTACCCTTGTTGCCTTTGATAACGCACAGCCTGACCCTGTGGTCGTGTAGCTCCAAGATTATTATTATTGTTATACTGCTGGTGTGGTGGCCTATATTGTTGATTCTACTGTCCCCAAGCCTGACGCCTTGTCTCTGGCCTCCATAGTTGCCCACATAGTTCATATTCTCTTAATAGTTCTGATTGTCACTTTCACCACTCCACGAGCACACATATGGTTGATTAATGCATGGTGTACATAATCATCCATTTGTCGTGTCAACTATGTACACCTTCTTCTGGCCTGACTCATCAATCTTGTTGGTTAGGATACTCAATTGCGTCATCATCTTAGCCATATTCTCAGCCACGGAGTTGTTTGGGTCTAAAGCTACTGAGTTTTGAGCCATTTTATCAAATAAGTCCTTGCATTCCCTGAATGATTTGCTCAAAAATACTCCACCTGCTGAAGCATCAACATCGGCCTTCAAGCTGTCTGCCAATCCCATGTAGAACCTTTGCCCCAACATCTAATCTGGAATGCCATGATGTGGACACTTTACCATCATACCTTTGAATCTCTCCCACATTTCTTGCAATGTTTCAGCTGGTTTCTGCCTGAAGCTCGATATCTCATCAACTTGCTTGGCAGTCTTATTGGGTGGGTAGAACTTGTTCAAAAAATGCTTGACTAATTCCTCCCAAGTGGTAATGGAATTTATTGGGAGCGAATTGAGCCATGTCTGAGCCTCTCCCGTCACTGAGAATGGAAACAACAACAACCTTTTTGCTTCTGGTGTCACATTTGGTTGCCTTTGCGTGACACATATCGACAGGAAATTTTTCAGATGCTGCTGAGGATCTTTAATTTAAGACCTCGAGAACAGTCCCTTGTTCTGCAACAAATGTAGCATGTTGTTTGTGATTTGAAATGATTTTGCTTGTATCTGAGGGACTACAATTGCGGTTGTCAAATTTTTAGCGGTAGGTTGTGCCCAATCATACAAGGCTGCTTCTGGCACAAGAGGTGCCACACCCTGGTTGTTCGGATCATTTCCATTGTTTTGGTTGTTTGGGTTGCCTATTAAGTCACCCATGTTTAGTTTAATTATTTCTGTTGAGTTCTGTTGTTGTTTGTCTTTCTTATTTGCTCGATTAGTGCCCTGAAAACTTTCTTAGGGTCTGGTAATGCTTCATACAATTCACCAGTTCGTGAAGAGTTTCTAGGCATGCACCTGTAACATACAAGACTACAAACGTTAGAGTTGCAATATAATGAATTTCAACTCGAGAAACCTGAATAAATTACGAATTCTAACAATTATTTTAGGTGTTATTAATAACACAGTTAATTCTCTGGCAATGGTGCCAAAATTTGATCATGCCCAACAATGCCTCCTAAGAGGTCTAGCGGTCATTGCAAATATAATCCGGTTTACAAGTTCGGAGTCGAATCCCACAAGGAATTAACCTATTAATCACAACCACTAGTTTCGTAAGTATCCAAATAATCAACCTTCAGAAATATTGAATAATGAGTTGATGGTTTACTAACTCAAAGCAAGGTAATTGAAAAGCTGTAATTTTACTACTAACAAAGCAAATGTTGTATACAAGATTGGAAAGGTCTAGGGTTTTGATTTCCCCTATTGTCAGAATCTCCCCCTCTACAGTTCCTATAAATTCACCCAAGTATTCTCTGCCGATCGTGAGTACATTGAGTGTGTATCTCTCGCTCGAGAAACTACCATAATTTACTAGACGTATTCTCTCGAACTACGCTAGCTGGCACTAATTTACTGCTCACTATGATTGCACCAAGGTTTCGTTATCTCTAATCCCGCCTTTAAACCCTCCGTATTGATCTCTCAAGTACGTTAGGAGTGGTGTTGTTCAACAACTACCTAAATGTATACTCTCTCTCGAGCAGTGCACACTAAATAGGCACAGTCCATTGAGGGGCCTTCAACCAACAACAATAATAATATAGTTGAACAAGCAGAGAAAAGTAAATGGCGAATTTATATTAAACGCAATGGAAAAATCATCCTTCAATTGGTTCAATCAAACCCCATATTAGAATTTTAACTACTCATATTCGTAGTAAAAATTTCCCAAGTATTTTGCATAAACAAATTACAAAGAAAATATGAAGGAATGTAGAACTTGATGATTCTTTCCCCCAAAAGTTGTTCCACTTGCTATTCTTGCCTCTGGTCGCAAAACTCTCCCAAAAGTGGTGTTTAATGACTATTTATATGTGTAGGAAAAGACCTAAACGAAATAGCCCAAGTCCAAACCCAACAAGGAAACGAAATAGGATTTTAAAATCTGGAACTCCCTCGTTATATCCCATGCGCTGCGAGCTCTGCCGCGTGCTCTACCTCTCCTCAGTCCTTGTGTCGCCAGCTCTTCCGCGAGCTTGACCTCGCCCAATCCCTTGCATCACGCACTTCAATTCTCGCAAAACAACTCGCCTCGCCTGCTCTAACACGAGCCATTTGGCTTACTATGCCTGCTGCTTCATTTTCATTCTGCTCAATTCTTTCTTTCTTCTTTCCAGTTGCTTTCGAGCATGATTTATACTTTAAATATTCACTTTGCTCTAATTTCATCTCCAATGTACCTACACATAGAATAGACTCAATTAAGCGCAAATATAGTATAGTTTAGCATTAAAGCACGTAAAGTGTAAGGTAAGTAATGCACTAAAAATATAGAATTATAGCAAAACATCAAGGATGTAACGATCCAGCCGGTCGTTTTGAGTATTTTAGCCTCAATCCCCTATTTATTATGTCCTCTATATTATATTGTGGTTGTGTGACTTGTCGGGGTGTTTGGTTTTAGTTTCCGGGGAGGCTCGGAGTCAAATGGGACACTTAGTCCCTAAGTTGGAGATTTAAGTTGAAAGAGTCGACTCTAGTTTGACCTTTGTGTAGACGACTCTGGAATGGAGTTTTGACGGTTCTAATAGCTCTGTATGTCATTTCGGCGTGAATTGGCAAAATCTAGAAAGTTGAAGGTTTGAAAGGTAGGAAAGTTTGACCGAGAGTTGACTATTGATATCAGGGTCGGATTACGATTCTAAAAGATGGAATAGGTATGTCATGTCATTTATGACGTGTGTGCAAAATTTGAAGTCAATCGGAGTTGTTTTGGTATGAATCGATATTAGTTTTGGAATTTAGAAGTTCATAGTTTCATATGCTCGAGTTGGTCCGTTATGTGTTTTGGAACTTGTTTGTATATTCGGACATGGTCTCGGGGGCTCCGGGTATGATTCGGATTCAGAAAAATTTGGACCTTGTGTGATTGTTGAAGGTTGATGTGTCTCGTGCAATCGCACCTCTGCATTTTCGGTCGCAGGTGCGGCACCACAGGAGCGGCCCTTGAGTCGCAGAAGCGAAAGTGGCCTTGCCCAGCTGGGACCGCAGGTGCGGTCATTTGTCCGCAGAAGAGGACTCGCAGATGCGGAAGTAGGCATCGCAGAAGAGGAGTGTAGAAGGCATTGGGTAGGACCACATGTGCGGTCGCTTTTTCCGCAGAAGAAGGCTTGCAGGTGCGAGCCATTGTCCGCAGAAGCAGAACTCCTGAAGTTAAGTTGGAACCGCACCTGCGATGGAGTTTTCGCAGGCGCGACCCCAAGGGCGCAGAAGCGAGGATCGCTGGGTAGAAAAGGGGTCTTCGAGGGTTTAAGTTTCATAATCCATTTTGGACCTAGAGAGCTCAGTTTGTGGCGATGTTTCGAGAGATTTTCAACAAAATTATTGGGGTAAGAAATTCTAATTCGATTTTTGGTTAAATTACACGAATCTATTATTAATTTCATCACTTAATTAGTGATTTGAGTTCGAAATTTGAGGATATTTTTTTGAAACATCTTAGGCTAAAAATTAGGGATTTTAAAAACGATTTAAGGCCGGATTTTAGTAATTCTTGTATAGTTGGACTCGTTATCGAATGGATGTTCGAATTTTATAATTTTGATCGAGTTCCGAGATGCGGGCCCGGGTTAACTTTTTTAGTTGATTTTTTATTTCTTTGTAAAGATCGTAATTTTATTGTTCGAAATAATTTTTTATAGTTTATATTTATGGTATGAACTTGTTTTAGCTAGATTCGAGCCGTTCGAAATTGGATAATCAAGGGAAGGGTCTACTAGTAGATTGAGTTAGCGTGTTTTGATGTAAGTGTCTTGCCTAACTTTATGTGGGGGAATTACCCCTTAAGATTGGTGTTGGTATGTGATAATTGTGTTATGTGAAAGCCGTGTATGCAAGGTGACAAGTGCGCATACGGGATAAATGTTGAAATTTACCGGTTATAGATATTTAGATTCCTTTATCGCCTTAATTGAGTTATCTTAACATGTTATATTCATCATCAATAGTCTATTTTCACATGTTCTACTTGTCGTATCACTTACTTGCTAATTGCTCTACATGTTTAGTTAAAGTTCTTGTTTCCTTAATTCCATATTCATTATTTAACCGTTGAACTCTTTACTTGAAGTTGTTATTCTTGGAATATCTTGTTGTTGAAATTGGTATTGAGTTATAAAGGCCGTAATTAACGTTGAGGAAAAGTGTTAAGTTGTGAAATACTATTCTTGTTGAGTTATTTACTATCGGTTATTATTGTTGAGACTCCTGTGTACGTTGTGGTTGAACCATGTGCTATTTATTATGAAAACAATATTGTTGTTGGTTTCTTTGGCAAGTTGTGATGTTGGAAACTTGAGGTGCGATTTGTGATACGATGTGATATTGATACGCATGCGGTGGTATAAGATTTTGGAGTTGAAACGCATGCGATGAAATAAGGTAGACTCCATGCGCATGGCTAGTAGGGGAACTAAAAGATGCCACATAGTGTGATAAGGTGGGATAAAATTTGGGAAGTTATTTCGGAAAAATAATTTTCAAAACTAATTGCAAGGCTCCCGTAGTGATATTAGAAAAGATCGTGGATTATTTTTGTGATTTGAGACTACGAGACAGTGCTTCGGTAGTGACTCTTGTTGGTATTTTTATATTACTTAACTTGTGTTTGGTTGTTTGTTTCCTTGTCTTAGCATTTCTTGATTTCTTCTGTGGTGCATTATTTTCCTTGTAGTTAAATTTTGCATATTCCTTACTTGATTCATTTCCATTGTTATTATTATTGCATTATTAAATTATTCGTCATGTTTCTTATTTATTCTAGTAGGGCCTTGACCTGACTTCATCACTACTCTACCGAGGTTAGGCTTGATACTTACTGGGTACCATTATAGTGTACTCATGCTACGTTTCTGCACATCTTTTCGTGCAAATCCAGGTACCTCCTACCAATCCAGGCACTAGCAAGAGCTCAGTTTCGGAGACTTCAAGATATACCTGTCGGCATCCGCAGGCCTCGGAGTCTCCCTCTACCTAGATTTCTTTATTTTTATTATCCTTTTTTAGACATTGATGTATAAAGATATTGAGTACCACTTCATAGAGCTTCTGACTTGTATTCGACGGATTTTGGGAAATTGTAAATGTTGAGTTGCGGAGTTTATTTCATATTAGTTGTTGCGTTATTGAGACTTTAATTATTATTTCAGTTAAACTCTACATAAATATTAAACTTACCTAATTTTAAAGAGTAGGTGTCATCACCACATTATATGAAAAAAAAAAAAGGGGGGTCGTGACACCCGGTCTCAATTTCAGTCTTGTGTGTCCATGCCCTTCTTCTGTTTTCTTCACCGAAAAATCAATATATGCTCTATTCCCGATTTTAATCGTGCACAACAAATAAATATGATTACCACAGAAAGATATAGACAACTACATCGTGAAGCTCGAAAGTAAATCACCTATGTATTCTAACTCATGCATGCATTTCAATCCCAAAAACTAACAATTGACAAGACGGAAAGTTAGGGTGATAATGGCATTTTGTCCCCTAACTTTGTCCTTTTCCTTCTTGAGCCTTGAAGTGCTTGTTTGAACAGTAGTTTAATCACTGACATCCCTCTTTAGTCTTTATCTATTTTATTTTGACGAGAATTGGATGAAGATGTTTGGAGGCTTAGCGTTAGGCAGGGGCCATTGCCTATGATGACCACCAACTCTATTTTTAGTGGCCAACAACCAAACCATGACTATGATTTGAATTATTAGTTTAATAATTAATAATGGAGATTTAACAATGTCCAAAAAATAGAGTGAATGACTCACATATCTAAGGAGCTAGAACAACTACGGGGAGAAGGAAATATAACGAAGCGGCGACGAAACTTAGCAATTACTTGACTTGATGATGACTTAAAACAGCATGTGCTCTTTTAAACTTCAGCAGTATTTTCACAGCTTTAATACAGTGAAAATTATTCTTTTGAACTCAAAATAAATGGTAAGATTGGTTGATGACAGGTGGTTGAACGGCAAAGTGATACGTCGAACTGAAGATAGATAAAAGATGGGTCGAGAAACAACTAATATCGGATACAACTTGCGTGACCGATATAAGACGGGTTCCAAAGGAAACATAGTCTACGATAGAAGTTCAAAGGTTCGACATCGAATATTATTGAATGAGTAGCCGTTACAAGGAATATTTGCTAGCATTCAATGAGCGGCCATACCAAAAAATATTTGCATTCAAAGCATGACATTATGTACCCACACCAAATCCGAATTTAAATGATGAATGAGCATATATTAGTGGAATATAACTATAAGAGAGTTAAAAATCATTACCCAAAAACTTCCTCCGAAAATCTCTCCAAATTCTGCCTTCTACCGAGCTCTCAATCAAATTTGTGAAGTGAACTTCAAACCCTCGAATCTGCCCCTTTTCTGCCCAGTTATTCCGCATCTGCGGACTTTGGGTCGCACCTGCGACGCCGTACCTACGGAATTTCCTTCGCAGGTGCGAAAATGACTTAAGAGGGCTGGTTCCGCTTCTGTGGAAAAAGAGCCGCACCTGCGAGTGTGCGCCTGCGGACTATTGTCCGCTTCTGCGATCTCCTCCGCGTCTGCGTGACCCTAACGCATCTGCGGGCATCGCAGATGCGGAATTCACCTCGTACCTGCGACCCCTGGCACTATTCCATTTTTTTGTTTCTGCCCTTGCCTCCCCGCATGTGCGATCACCCACCTGCGGTCTCTCTACCGCAGGCGCAAAAATGACAGATTAATGTAGTTGCTACTGTAAGGAAAAAATCAAGTGAAAAGAAAAATAATTAAAGTACCTTCGCATATCTGACATGAAGGTTACTCCCTCACCTTCTTTCAAGTCTAAAGAACTCTTCAAGTTCTCCATAAACCAGTGCAAAGTTCTACTATTCTCCTTATCTACCACAGCCAGCACCCTTCTGGGTCAATCTAGTCAAAGGTACTGCAATAGACGAGAAACCCTCCACAAACTCCTGATCTTGGTCACTGTGGTAGGATGAGGCCAACTCTGAACTGCCTTGATCTTTCTAGGATTTACCTTAATACCCTCGCTTGATACAACATATTCCAAGAACACCACAAAATCTAACCGGAACTCACACTTGGAGAACTTAGCATATAGCTTTTATTCCCACAAGGTCTGAAGCATAGCTCTCAAATGCTGCTCATGCTCCTCCATACTATGCGATCGTCCGGCGGCATAAGGCCCTGAGCAGCTTCGTATTATATGCCTTGACTTGCATGCGTGGTTGAATTCAATTATCAGGTGATTCGAAGTAATTTGAGACACTTAGTCCCTAAATGAGAGCTTAAGTCTTAGAATTTAGACCGTAGTCAGAACTGTATGAAGACGGATCCGGAATAAAATTTTGTCGACTCCGTTAGCTCTGTTGAGTTATTTTGAGCTTATGAGCGTGTCCGGAATATGTTTTGGAGGTTTGTAGTAGATTTAGGCATGAATTGGCGAAAGTTAGATTTTCAGCGATTTCGGCCGATAGTGAAAATTTTGATATCGAGCTCGGAATAGATTTCCGAAAGTGGTTGTGGGTTCGTAGTGTCATTTGTGACCCGTGTGAAAAATTTGAGGTCATTCGGACGTGGTTTGATAGGTTTCGGCATCGGTTGTAGGAATTTAAAGTTTCAAGTTCTTTAAGTTTGAATTGGAAGGTGAAGTCTCATTTCGTCGACACTAGTGGCCACAACTATAAAATCATTCTTGGCACGTTGGCCGTATTTAGTATTTCATGCTCACATTTTTCACTTTCAAACATAATCATCATCATCAACAAAAAGGCATTTGAAATGAAAGTTTTTAGTATACATGTGAACAATTAAGAGTCTTAGGCACATAGAATTTTTTCACAAAATTTGGCATAATAGTCTTCGTTTGAACTTGACTTGAAGTCGAAACATTATTAATACACAGTCCATACTTTGAACACATTCTCAAATGATAACATAACATGATAAAAGCATTTGGGCTACATATTGAATATATATCTTTCATCACAAGCTTAATCGGAATAGCTAATTTTATAATGAACAACTCGGGACTTACATAAATTACATGAACACCGTGGGATTCAATTCTAAGAGAGGAATTTAGCCAACATACCTTGCTTGATCTTCCCTTAGATTACCACAATGTCCCAACACTTCTAGCAATTCCAATCAACTAGAGATATAATAAAATTGAACAATAATTAGGGAGAGATTCATGGTTTCAGCTTATTTGAGCATTTTGTCAAACACTAGATGTGCAAATTGGTTACAAGTTTCTTCCACAAGATTTCTTTCACTTCACAACCCAATCTTTACTCATTTGGGCTCAACAATCTTCCCACAAACCTTACTGGTACATGCATGTATACATAATACTCTCACACCCAAGAATCATACTCCCAACCACCCATCTCTTACCCCAAACTCGAAATTGAAGACTAGGGTTAGAACCTTACCTCTTGAATGAAATTCTTGTGAGATTTCCTTGTTGGATATCAAAGCTTGGACAAGATCTTGATGAACAAAGCAGTTAAGCTTCTTTCTCTCTCTAGAACACTCTCACTTCTCTCTAAAAATATCAGATTTTTGCCTTCAAAACGAGCCCCAAAGGCTATTTATCAAAATGGGGCCGGGTTATAAGAATCAAAAAATGGACCCTCCGATTCCAAGTCTGTGATCGCAGAGTGGACCGTAGAGTTGATGTGCAGCCCGCAAAATAGACCACATAATTGGTCTCTAAAAATTGGGTTGTTTCGGGTTGGGCCTGCGGCTCGCGGAACTGTTCTGCGGTCGCATAATGCACCACAAAACTTCCGTCCAAAAATCTCCATGATTATTTTGCGATGTATTGTGCGGTCCGCGAAATGATTATGCGGCCGCATAATGGACCGCATAAAGGTCCTAAAATTAACTCAAGTTTCTGCTTCACTCTACGACACTTATGCGGGTCACAAAATAGTTTCGCGGTCGCGAAATGGACCGCATAATTGCCTTCTTCTGCCAAAAATTTTCATCAATAATTTAGTGCATTCTTCACCCAAAAAGTCCATACCGCGACTCTCAAGCTCGCCGCAAAAAATCTCTACAATCTTCAACAAATACGTCTACCCTGGCATCACGAAACCTCGAATTTTAGGTAAAATTTTATGGGGCCTTACATCCTCCCCCACTTAGGATCATTCTTCCTCGAATGAGGGTCAAAATTCACCATTAGCACCCAATGTGACTCAGTTGCTATAACACACTCCAGCAGTTCCAAATTTTTGACTAACTCCCTAAATTTTCAAAAATTTCTCTAGAGTCTCACCTGTAATTGGGGCCTATCCACCTGCCAAAGAATCCCAAAACCAATCGCCTCGGTCATGACTCTTTCCCGGAGATCATCTACATTTGGAACACATAGCCGCCCTTGGTACCTTAGTGTACCATCATCCATGCCAAGAGTAAAATCCATAGTCTTATGTTTATGAATTCCCTCCTTCAATTGCACCAAAAATGGATTGTTGTATTGCTTATCTTTGCCTTTCACAACAAGCGATGATTCAACCCTATTTTGAATAATCACCGCTCCTTTACTAGAGTCTGCAAGTCGAACACCCAAACTAGCCAATCGATGAACTTCCTTGGTCAATGGCCTTTGATGTGCCTCAAAGTGAGCCAAACTACCCATAGATTTTCAGCTAAGAGCATCCGCCATAACATTGACCTTTCCCGGGTGATACAGGATATCAATGTCGTAATCTTTGAGTAACTCAAGCCAGAGATACGATGGACGAAAAACCTTTCATGAAACGGCGATAATTCCTAGCCATCCTAAGGAAACTCTGGATCTCAATAGTAGTAGACGGTCTAGGCCAACTCTGAACTGCCTCAATCATCTTCGAATCTACCTTAATCCCCTCACTTGACACCACGTGGACCAAGAATGCCAATGAAAAGCCAAAACTCACACTTGGAGAATTTAGCTTATAGCTTCTTGTCCATCAAAGTATGGAGCACAATCCTTAAGTGTTGCTCATGATCCTCCTAGCTGTGAGAATACACCAATATGTCATAAATGAACACGGTGACGAAAGAATAAAGATATGGCTGGAACACGATGTCCATCAAGTGCATAAAGGCTGCTGGGGCATTGGTCAACCCAAAAGACATCACCAAGAACTCATAGTGACCATAACGGGTCCTGAAAGCCATCTTTGGAATATCTAAAGCCCTAATCAACTGATGGTACCCTAATCTCAAATCAATCTTTGAGAATACCTTAGCACAATGTAGCTGATCAAACAAATCATTAATATGCGGTAATGGGTACTTATTCTTGACTGTAACCTTATTCAACTACATGTAGTCAATGCACATCCTCATAGAGCCGTCTTTCTTTTTCACAAATAGAAAAGAAGTGCCCCAAAGGGAAACACTAGGGTTGATAAAACCTTTATCATGCAACTCCTAAAGTTGTTCCTTCAATATCATCAACTCCACTAATGCCATGTGATATGGTAGAATAGAGATGGGCTGAGTGCCCGGCACCAAGTCACTACCAAAATCAATATCCCTATTAGGTGGCATGCCCGGTAGGTCTGCTGGAAACACCTTTGGAAACTCTCTCACTATCAGAACTGACTCATTGGTAGGAGTATCAACACTAACATCCCTCATGAAGGCTAAGTATGTCAAGCACCCCTTCTCAACCATCCGTTGTGCCTTCAGAAGGATACCACCCTACTAGGAACATGACCCAATGTACCCCTCCACTCCAACCTCGACAACCCCAGCATAGCCAGCATCACGGTCTTAGCATGACAATCAAGAACAACATGATATGATGACAACCAATCCATGCCTAAAATCACATCAAAATATTGAGCAACAGAAGGTCAACCCTAGTCTCATAATCCCTAATAGTGACCAAACATAAATAATAGACACGATCTACTACAATAGAATCCCCAACAGTCGTAGACACATAAACAGGGGTACTCAAAGAATCACAAGATATATCAAAATATGAAACAAAATAGGATGACATATATGATTAAGTGGCACCTGGATCAAATAAAACTGATGCATCTCTATGACAGACCAGAACAATACCTGTGATGACATCATCCAATGCAACTGCCTCAGTTCTACTGGGTAAAGCATAACAACGAGCCTGGCCTCCCCCTCTAGGACGACGTGTACCCGTCTGTCCTCTACCTCTAGATGGTTGTGCAGGTGGAGTAGCAACTAGAGCAGAACCCATAGCCTGAATACCCTGTGGAGGTCCACCCATACGAAGCCTGGGACAATCTCTCACTATATGCCTAGTGTCATCATACTCGAAACAACCTCTTTGCAGGCATGACTACTGGTACTAAGCCTAACCCGGACGACTAGAATAACCGCTGTAGGAACCCCACGCAGGAGGTGCACTGGAAGACGACTGTCCAAAAGTACTTTGAGGCCCCTGACTACCTAAAGCACTGCGAGTAACTTGAAGTGTAGTCTAAATCGGTCGACTGACAAAACCTTTGCCATGACAAGTTGTAGCTGAAGAATGGGAACCGCTAAATCCTCCAAAACCTCGAGGCCTCTTGGCCTCCCTATCCTCCCTCTTATGGCCACAATACGCTCCAACCTCCTAGCAATCTCCACAACCTGATGAAATAGAGTATCAGTCTCCAACTCCTGTGCCATCCCAAATCTGAGACCATAACCGAGTTCCTTAATAAATCTGCTTACTCTCTCTCTAATAGTGGAAACCAAAATAGGTGCATGACGAGATAACTCAGCAAAATTCATAGCATACTCGGACATAGTCATAGTCCCCTAGCGTAACTATTCGAACTATGTGCCTGTGAAACGAACTCCCTCAAAAATAGATCAGTGAACTGAACCCAAGTAAGTGGCACTATAACCTACTCTTCTCATAATCCTTCCACCATCTATATGCCGTCCCTATCAACTAGAAAGTGGTAAGGTCGACCCCGCTCACCTCCACTATGCCCATAGTGCACAAAATACAGTAACACTGGTCTAGAAAATCCTGTACATCCTTACAAGCTGCTCTATTGAAAGAAGGAGGAAAATACTTCTTGAACCTCTCTAACATCTTCTACTACTCCTCTGACGCCACTAGTCTGAACTCAGGTTGAACCGTAATCACGGGCTACACCAGCATAACACTCGGAGCCTGATCTACATGAGCCCACTGCTCTGGAGTACGGGCGGTAGGAGTCTGAGCTCCTCCCCCAGCCTGAGAAGTAGTTGGTGCAACCGGAATCAATCCCGCCTCTGCCAAAGTACCAAACATGCTTAGAAAATACGCCAAAGTTTCATAAAGTCCAAGGGTAGAAACAAATGCCTGAGGTGCCTACTCCCCAACCTGAGCTACTGGTGGCTCCTCAGTCGCAAACCTAGCACAACCCCTCACTACAACACGTGCTCCACCTCTACCTCGGCCTCTACCCCGGCCTCTAGTAACACTGGCCCTGGGGTTAGCATCATCAGTATCTGAAGCTCGTGTCCTCACCATCTATGAGAGAAAGAAAGACAAAGGCTTAAATTTTGAAATCAATAAATTCGCACGATAAGGAATGAAAGAAGTGAAAGTTTCCTAAGCTTTCCATAGTCTCTCGAAGATAAGTACAGACGTCTTTGTACCGATCCGAAAGACTCTACTAAACTTGCTCATGACTTGTAGAACCTATGAACCTATAGCTCTGATACCAACTTGTCATGACCCAAATCCCACCATAGGAGTCATGAGGGCACATAGTCTCTAAAACTAGGTAAGTCGATTACTTATAAGATTTTAAATCATTAAAGACATCATAAAAAGAAGCAGAGTTTAACATAAATGCATAAATAAAGGTGATACAAGCCAATACAGCGATAATCACAACATATTCCCGTAACTAAGTAGTATAAAATCACAAAATCTAACTGGATATATAGAATTATCTCAAAAATACAACACTGTTTGAACTACATAAACAACAGAAAGGAAACACAGAGGGTGACTGTGAGGCTTGCAGTCGGAATATACAGGGATACCTTGAAGCCTTTGATATTCAGATTGCCTCACTGACGATCAACCCAATTCGAAGTACCCTGATCTGCACAAAAATGTGCATAAGCATAGTATGAGTACACCATAATCGGTACCCAGTAAGTATCAATACTAACCTTAGTGGAGTAGTGACAATGTTCAAGTCAAGACACTTACTAGAAAATGACCTGTGCAGAATATCGATATAAAACTAACAAAGGGAAATATGACAAATTAAATAGAAACAGAGAATAGGGAAGGTGATAACACAACAATTTAACAAATAACTTGTAAAAAAACACAAAGTGAAGTCATTTAAGGAAAACAATGATATGTTCAAATCATCCCCCATTCTGACACATAAGCAATAACAAGAATCACCCTGATATATCTCATAACAATCCTCGACAAGACACCCTTATGTCGCCACATATACATAATCAATGGAATGCCACCCTTATGTCGCCGCATGCACATAAATAGCCACCCTTATCTCGTCGCATGCACATTAATGATGGAATGCCACCCTTATGTTGCCGTATGCGCATCTCATTCACAACACAACAATCAACATGCACAACACGTCCCCAAGTGCCACAAATGTCACCAAAACCACAATACCAAAGTCATAACAAGATATAGACCACGACTAAACAACAATATGTTCAAAGTCATAACAATAATGTAAGGGTACAGGAAGTGAACAACAATAAAACATGTTTCATGTAACAAACAACCCCAATTCTATGCATATTAATAGCCTAAGGTCTATTCCGGTCAATTACCACACATACACCGATATACACACTCGTCGCCTTATGTACACGTGGTTTCACCTAGCACAAGTAGTGCAAATCAGATCAAATCCTAAGGGAAAATTCTCCCACACAAATTTAGACAAGATACTTACCTCAAACAAGCTAAGTCAATACTCTAAGAAGTCCTTTCGGCGTGAATCACCTTCCGGACGACTCGAATCTAGCCAAAACAACTTGATAATATCAATAAAAGCCATAGAAAACAAGCCCAAATGATAAAGCTACGATCTTGGTTCAATTATGCAAAATCAACCTAAAACATCAACCCCGGGCCCACACCCCGGAACCCGACAAAATTCATAAATTCCGAATACCCATTCGAATATGAGTTCAAATATATGTGTTTCATCCAATTCTGACCTCAAATCGACACTCAGATCATCAATTTATACTTTAAAAAAGTTATTAATAAAATCCCCAATTTATTCAATTCAATTCATCAATCAATCGCTAAATTCAAGGCCGGAATCATGAAATATTAACAAATCCGAGTAAAAAATACGTACCCTAATCCAAATCATGAAAATCCCCTCCAAAATCGCCCAAATCCGAGTTCTCTAACTCAAAATGTGATAAATTAACCAAAACTCTCGAAATAGAGTACTTAAGTGGTCTGCCCAGGTGTATACATCGCGATCGGGTAACTACCCTCGCGATCACGAAGACCAAAATTACCCAGCCGATTAACCTTCTTCGCGAATGTGACAGCCCAGTCGCGAACGTGATTCCCACCTCAACAGTGCCTATGTGAACTCGATGCCTCCCTCGCAAATGCGGTGGCCAAATACCTGATGCCCCCTTCCAGCCTTCCCTTCTACGCGAACGTGGCATCCAGCTATCCTCCTAAAGGCCACAGCCTCCCCAAGCTCCACAAACGCGGTCTCCCCTTCGCGAACGCGAAGAACAAAATGCTTCTGCCACCAAATTTTCTCTGTGAACGCGACCCACTATCCCGAATGCGATGAACAAAACTAGACACCTGCATTAGCAGTCCAAGACAAGAGGAAATGGACCCATCCGAAACACACCCGAGGCCCCATCCAGTCACACCAACCAATCCCAAAACATAGCATGGACTTAATCGAGATCTAAAATCACACAAATAAAAATCAAAACTATGAATCGCACCTCAATTCAAGCCTAATAAACTAATGAACTTTTGACTTCCAAAACTCATGCTGAACCATATGATTGACTCAAAAGGGTTCCCCATTCAGGTGGTCTACTGAATGTGATGAGAGCATTCAGAAGCTCAAGACTGCCTTGACTATAGCTCCAGTTCTGGTTTTTCCTTCAGCATCTAGTTCTTATATAGTCTATTATGATGCTTCACGGATTGGCATTGGGTGTGTGTTTATGCATGAGGGTAAAGTGATTGCTTATGCTTCCCATCAGTTGAAGCCCCATGAGAAGAACTACCCAGTGCATGATTGGAGTTGGCAGCCATTGTCCACACGCTCAAGATTTTGAGGTACTATCTCTACGATGTGTCTTGTGAGGTGTTCACAGTTCATTGGAGTCTACAACACTTATTCAAACAAAAGGATCAAAACTTGAGGCAACGGAGGTGGTTAGAGCTACTAAATAATTATGATATCACCATTCTTTATCATCCTGGGAAATCCAGTATGGTGGCCGATGCTTTGAGTAAAAAGGTTGAGAGCATGGGGATTCTTGCTTTTATTCTGGTTGGAGAGAGACCCTTAGCTTTGGATGTTCAGGCTAAGAAGGTGACTATTGGTGATGATAGGGTGTTGAGACTTCAGGAACAGATTTGTGTGCCCAATGTGGATGGGTTGTAGGAGTTGATTCTTGACGAGGCCCATAGTTCACGGTATTCCATTCATCCGGGCACTGCGAAGATGTACCATGATTTGAAGCAGCACTACTGGTAGAGAATAATGAAGAAACATATTGTGGAGAATAAGGCTTGGTGTCTGAATTGTCAGCTGGTTAAGTACGAGCATCAGAGACCGGGTGGTTTGCTTTAGAGGCTTGATATTCCGGAGTGAAAGTGGGAGCGTATCACTATGGATATTGTAGTTGGGCTTCCATGGACCTTGAGGAGATTTGATGTAGTATGGGTCATTGTGGACAAACTGACCAAGTCTGCATACTTCATTCCAGTCATGACTACCTACTCTTCAGAGCAGCTGGCTCAGATTTATCTTTGTGAGATTGTTTGCCTTCATGGTGTGCTAGTGTCTATTATCTCATATTGAGGTACGCAGTTCACATCGCATTTTTGGAGAGCCGTACAATATGAGTTAGGCACACAGGTCGAGCTAAGTACGACATTTCATCCACAAACGGATGGGCAGTCCGAGCGCACTATTCAGATCATGGAGGACATGTTACGTGTATGTGTTATTGATTTTGGGGGCTCATGGGATCAGTTTCTACCGCTATCAGAGTTCGCCTACAATAACATCTATCAATCAAGCATCCATATGGATATGTACGAGGCCTTATATGGTAGGTGATGTCGTTCTCCGGTTGGTTGGTTTGAGCTTGGGAAGGCTAAGTTATTGGGCACTGATTTGGTCTGTGGTGCATTAGAGAAGGTGAAGTTGATTCAGGATCGACTCAGTGCAGCAATCCATGCAGAAGAGTTATGATGAAAGGAGGGCTCATGATGTGGCATTTATGGTAGGTGAGAGGGTCCTACTCGTAGTTTCACCCATGAAGGGTGTGATGAGGTTCGGGAAGAAATGCAAGTTGAGCCCTCGGTATATTGGTCCTTTCGAGATTCTTGAGAGAGTGGGTGAGGTGGCCTACAGACTTGTTTTCGGCCCAGGTTATCGGGAGTTCACCTGGTGTTCCATGTTTCCATGCTTCAGAAGTATCATGGTGATCTGTCACATGTGTTAGATTCCAGCTCAGTGCAATCGTACAAGGATTTGACCTATGTTGAGGAGCCGATGGCTATTTTGGACAGGCAGGTCCGGAAGTTGAGGTCGAAGAACATTGCATCAGTGAAGGTTTAGTAGAGAGGTTAACTGGTCGATGAGGCGACTTGAGAGACTGATCATGATATGCGGAGCCGATACCCTCACCTTTTGGCACTTTAGGTATTCTCTATACTCATTCAAGGACAAATATTTGTTCAAGAATAGGAGAATGTAACGACCTAACAGATTGTTTTGAGTAATTTAGCCATGCTTCCCCCATTTGATGCTTTATATATGTGTGTTTCTGATTATGAGACTTGTCGGGGTGGTTGTTTTGGTTTCGAGAGAGTTTTGGATTGATTTGGAACACTTAGTCCCTTGGTTGGAGGCTTAAGTTGTAAGAGACGAATGGAGTTTGACTTTTGTGTAGATGACTCCGGAATGGTATTTTGATGGTTCTAATAGATTTTGATGGTGATTTTGGACTTATGGTTATGTCCGGATTTAGATTTTGAGGTTCCTAGGTTGTTTTGACTTGAATTCACGAAAGTTGGGAAGTTGAAGGTTCGTTGATAGGTTTGTCTGAGAGTTGACTTTGTTGATATCGGGTTTGGATTGTGGTTCCGGGAGTTGGTGTAGGCCCGTTGTGTCATTTGGGACTTTCATGCCAAATTTGAGGTCATTCTGAGTTGATATCATATGGTTCGTCATGCGTTTTGGAAGTCGAGAGTGCATTTCTTCATTAGACTTGAATTGAGGTGTGATTCATAGTTTTGATGTTGTTTGGTGTGATTTGAGGACTCGAGTAAGTCCATGTTAATTTCTAGGATTAGTTGAAGTGATTGGACAGGGTCCTGGGGGGCTCGGGTGTGTTTCGGATGGGTTTCAAATCATTTCCCTTTGTTTTTGACTACTGATGTCGGTGTCTAGTTTTGTTCATCGTGATCGCGGTAGGTGGGTCACATTCGCTGAGAGTATTTGGTGGCAGGCGCATTTTGTTCTTCGCATTTTGTGAAGGGGAGACCACGTTCGGGAAGCTTGGGGAGGTTGTGGCCTTCGCGATTGCGAGTTGGATGCCGCGTTAGAAGGGAAAGCTAGAAGAGGGCCTCAGGTCTTTGGCCCCCGTGTTCGCGAGGGAAGCATCACATTCGCGTAGGCACTGTTTAGTTGGGCATCACGTTCGCGACTTGGTTGTCGCGTTCACGAAGAAGGTTCAGCGGTTGGGTGAGTTTGGTCTTCGCTGTCACGATGGTAGTTCCACAATCGCTATGTATACACTTGGGCAGACCACTTAAGTACTCTATTTCGAGAGTTTTGGTTATTTTATCACACTTTGAGTTAGAGAGCTCAGATTTGGGAAGTTTTGGAGGGGATTTTCACAATTTGGATTGGGGTAAGTATTTTTTACTCGGATTTGTTTATATTTCATGATTCAAACATTGAATTTAGTGATGGATTGATGAACTGAATTGAAGAAATTGGGGATTCTAGTAAAAACTTTTATAAAGTATAAATTGATGATTTGAGGGTCGATTGAGGTCAGAATTGGATGAAACACATATATTTGGACTCGTATTTGAATGGATGTTCGAAATTTGTGACTTTTGTCGGGTTCCGAGATGCAGGCCCAGGGTTGACTTTACATAATTGAACAAAGATCATAGATTTATTGTTTGGGCTTATTTCTATGGCTTTTATTGCTATTATCAAGTTGTTTTGGCTACATTCGAGCCGTCCGGAGGGTGATTCACGTGGGAAGGGCTTCTGAGAGTATTGACTTAGCTTGTTTGAGGTAACTATCTTGCCTAACTTTGTGTGAGGGAATTATCCCTTAGGATTTGGTCTAATTTGCATTATTTGTGTTAGGTGAAACCACGTGTACATAAGAGGACGAGTGTGTACACGGTTGTATGTGTGGTAATTGACCGGATTAGACCTTAGGCTATTAATATGCCTTTAATTGGGGTTGGTTGTTACATGAAACATGTTTTATTATTATTCACTACTCGTACCCTTAGATTATTGTTATGACTTTGTACATATTGTTGTTGAGCCGTGGGCTATATCTTGTTATGACTTTGGTATTGTGGTTTTATCTATGTTTGTGGCACTTGGGAACGTGTTGTGCGGGTTGATTATTGTGTTGTGAATGAGATGCGCATGCGGTAGCATAAGAGTGGCATTCCATCGTTAATGTGCATGCGACGAGATAAGGGCGGCTATTTAAGTGAATGCGGTGACATAAGGATGGCATTCCATTAATTATGTGAATCCGGCGACATAAGGGTGGCTTGCCGGTGATTGTTATGAGATATATCGGGGGTGATTCCTGTTATTGTTTATGTGTTGGAATTGGTTGGTGATTTGAACATATTATTGTTTTCCTTAAATGATTTCATTTTGTGTGTTTTTACGAGTTGTTGGTTAAATTGTTGTGTTATCACCTGCCCTATTCTTTGTTTCTATTTAATTTGTCATGTTTCCCTCTGATATTTTAATATCGATATTTTATACAGGTCATTGTCTAGTGAGTGTCTTGACTTAAACCTCATCACTACTCCACCAAGGTTAGTCTTGATACTTACAAGGTACCAATTGTGGTGTACTCATACAATATTTTGCATATTTTTGTGCAGATCTAGGTACTTCGGATCAGGTTGATTGTTAGTGAGGCAATCTGCACATCGGAGACTTCAAGGTATCCCTGCATGTTCCGACCGCAGGCTTCGGAGTCATGCTCTATATTTCCTTTCTATTGTTTATGTAGTTCAAACAGTGTTGTATTTTTGAGTTATTTCTATGTATTCAGTTAGAATTTGTGATTCTATACTACCTAATTCCGGGAATAAGCTGTGATTATTTCCGTGTTGGCTTGTATCACCTTTATTTATGCATTTACGTTAAACTCTGCTTCTTTTTATCATGTCTTTAATGATTTAAAAATTTACAAGTAATCGACTTACCTAGTTTTAGAGACTAGATTCCATCACGACTCCTATGGTGGGATATCGCTCATGACAAGTTGGTATCAGTGCTCTAGGTTCATAGGTTCTACGAGTCACTAGCAAGTTCACTAGAGTCTTGCGGATCAGTACGGAGACGTCTGTACTTATCTTTGAGAGGCTATGGAACTCTTAGGAAAATTTCACTTTATTCATTCCTTATTGTGTGTCACGCCCCAACCTCGGGGAACGCAACCGGCGCTCAACCGAGTGAACCTGGTTGAGCAAGCCTAGTAAACCTTTTCTACCCGACTCATTCATGATCCAAAAAGGGAATGCGTCACCATTTGTAAAACAGGGGAGAGATCAGTTATATAAGTGTATAAACGTTGCTAGTTCATTTTTTTCATTTTATGCATTATGCCATAGTTAAATTTCCAAAATACAATTCGGTCCAACGACCACCCCAACATACATACATGACCCACATAAACGTCTACGGAGCCTCTAAGGGTACAAAAGAGCAACATGACAATACCAGCAATAAGGCCCCGGCTATACCTCAAAATATAAAAACTTATACAGAAGAAGGACTACATGACCCCTAGGTGAAATGGGGCTCACCAAAACTGCTGTGAGGAGAGAAAGAGAGCACCACTATCTGCGATCGGCACTATCTGCAATGAAACCACCTACATCCATTCAAAGATGTAGCGCCCTAGGCAAAAGGGACGTTAGTACTGTCGAATAGTACTAGTATGTAAGGCAAACACTAATCTTAGTAGAATGAACAGTGAAACAAAGAGAAGGCAGTCATAATAATCAATAAGTACTTCATAGAAATACAAAGAAAACACCAAGTAAGGATCACGTAGTTTCCAATTCAATCTTTCCATCTTTTTAGATTAATAATCTTTAGTGCCAAGCCACAACTCACAATGCCACCGTATTTTTACACGGAGTCCGGTCTCTGCCCGACCGGCTAAGCCATCTCAAGTGAGACATATCCATATCCATAATGTAATTCAATAATTCCAATACAAATGCCACCATGTGTACAGCATGGCGTCCGATCTGGTCCGATCGGCTAAGCCATCTCACTTGATACATAACCTCTTTCAACTGTCCACTCAATTCACATTTCTTTCCCATCTTTATTACATGGTACAAACAACCTCATTTATTAAGTAGTTCTTGGCACTTGGGGACATTTTACAATTTAAGTCTTTCCCTTTTTATTTGTTCAAATAACATCATCATTCATGTCGATAAGTACCATCACATAAGGCATTTCACACATAAGGGAAGGAGCTTGGAAAATCATAGTCACGTTCTCAAATAGCATGATGACATGGTAAACATCTAAAACAATTAGGTAACATGAATCTTCCAACCCAACACACTAAGGCAAACAAATCTAGTATGATCAAGTCGGAACTTACACCAAATATTCTGACACCAGGAGTTCGATTCTAGGAAGAAGAGAGTTAGCCATACATACCTCAATTGCATTTCTTTATACTATACAATTATCCGGAAACCTTAGCAACCTTAATCTATTTTAGCAATATACAAATTAAACCCAAAATTAGGAAAACATTCATGGTTCTAGTTCCCTTTTCCACACTCTTTTTACCATACATGCATGCAAGATAAACAACCCTTATACCCATGGACCATCTTATTAATTACTCATTTTCAGTATAAGTTTCAAACATTTAGGGCTAGGGTATAGATTCTTACCTCTAGGATGGAGGCCTAGATTGCTTTCCTTGATAATCTTCAAAGTTTCAAGCACGAATTGAAGAATAATTGAATTGGATTACTTTCTCACTCTAAGGCTCCCTCTCTCACTCTATAGTATCAGAAAATGAGCTCAAAATAGACTAAAGGGGATGTTTTAACGGAATGGGGGTCAGGTTTTAAATTAAGAAAATAGGTGCCCCAACACAGGTCTGCGACCGCATAACGGTTATGCGGTCCGCAAAGTGACCGCAGAAATGGCCCTCAGGGGCCTGAACTTACGGCTCAGGTATGCGACCAGTATGCGGTCCGAATACTCGTTCTGCGGTCGTATAATGCACCGCAGGACTCCCTCCGCAAAAACCCAAGAGAGATTATACGATCGATATGCGGTCCACATAGTGGTTATGCGGTCGCATAATCGACCGCAAAGCTGACCTCAAACTGGCCAACGTACTGCTTCATTCTACGGCCATTATGCAATCCACAGAGCGATTATGCGGCCGCATAATGGGCCGCAGAAATACGTTCTTCTGCGAAATATTTTCCTCTCAGTCCGTAGGGTACTGTTCAATCCAAAAAGTTTGAACCGCGACGAGCAAGCTCACCACGAAGAATTTCTACTATAATAACGCAGGAATCTACCTTGGCACCACGAAAACCCGAGTTTTTGGTTAAATTTTTTGGGTCCTTACATCGTGCGGATTTATTGATTTTGGAATTTGAGCCTTTGTTTTTCTATTCTCTCACACATGGTGAGGATACGAGCTTCAGATACTGATGATGCAGCCCCAATGGCCCGTGTTTCTAGAGGTCGCGGAAGAGACAGAGCATGTGTTGTAGCGAGGGGCCGTGCTAGAGCCGCGACTTAAGAGCCACCAGTAGCTCTGAATGTGGAGCAGGCACCTGAGGCTCCTATTGCTACCTCTAGGCTTCGGGAGACTTTAGCGCACTTTCTAAGCATGTTTGGTACTTTGGTTCAGGTGGGATTGATTCCGGTTGCACCAGCTACTTCTCAGGCTAGGGGAGGAGCTCAAACTCTCGTTGTCCGTACTCTTGAGCAGCATGCTCATGTTGATCAGGCTCCGGGAATTATGCCGGTGCGGCTCGTGATTGCGGTTCAGCTTGAGGTGAGGCCAGTGGCATCAGAGGAGGAGCAGAAGAGTTTAGAGAGGTTTAAGAAGTATTTTCCTCTTACTTTTAGCGGCGCAGTTTGTGAGGATGCACATGATTTTCTAGACCGGTGTCACCATATTCTGTGCACTATAGGCATAGTGGAGGTGAGCGGCGTCTATCTTACAATAGTCCAGCTGACGGGGCCAATATATAGATGGTAGCATGCTTATGAGGAGAGTAGTCCAGTTGATGCAGCGCCACTTACTTAGGCTCAGTTCACTGATCTATTTTTTAAGGAGTTCATTCCAATGACCCTCTGGATATGTTGCGCACAAATTTCGAGCAGTTGCTCCAGGGAGGGACTCGGTTATGGTCTCAGTTTTGGGATGGAATAAGAGTTGGAGACTGATACTCCATTTCATCAGGTTGTGGATACTGCTAGGAGTTTTTAGCATATTTGTGGCCAGGAGAGGCAGGATAGGGAGTCCAAGAGGCCTCGAGGTTTTGGTGGATTTAGCGGTTCTCATTCTTCAGCTACAGCTCTTCATGGTAGAGGTTTTGTCAGTCGGCCAATTCAGTTTGCACTTCAGGTTACTCGAAGTGCTCTAGGTAGTTAGGGACCTCAAAGTACTCATTTTGGACAGTCATCTTCCAGTGCCCCTCCTGCACGGGGTTCCTACAGCAGTAATTTTAGTAGTCCGGATCAGGCTCAATACCAGTAGACGCGCCAGTAGAGAGGTTGTTTTGAGCGTCGTGATACTAGGAATATGGTAGGAGATTGTCCCAGGCTTCAGAGGGGTGGACCTCCACAGGGTATTCAGGCTATGGGTTCTGCTCCAGTTGCATAGCCAATTACATATGGAGGACAGACATATAGAGGTCGTACTAAAGGGGGAGGCCACACCTGTTGTTATGCTTTTCCCGGTCGGACTGAAGCGATTGCATCGGATGATGTCATCACATGTATTATTTTCGGTATCATAGAGATGCATCATAGAGGCATTTTTTTATTATTATTTTTTTTACTTACCGAGCCGCGCTATAGACGGCCAGATATGGCACCTATTGTGCAACCACTAATTAGTTGGGTATGATAAAATATGAAGTATGATGTGAGGCTACCGAGTCCTCTCGAGATCGACTACGTCAAGACCTGTTGAGGTCGGGTACAGACGAGAACTCTTAAGGCCAGGTATGACCGAGTCCTCTATGAGGCCGAGTATGGAGTGATGAAATATGAGCTATTACCGAGCCCTTGTGTGGCCGGGTACGACCGAGTCCTTTTGAGACCGGGTACGCCGAGTTCTGTTAAGACCGGGTATAGCCGAGATTTTCTAAGGCCGGGTACGATCGAGACCTCTTCGAGGCCGGGTACGATATAGTATAACACGAAAAGATGTGCTCGAAAGAGCGACTGAATAATACTATATTATATACATAATGCATAGCCCCAATGAGTGGCCCCATATTTACAAAACTTGCATGCATTCATGATTCATAGTTACCATAGTATACGCCCCTAGTGGCATGCCTTCGGTATTCAGGTTGAGATTATGTACTCACACCTCTTATGTTATGTCTCTGATTTGTGTATCTTATCATTCTTACATACTTAGTACATTTTTTGTACTGACGCCCTTTCCTTTTAGGCGTCGTGCTAATGTCCATAAGTACAGATAGACCCGGTGATGTCCCTCCCTAGTAGGGTGCTCGTTTCAGAAGCTGATTGTCGCACTCCACTTCTCTGGAGTAGCTGTTTAGAAGTCGATAAGTACTGAAGTATATGTTCTAGTCACTTTGGGTATGGTGGGGCCCTGTCCCAACCAAGTCATGTATTATTTTGGCATTCTTAGAGGCTTGCAGACTAGTGTTTGGGTGTATGTAAAAGATGGTTTTGACCTTGTTGGCAACAGTTGGGAATATGAACAGAATATTAATGTTTATCTCACAGTCAAATATGACCATTTGAGTGTTTACTCGGAGGCCTTATTGGCCCAAATTCTATATTATAAGGTCTAAGTATGGCGTCGATTTGCGCGGGCCTTCGGTTGCACTTCCCAAGGTTGGGATGTGACAAATAAGATGCGTATGCGGCCGTATAAGAGAGGCATTCCTTTGTTAATGTACATGCGGCGAGATAAGGGTGGCTATTTATGTGCATGAGGCGACATAAGGGTTACATTCCATTCATTATGTGCATGCAGCGACCTAAGGGTGGCTTGTGTCAGGGATTGTTATGAGATATATAGGGGGTAATTCTTGTTATTGTTTATGTGTTGGAACAGGTTGATGATTTGAACATATCACCGTTTCCTTAAATTATTTCACTTTGTGTTTTTTAGGAGTTGTTGGTTAAATTTGTTGTGTTATCACATGCCATATTCTTTGTTGCTAATTAATTTGTAATGTTTATCTTTGTTAGTTTTACATCGATATTCTGCATAGGTCATTGTCTAGTGAGTGTCTTGACTTGAACCTCGTCAACTCCACTGAGGTTAGTCTTGATACTTACTGGGTACTGATTGTGATATACTCATACTATGTTTCTGCATATTTTTGTGCAGATCTAGGTACTTTAGATTGGGTTGATCATCAGTGAAGCAATTTGCACATCAAAGACTTCAAGGTATCCCTGCATATTCCCACTGCAGGCCTCGGAGTCACTCTCTATGTTTCTTTTCTATTGTTTATGTAGTTCAAACAGTGTTGTATTTTTGAGATATTTCTATGTATTCATATAAAGTTCATTATTTTGTACTACCTAGTGCTGGGAATATGCTATGATTATTGTCGTGTTGGCTTGTATTACCTTTATTTATGCATTTATATTACAGATATAACCACAGGGAAAATCTACCGAGATACCGTCAGGTAGTCCCGAATTAATTATGCAAGACAGGGGGATCTCCTGGAATACGTCCGTAGTCCCAATTTAAATATGCAGTGCTGGGGGATCTCCCAGAATACATCCGTATTCCCAATTTAAATATGCAGTGCTGAGGAATCTCCCAGAATACGTCCGTAGTCCCAAAATAAATATACAGTGTTGGGGTATCTCCCGAAATACGTCCGTAGTCCCAATTTAAAATATACAGTGCTGGGGGATCTCCCGGAATACGTCTGTAGTCCCAATTTAAATATGCAGTGCTGGGGGATCTCCCGGAATACGTCCGTAGTCCCAATTTAAATATGCAGCGCAAACAACAGAGATAACAACTATAACATGACAGAAACCTCGTACATCACCACAACGAGTACAAAATCAATAATGACAGAAATGCAAGGTACGACGAGCAAATCAACTCAAGAATTTAAATCACAAGAACGGTAGAACTCATTCACAAGGAATAACCACAGTAAAGAATGCTAGGCACAAGGAGAACAACTTAATAAGGGAAAACAAAACAAAAATGTAGCAACAATTCCATAATATTCAAGTCAACAATAAGAAGCAAACACGAGTCAAATAGTTCCAAATAATGGCAAGTCAATTAAGATATAGGTTATCTAAACTCCTTTTGAGGTTGAGCAATTACGAGAAAAATTCAGCAATTTAAGTAAGGATAAGCAGCGGAAGATAATCATAACTCCAATTAAGACTAAACAATTATAGGATGAGAAAATAATAATTTCAATTAAAAATAAGCATTTATGAAAAATATAGCACGATGATAGAAGAGGTAAAATCTTTGGTTAAGTCGAATAAGGGTCAAATAGATAGTAAGAGTGAATCCTAAAGCAATTATCTCTAATCAAAGCATGTAGATGTGAAACTAGCAAATAGGAATTCAAACGTATCAAAAACAACATCATACACAGTGAATATAAGGACATAAGAACCTTAAAAGACCAACTTTTCACAAATAAGTCCGAGCACGCACTCGTCACCTCGCGTATACAGACTACAATCAACATAGATGACTCAAATCCTAAGGGGTAGTTCCCCCACACAAGGTTAGGCAAAATACTTACCTCGAGTCAAGCTCAATCAATCCGTAAGAATGCCCTTTCCACGAATATCCGGCTCTGAATGGCCCAAATCTATCCAAAAGCAATTATATATCATATTTACAATCATAATAGACTCATCTAATTAATTAAATCAATACTTTAACAAAAATTCCAAAATTCGCCCTAAAAGGTCGACACGGGCCCACGTCTCGGAATCGGGTAAAAGTCATAAAATGCGAAAACTCATTCACTCACGAGTCTAACCATATCAAATTTACTAAAATCCGACACCAAAATCTCGATCAGAACCCCAAAATTCGGCCTAAGAACTTTTCTTTTCTTATATGACCATTTCCTCTTTAGGTCACTGTGCTTAGCATGACTCCTTCTTCCTTATTTCCTCAGCTAGTCTTTCGTTGTAGTACTTAGGGAAGACCTTCTAACTCTTGTAAAGTTGCAAGCATATTACATCTTATACTTGACGGAATTTCTGATGTTCTTCCTCGCCTATAATTATACGTAGTTACTTATTTCCACGCCCTTGTGCTTGTAGGGTTGCTCCTAAACTGAGGTTTTGACTGTCTTCCCAGTGAGACTCTCTTTTATTTCCATAACATCCATACGGTACCTTTAACTACCCCAACTCTTGTCTGAATATTTCTAAAGGTTCACGATGTCGTATCTGCGAGACTGAATTCCCATGGTGTGGTTCACTATGTTTATCTTGCACGATCTATTGATTTGTCTATAACCTCTTGTCTTGCCATAGCTAGACTCTTCCTGAAACAACTAATAACTGCTCGTTGGTCCATTCCCATATTAATATTCCGCGTAATCTTTCTTGGGTTATTTCCTTTGTCTTCACTTACGTCTCGCACTGGCTCCTTATCTATTAATATCATCTCGGGCAGGAATCCTTACTTCCTCTCCTTGACATCGTGTTTGCATAATTTCCTGGAATCGTTGCATATCTATAGGATTTAAATGGGTGCAATCTCATCCCTTTCTCATTTTTATCGCATTCTCCCTTTACCATTCCGTAATTACTAAAACCACTTTATTCTGACCTAATGCCACATCACTCCATATTTCCCCCTTTTAGGGGAGTACTAATATTTAGAGCTACAACACCTATAGATGTTTTACCTCTTCATCTTTGGCGTCCTTTCACAACATCGATGACCCTTATCCGCCTTGCGGTAATCCTTATGTACCAAAGATAACAAAATTCCTTACTCACGAGGGTGACACCTAGTATAACTGGCACACATAGTCCCTTAAGCTTAACTTTGCTCACATTGCTTGCTTTAGGGAAGCGTCTTCCTGAATGACCATTCTCTAAATTTCTCATGAATCTTCTTCTGTTATCCATTCTATTATAGCAGGAACGCAATCTGAAATCCTCATGATGCCGACCGTTATCAATTCACTCAGTCCCTAATTCATATTTAGTTTATCTTGTTCACCAGCCCATACTGATTTCTATTATTCTGGGGTCTAACTTTTCCTTTTGGTAGTCGCGTTAGAGTCACAAACATATTTCTTGAAATGAGGATATGACTTTATAGCCTATATTCTTTTGTTGTCTCAAGGCCTGTCACCTCTCGTCTTTTCCTTTACTTGACTATAGACTCTGTAATACTATCATCTTTTTGATCTACCATTGTCATCCATGTATCACATCTTACTTATAAAGCTTTATTAACTCTCTTCTTATTTCCCTGGTAACATTTATGTCTATCACTTTATTCTGAAAACTCCAACGAGACATTCTTTTACTTCTACTAGGGACGGGAGCCACACTAAGGTAATATTTATCCCTTCAAGGCTTCCGGTGCTTATCTTTGTAGTACTCATATCTAGCTGTACTATTTTAGAGTGAACCATATGGGTGTCTCACAAGGAGATCTATTACCACATTTGCAATATCCTTCGAAAATGTCAACTAACACAAACAATTCATTCACCATTTTGGGTTACTCTAACCCCCAGCCGGATCCTGATATCTTGTCATTCTCTTAAACTACACCTGTCATCCCCCATAGGGCATAACTGAAATGGGTTTGAACAATTGTATATATCTCTGTTACTGTTGAAAGTAACTCAGAATGCTTATATTTCTCTGCTTGAATTGTAAATATTGTTAACCTTCATTAACTGGGTTTCTCGTACCCTTTTTCATCTTGCTTCTTTAACTTGCTGAAACTTGTGTCTACCTTCCGATTCTCTTATTCCTTTTCACCGTAAGATTAGATAGACATTTTTGTCTTAGGGATCCTTATCAAGAAGCTTACACATCTTAGTACACACATGATTTGTTGAATACCTCTTATTTATCCATCACAAGAATGATGCAAAAATTGAGCTCCTCTGACTCAACTGTTTCACAGCTACATCTCTTACCAACCGGCTTTCTTGATTGAGGAATCATCATATTATCAATAAGATAGAATTTAGGAAATTGAGTTCTTACAACTGAGTTCTACCACACGATCTAGAGTAAGAAGAAAGTGTAACAGTCCTAAATGCCCTGCAGCCTCCTACTTATAAATGTGGTGCACAACACACCCATAAACAAGGCTCTACTAGATACGGCTTATAGACTGCATAGGACAGAACTGCTCTGGTACCACTTTTGTCACGACCCAAACCGATGGGCGGCGATGGGCACCCGGTACCTTACTCAATCGAGTACCAACATAGCATATCTTTCTTATCGTACTATTATTGATAAATGGGCCAAAAGATTGTCATGAAATAACTAGAATGAAACGTGAGGGAACACTCGTCGTAGGATGACCCAACATGTAATACCAACTTATGCATATGACATATGGTATAAGGCCAAAATGATCACTCGTATATTGAACATAGGCGGACAAGGCTATACAATCTTTCATGTACATGACATATGTCTACAAGCCTTTAAGAGTACATAAACGTCATAAGGCCGGGGAAGGGCCCCGACATACCAATCAATACGTGCCCGATGAATACTGACCAAATAGGCAACTCGGGAGCAAATGGAGCGCACCAACCTCTTCCGCTGAGCTAATCGCCTACTTGGAGAACTCTTGACCTGTCTATCGAGACTTTCGGGCATGAAACGCAGCATCCCCAGGCAAAAGGGACATCAATACAAAAAATGTACCGAGTATGTAAGGAATAAAAATCAGTAAATAATATACATTAGAGAAACATGGAGTAAAAGACTCGACATGTAAGTCTAGATAGCTCTATGAATCATTCAATACTTATAATGTCATGCATATGCGTATAAATGTCATATCATGCATGGGTATATGCGTTCATAACATCATCAAGCCTCTGAGGGCATCCCATCATATTATTTCAGCCACTGTAGGAAAATCATCAATGTATACCAGCTGATCAGGTGGTGGTGCGTATATAATATTGTAACCTTTTCCTATATTGCATATACGTACATATACATATATACGCGTATATAATGCCATCTGGTCATGAGTCAATGTACATGTATAAATGAGTGCAATGCATGAGAAGTACGTCAATAAAACTTCTCGGAACGTCATAAGACTATTATGCCTCTGATTATTATCATGAAATAAACTTTATCAACTTGCGTATTTTTTGAGACCCATGAATAGATGATAGAATAATAAGACATATGGGGAATCAAGAATATAGACACCTCTAGTATTTCTATGAATAGAGTCATTTATGAAAGTTACGTATTTTGCTCGTTTCATTTGTATCATTTGGATCATGACAAAAGGAAAGAAGGGATAGCCTTAACATACCTGAACCGATTCTCTTGACAATCCCTCTAACATACGTCAATTTCTACACCACGTAACGGCAGATCAAAGTAGTGAAAAATTCGTATGGTATTCTTGAGAAAGATTACACCGTACTTCCATAGAATCGCAAAATCCCGTTGCCATAATGTTACGTAGTCTCGTATGGATTTTGTAGCAAAATTCACGTTGCTAACATTTTTGAATGAATTGCTATAGTATTAAATAGTATTTGTATGAAATTCTTGAAGCAATAACATTGTCATTGCAAAATTTATCCCTGCTCAAGCCTTTTCTTAAGAGATGAACAATTGATAACGTTGCTATTGCAAAGTTTATCCTTGCTGAAGCTTTCCATTATTACCTTGTAGACAAAGTGAATTAGAGAAGTATTAAACCCTTAGGTGTGAACACCACTTTAATAAGATGACTAAGCAAAGAGCTCCTCCAAAATGTGCCACCTTGTCTTGTGAGTTAAAGACTCATTATCATGGCCTCTTTTGCCAGCCACGTTGGGGGGGGAGGGTAAATTTATCAAGTTTATCCAAAATAATTGACCCCTTTTCTTAATTAGTTTATTAATCCCCCACTAATTCAATAATTAACCAATTATCCACATAATTAAGAATTATTTCAAATTACTTAAAATATTACTCATTTTTAGCACACCTTATACACCTCACTATCATGGTCATGTGGTACCTTGTATGGCTCTAGTCTATAATTATCGGGTATTATAGTTTAGACCGTATTTTGTCCCAAAATATCAAATTTTGACGAAATTCATTTTCTTTGATTTGCTTTCCCTCTTAGCTTCACGAATTTACTCATCACTTGTTTAAAATAGCTTAATACTTATAATCCCAAAATAATGTCATTTCCGAACTTACGTCGATTAACTTACGACGAAACTTTAACAAACGAAAATGCGGGATGTAGCATCTCATTTCCGAGCTTCCATCAATTTATTTATGGCGTACTTTCACATACGAAAATATGGGATGTAACATAAACTCTACTCCCAAATACCCAAACAATTAACACTCACTCTTCCCCACAGGTTTATGTGCCAATGAGGCACTTTCAATGTAAATCCAATCACCACAGTAATACCATACCACAGATGTATATGCCTCTCCCATGATAGCCAAGACAGAACATTATAAGACTACAAGACAGTTTTTCTACATTGTCATAATCATATTTTCGAAACTAAATGGATGATTAACATGTTAAGCAGGTTTAAAAGAAATAAGCGTCAAACATACATAGAGGCAAAGAATAAAACATACCATTGTTAAAGAACAAAATACCTGAGGTTAAGTATCTTAAGGATAGAGAGAGCACATAGCTCGAGTCTGCAACATTTTAAGAACACATGTTTATCTTCCTTAACAACCCTTAATTAGACTAATCGTAGATTTGTTTTAACTTAAGTCTTGCCCTCTAGTACACACAGGTTAACAATCTTAATTGGGACTTCTAAAGTATTAACAAAGTTATGGACTAATAACATCAATTACTTCTAGGGGGGGGGGGGGGAGAGGGCAGATTAACAACTACAATTAATACCCCAGAAGAGTGTTAACAACATTACAGGCTTATTACTATAATTGATGCTCTCTAAAGAATGCTAATACATACACATGTCAAACAAATTCAATTATAAATACAGATCAATACTCTTAATCAAAAGGCACAGGTTGATAATTTCAAATAGAGCATTCAAAAAATATTGACAGAAATTCAGAGCAATAATTTCACAGTTGGGGCTCTTACAGGTACTACCAGAGATGTTAGACTACAAATCAGAGTTTCTAAAGCATTAATAAAGTTATAGATTCTCAACCTATAATAGAACTTCTAAGAACATCAATAGGATTACAAATTAGCAAGTTGCAATCAGATCCAATGGAACTTAGTAGCAATGTTTCAGCTAAACAAATGTATCATCATAACCCGAACACATCTCATCCTTACATTCATGTCTTAAGCTAAATATAAGGTAATCCTAGAATATATATATATATATATATAAAAGTGATACAAAGATTCAACTAGCTTAGGACAGGTTTTCATAAATAGTCATGAGTTTACTCAAGTAAATAATGGAATCACCGAGGTATATTAAAGATGTAAAACAGGTGTAAAGGTCATAAGCTAATGCCTTAGTGCTATGGTAACAGGGTTTAGATTTTTACTGACCTCCTTTGGGGCAGCAAACCAAAAGAATGTTCAAATTACCCTTTCAGGAGTCCAAGAGCTCAAGCTCTGAATCAGTACTAAGCTCAGAATTAGAAAAGAAATAAAAAGTAGAAATTGGTCGAAAACATAGACTTTAATCGAAATTTCCAAACAACTATTAAATTCTCCTATATAAAGTGTGTATTGTTGTGTGTCAGATGAAATACTAAAAAGCCCCAATTTATAGTGGCTGTGAAGCCTTAGGGTTTTCGATTGAAAATACGGTAGTGGAGAGTGACGATGAACTTATGATGTGAGCAACATCGAGTAAAATCAGAGAAGAAAGAGGTGAGAACAGTGAAAGTTTTTACCTGAGATAGAGAAATTGTCCGTTGAAAGCAAAAACCACTAAATAAAAGGCCCAATGTCCATAGGTCACTACGCTTGACCTCTGGACCAAGAATAATGATGATAACATTGTAAAGTTGCCATACATGCCACTAATTTGATAGAGCACAAGAAATCTCTGATGATTCGACCTTGCATCAATTGGTCTAGGGTTTCGAACTTGGGAATTTTAAAATTCAACCAATTAAATGGAAAGAAAACCATATGCTTCTTAGCCTAGAGACAAAGTGAGTGATTCTGCAAGTTCGATATGAGAGAACAAAGATGAAATGGTATTTTGGTTCTAAGGTTCAAATTCTGGTATTTCAGATTTGATGAATGAAAGAGGAAATAGCAGCAGGATTTGTGGATACAGAATCAGGAAAGATGATTTGCTGAGAAATTTCATGACCTTGAACGAATTTGTGCAAGGTATGTTGATTGATGTGCATGAGAGGTTGAGAGAAGAGTGAACGAAATGGGAAATAAAGAGGGTGTGTGAGTGAAAAAAGATTTAGGGTTGGGGGGGATGGGGGTGGCCGTCTCTAGGTTAAGGTCGAGTATTGAATCTGGGCCGTTGATATTTTAGATCAACGGTCCTGATATTTAGGGATGAAATCTATATCGTGGGAAAGTTTGGTGGCCGTTGGATCCTTGTGATCCAACGGTTAGGATTAGATCTCTGGGTGTTTAAAAATTAAAGAGAAAATAGAGTAAAAAATCATGGGCCATTGATCTAAAAAATATACGGCCTGAATTAGTTGTGTTTATTTTGTGTGTGTGGGAGATGGGTGACGTGGCAATCTCTGATTGGTTCGTGGAGATTTGGGGTGGATTGCCAAGGTGGAGAGGGAGGGGATGTTTGGACTGGGTATTTCCGGATTGGACTTGTCATTTGAGCCAAATAAATTTAAGAGATAGCCACTTTGTATTTAATAGTGAATTGCAATTGTAGGCTTTAGCCACTTTTAATCCCTTTTGAAATTAAATTACATAAACTTAATTATTTTCAATAAATTAAAATTATAATTATCATATACACTATTAATTATTATAAAATAATTAACCATAAAATACCATATTTTCCAAAACTATGATATTAGTTTCGAATTATTGAAATGATTGACCAATTAACTAAAACTCGAAGAATAACTAATTAAACTAATTGTAAGACCCATGCAATATATATATATATATATATATATATATATATATATATATATATATATATATATATATATATATATATATATATATATATATATATAGTATGTATGATATATTTACAATTACAATTATAAAAATTGAATTATCAATTTCAAAATTACTAATACCAAATTAATTTTGTAAGAATAGATGTTATTGATTAAAAATATATTTAAAATATTCATTGTAAGTTATTAAGTATAAATAAATTAATTTTGAATAGGAGGGTCAAAATTGGTCGTCAACAACTGCCCTCTTTGACCGGAGACGATGAAAGAATTTTCGGGCAAAGAAATTGAACCAAAGCCAATTTTGTCCCAATTGTAGGCATACATTGCAGGAATAGTTCGAAGATTATGAGGTATAGGATTAGTAAGATTTCAGGAGAATTTTGGGGCGTTGGGGCCCCGTTCTGGCTTTGAATTGCTTACATACCTCGGGCTCAAACAGGATCGAGCTTCATTTTGTTCTGGAGTGAAGATGTTGAGGAAGCGATGCTCTCATGAATTTTTCCAGTATCGTATTATGACGATACTGCGAGACGGAACATTCAGCATCATGATTGCTTTGAATTTGTGGCTTGATTTGAAAGATCTGAAGAATTAGAATTCTACTGACCGTTTTGAGTTTGAGCTCGGATCCTTGGATCGCTAATGAGTTTGTTGTCCCTCATAGCATTGTAGCTTGGTTTGTTGCTTAGAAGGTGTTCCACATTGCGATGTTTGTTCCTGCAAAAAGAATGAAATACGCACATATTGTTGCTCAAAAACTCGCACGCAAGTATACGTGGTCGACAAGTAATATAGGATTGTAAGTGTAGATATCGTACCCACAAGGACTTGTGATTAACTATCAACTAAATCAAACCCAAATAATTAATCCATTCAAGCGATTTTCTAAAGTATAAATATTTAATTAAAACTAATCTAGAGTGGCAAACTAAGAGATTAAAGGAAACAAGATGGCGAAATTAGACACAAATTCAATAAGAGCCGATATTCTAGAGCTATGGGTTAGCTAACATTCCTGTTGAGTCTTTTACTTAAATTGTCTAATTAATTTTTCTGGTTTATTGGTTGACATGGTTAATATTACTCGTAGCCTTCTCCCGAAGTACTACTCGCCTATTTAAGTTCACCTAACTCCTATATTCCTATGGAATTAGGATTAACAAGAACGCATTAATAATTTCCGTATAATAACCAAGCAAGGCGATTAGGTATATCCCTATCATAACCGCTAATCCGTTTCCGATAATCAGGTTCAAGATCTCGCTCTACTCAATCTTATGTGCAATCTAGAATTTCCTCTGCCTTGTTCAATCCTAGATTCGTAGATTGTATTTAATTGATGATCAAGCAATAAAATAATTAAGTGCAAGATTGAATAAATAAACCAATATGTTAAAATAATAAGAACAACTCAAGTTTCAAACTACAACGTTCATGTTGCACCCAGAACTCTAGAACTAATAAACTATAAAATTAAAGGAAGTGAAGAGAAGAAAAACTGAGAATCCTTGCTCTAAGCGTGGTTTATGTTATCCTCCTCCAAAGTGACGTGTTCTCCCTCAAACATATGTTAAATATCCTCCAAATTAGGTTTAGTCTTGCTTTTATACGAGTTGGGAGGGTCTTGCACTGAAATAACCTTATCTCGGGCGAAGTAGGAGATGTTTCCCGTCATCAATGCCCAGGGTAGCGTGGGGCGCTAGCACTGGCACTGTGAAAATAAATATTTTGGAAATTGGGCCACAGGTAGCGCCCCACGCTGCCTGTGATCCTGGAAATCGCCATTTTTAACTTTTTCTCCTTTTTGGCTCTAATCTCGTACCTTTCACCCCCTATTGCCTCCGGATGATTCCTACATATAAAAACAACACAAATAAGCATAAATCAGTACATTTCACATACAAAATCCATGAAACGCGAATAAAATATGAGGTGATATACATATAAATATATATACTTTAAGCCAAGTATCAACACCCCACACTTAGACTCTTGCTCGTCTTCGAGCAACGGGACTATCAACTACACCCCAAGAATGTACACATCTCAACTAGAGAGGATCCTTCCAATATGTTTTTACCATACACTCTACCATTGTCTATTATCGATACCGCCAATCAAGCACGAACATACAAATTTTACATTCTTCCCGTTTTAAACATGTCCAAGTACAAACATTTCAATTTAAACAACCTATCTGTAACTACCCTACCTCAAGAGCTGACTCGTTACCACTAAGCACCCTCACTCACGCACTCACCTAACAAGAAAAGTTTACAACATTACCAATCCTTCATGAGATCATGTACCCTCACCAGCAAACAAAAGAGTGAATATAAATTAATCCACATATTCAAGTATGCCTTCGAACATAATTTTAAGGACATCATACAATTGAACAAAATTCTCTCACTCTCATAAATAATTTCATGTGCATCCTGTGGTCGTACCATAAGCTTGCCCGTAGTGTACATCTCTACTAATCTAAGCTACCCAAATATAGCATCAATTAAGACTTTAAGGTTATAATGTAGGTTAAGGGACGGGTAGGATACATTTAGGTATAGTGAATAACCCTCCTAAGCACTTTAATACACTACACTCAAAAATCGAGCACTTCTTCTTCTCAACCAATTCACTCACCACCAACCATCTACAACATAGCCCGTTTTCCCAATTAAGCCCTTCTATATTCCCACTAGCACGAATTAGTAGGATTAGAAGATATGTGTTTCTCTACATTGTTTGAACTATTATATGTTTTCCTTCTTGCAATTTTTTTCTTTTTCTTTTTTTTTCTTTTCTCCACACACTCCATGCATTAAGGTTCATCGGCTAGTGACCTTTTTCTACAATTTTAGTGCACCTTAAGGGCCCTTCCATGGTTCCACTAGAAAGATACTCCCCAATCTCTCACCTTACTTCTTTTAGCGACTCAGTGCCTTAGGAGGTAAAGTTCAACAATCTCAAACTAAGAACAAAATAGGTGTGCGGCTTGTAATGTGGGTGCCAAAGAAATGTTCTATAGTCTCAAAGGGTCTAGCAACGGAAAATATTATTTTTATGTGACAAGCACATCTATGATCAAGCAAGAAATGCCTACGTCATCTCCTAGACTAGCACAACTTAATAATTTCGCTTCGATTAACACACGGGGCAAGTTCTAGACTACACAGGATATCACAGAAGATCACGATACCTCTCACACACATTGCACATGACTCAATCGAGACAGTTATGATCAACTCTCAAGTCAAGCAAAGACATATAATTGAGAAACTTTAAGCAATATTGCACTATGTGGCATACAAGTCAAACAACTGAGAAAATGTATCACATAGTAGGCTATTTATTTTACTCAGGCATCACAATTCAAATCAAATGTATGGGAAGACAGAGCGCATGCCATAGCCTAATTTGCCAGCACCAAACACGTCAATAGGTATCTGAGAGCAACTCAACTTCTTCCTATCCAACTCCTAAGAAAAAATAAAGTACCCGGTTCAAGCTACACCCTTGAAAAAGAACCGGTGGCCAAAGAAAAATCAAGGGATCCTACCTAACTATCCTAAAAAAATTCTTTTTGGTATTTTTTTAATTGGACTTTAATCCCTCAAGAATACTGTCCACAAAATCCATCGTCGGGAAAACTCCAAAAATTTTTGATTTTTCTTTTCTTTTTCGTTTCTTTTACACAAAAACTAGTACATTAAGAAAGAGTACTACAACTAAACTAGGATAGAATAAAAAATCACCCAGATAAACTCCTCACCCTACACTTAAAATTATGCAATGTCATCGATGCATATAATAAATAACAAGAGGGTAAAAGAGACGCCCTGGTAGGCCAAAGGACGAAGCATTAGCAGCTCACGAGATACTCAGACTTTTCCCAGGTATGGTCCTTTGTGCGGACATCCCACACTTAGTTCCAACCACCACTCACTTTTTCACACGCCTATTGTCTTTCACTCCATTCTCCTACTCCTACAAAAACACAAAAATAACACTACAAAGATAAACTGCAAATATGTGTTTATCTGCTTTATTCTTATCATTGATTCATCACAATTATTTGTTACTACTTTATACACTGTCATCGCATTTTTCCTATCGTGTCTTGGCCATACACAATCACACACACATCACGCGAGCGTTGTCTTTTCATCCATCCAAACCTTCTTTTAGAAACTCTCTAGTTTTAGAGAATGACCATGTCAGGCCAACTGACATATCGTCTCGCAGTTCTTCAGTCTAACTCAAACTTAGGAAACACTCTACTCTTAGAAAACGTAGGACATGCTGCATACACCTAAGGTGAGTCGGTCCTTGGTATTGATTGACAATTAGGAAAGCCACCCAAAAATTAACGAATCATGTACCTAATGACATGCCTTATGTTGAATGACAAATCAATCCAAATAAGACAACAATGATTCGGAGCGAAACGCTTACCCAACCTTCCTTCTCTACTAGATGGAAATCAACCCCAATATCCCGAAAATTAGCATGGTCATGGGAGCACCCTATAAGGTGAAATAGTGGTAGAGAAATATCTGACGAGAGCACGAAAGTGGAATCAGAACACACCTTGGGGCGCTAACTGTCACGCCCCAACCTTTTAGGGAGAGGAGGCGATCGACGCTGAACAGAGTTACCCCAGTCAAGCAAGCCTACATAGTGCCTATCTTTCAAGCTTGCCCATGAATAAATATCAAGAGTTAGACAAACGAGAGACTAAAATGTATGGTACCAATTTCATGACTTATAGAAGCTTCATTTACGATTACCAAAATATTACAAGTTCATATTTAGAAGTGGGAACATCCAACAACTACAACAACATTTTTAATTTGTTTTTTCCAATTCAAAATATAACCCACATAATGTCTATGGAGCCTCTAAGTAAACATGATTACAAATATGGAAGTGTCAGTGACAAGGCCCAGGCTATACCTCAAACACTATGTATAAGAATCAAAGTGATACAAGGCCTCGATATAGAGTACAAATCACCAAATCAGCTGAGAAGAGGATGTGATGCTATCAAGGATCAGTGTCGCCTACTAAGGAACACCTGCATCCATTAAAGATGTAGAACCTCCGGCAAAAGGGACATTTGTACATATGGGATAGTACAAGTATGTACAGCTAAATACCTTCTCATGGTATGGAATATCAACATAAAAGGAGAGACACATGGAAATAGTAAGAAAATCAATAATATTTAAATGCCAAATTAAACAAAGTAACTTTCAAGTAAGCATTAATATTTTGGTTGCGAGATTCTTAGTACCAACATACCATCATGCACGTGGCATGGAGTCCGATCTCTGTCTGATCGGCTAAGCCGTCTCACCCCGATGTATGAGGGTTGACATAGAAGTACAAACCTCCACCATGTACGCAACATGGCATTTGATCTCTCCCTGGTCGGCTAAGTCGTCTCACCACAATGTTGTGTGGATAGACATGGTCTTTTCTAGCTATCAACTCATCCCAATCAAGGGGAATAATCTCAACATAATATAACGGGGATTCATCCCTCAATCAACTCCTACACCGGCACGTGTAGTTTTGGGCTTGGGCATTTATAACCCATCCTACCTCAATGACCTAACGATACTCCCAAAAACACATTCTATATAAACGAAGAATATGCATCTCATAGCCTTTCAATTAATCTTTTAATTTCATCGGCACTCTTGGCCATACATGTAAATAATAATTCTTGTCATGATGGACGTATTTCATATTCCATACTTTCATTCTTTTCATTGCTATGGATCATCATAAAACATTTACAAACATTGGCAACATTGGGAAAGTCATAGCTTCAACTCATATGTATGTAAGAGCCCAAAACATACTGGAAATAAGTACAAGGAAGAGCATAGCGATTTGCAATTTGAATCATGAATTAAAATCATAAGCCTTTGGACAAATTAACCATAGAAGAAATTTGGGACAATAGGAATAGGAACTTGATTAAACCATAATTGAAGTTTACGAGGAACTCGTGCAATCTGATTCTACGGAAGGATTTTAGCCAACATACCTTGATAAAGCTTGTCTTAAGATTACTACAACATTCCCTTACTCTTAGCAACTTCAGTATATAGAAAGATAACCAAATTGAACAATTATTAGGGAGGTGTTCATAGGTTTAACCCTTTTTGGCATTTCATCAAACAATAAATGTGCAAAATCGACTGCAAGGTTCACTAATGGAATTCCTTCACCCCACAACCAATTTCAAACAACAACCTACCCACGATAGTCCAACAACCCCCATATCACCGTCATCGATACATGCATGCCCAACGACACACCACCAAATCTAGAACCATACCTCACATTCTTCTCATACACCCCAAATTTCAAAGTAGAGGGATTATGGCTTCCGATCACCATCCCACAAGACCCATAATAATAAAATATATACATAAACCCATTATGAACATTTCATGAAAGCTTAGGGGAAAAAACTTACCTTGTTGGTTGAAGTCCTTGTGAGTGATTTCCTTGAATCTTCAAGATTGAGCAAGAATTAAAGGGTATAATTATTGGAGCTCCCCCCCCCCCTCTCTAGAGTGTTTTCCCCATCTAAAATGAGTTGATTCTGCCATAAAAACGACCCCATTAAGGCTTATATCATAATACAGTTGGGAAAAGAAATTCTCAATAATTCCCCCACAAATCAAACCCGTGATTGCGGAATGCATCATAGAAGGGTTGTGTCGTTTGCAAACTGGACCGCAAAATGGCCTCCAATCTGCGATTATGCGGTCGCATAATGGACCGCAGAATCTGTTTCCAAAATTTTCCATGCTGATATGCGACAGATATGCAGTCTGCGAAATGAACATGAGGTTGCACATTGGACCGCAAAATGGCCCTATAAATCTAGCTTCTCCTGATTCAATCTGCGATTGTTCTACGGTCAGCGGAATGATTCTGTGGATGCATAATGGACCACAGAAATGCCACATTGTGCAAATTTTCCACCAACTCCACTATGCATTATACAACCCAAAAAGTCTGTAACGCAGCGAGCTTGCGAGCCACGAAATATATCTACAACCCTCCGAGCACATTAGCTTACTTTGGCACCCTAAAAACTTAAAACCTTAGCGATCTTTTACGGGGCCTTACATCCTCCCGCGCTTAGGATCATTCTTCCACTAATGAGGGTTAGAGCCCGCCATAGCCCCCAATATCACTTAACTCTTCATTAACAGTAAGAAGTTCCAAAATTGGCTAACTCCTCAAATTTCCAAATATTTCGGCAGAGTTTTCTCTGTATTTGGGCCTATCCACCTATTAGCGAGCGCTAGAAACCAATCCTAACAGCATATTCATAATACAACAACGTATCATAGCATGAAAAAAATAACAACTATAACATCATAAGCATTCCATTACCAAAAGGGACATTTTAGCATAAACTGTACAAGTTAAACATAACCCATTGAAAGTAAACTTCTAACATTCCTTTAAACACAACTATCTGTTTATACAAACAAATGGGGGTATTTTATTTTCATATCTTTCTCAGCAACCCAGGTAGCCTCTTCAACTTGTTGGTTTTGCCATAGCACTTTGACGGAGGCAATCTCCTTATTCCTCAGCTTTCGAACTTGTCTATCAAGGATAGCAACCTGGATCACGTCATAAGACAATTCTTCATTAACTTCAATAGTATCTCCAACCACCTTCTTCGAAATTGACACACGAAACAACGGGTGCACTAAGGACATCTCTTGAGGTAACTCAAGATTATAGGCCACTCGACCAACCCTTTATGTGATTCTGTATGGTCGGATATACTTTGGACTCAATTTTCCTTTCTTCCCAAATCGCATTATACCCTTCATGGGAGAAACCTTTAAGAATACCCAATCATCCTCTTTGAACTCCAAATCTCTGCGGCGTACATCCGATTAGGACTTATGGTGACTTTGGGCACTTTTCAAGCACTCCTTATTGATCTGGACCTTCTCCATAGCTAGATGTACGAGGTCTGGCCCTATTAGTTCTACTTCTATGACTTCAAAGCAACCAATGTGAGATCTACATCTCCTACCATATAGAGCTTCAAACGATGACATATAAATGCTGGCAAGATAACTGTTGTTGTAGAAAAATTCAATAAGTGGAAAATAATCATCCCACCATATAGAGCTCCGAACGGTGACATCTGAATGTTGGTGGCTGTATAAACTGCTCTGCTTGTCTATCAATTTGTGGATGAAAAGATGTACTAAGATTCAGCTGGGTACCCAAACCATGCTGAAATTTCTGCCAAAGGTTAGAGATGAACTGTGTCCCTCGATCTGAGATGATAGAAACTGGAGTGCCATGCAACCTAACGATCTCTTTGATATACAACTGAGCATAATGTTTTGCTGTGTCGGTGGCCTTAACAGGTAAGAAGTGTGTTGATTTCGTGAGTTGGTCCACAATCACCCAAATCGAATCGAGCTTACGAGGCGTGTGAGGTAGACCTACCACAATGTCAATATTTATTATCTCCCATTTTCACATTGGAATTTCTATGTTCTGTGCCAAGCCACCTGGCTTCTAGCGTTCGGCCTTCACTTGTTGGTAGTTTGGGCACATAGCCACAAAATCCGCTATATCTATCTTCATGTCATTCCACCAGTAGACTTCCTTCAGATCATGGTACATCTTCGTAGAGTGTGAGTGCACGAAATACTTGGAACTGTGACCTTTGGCCATGATTCTTTCCCGAAGACCGTCCATAATAGGAGGACACAATCTCCCTTGGTACCTTAGCGTGCCATATTTCATGCCAAGAGAAAAAGCCATAGTCTTGTGTTTGTGAATCCCCTCATTCAATTGCACCAATAACGGATGATCATACTATTTCTCCTTGACTTCCATTACCAGTTATGACTCGTCCTTACTCTGCACAATCACCCCACCTTCGCTAGAGTCATCAAGACGTACTCCCAAACATACCAACCGATGAACTTCCTTGGCCAACGACCTCTGGTATGCCTCCAAGTGAGCCAAACTACACATGGATTTCCGGCTAAGATCATCCGTCACAATATTAGCTTTACTCAGATGATATAGAATATCAGTGTCGTAGTTATTGAGTAACTCAAGCCATCTCCTTTGACTTAGATTTAACTCCTTCTACTTGAATATATATTGAAGACTCTTATGGTCCGCGAATATGTCCACATAACCCCATACAAATAGTGAGGCCAAATCATCAATGCGAACACCACCGCCGCATGTTCTAAATCATGTGTCGGATAATTATTCCCATGGTCCATGAAAGCTGCATGAGCGTTCGTTAGCCCAAAAACATCACCAGAAACTCAAAGTGCCCATACCGGGTCCTGAAAGTTGTTTTCTAAATATCCTGCTCCCTAAACTTCAATTGGCCGATCTTAAGTAAATCTTGGATAAATGCTTAACGCCTTGTAACTGATCAAACAAGTCTTCTATCCTTGGCAGCGGGTACTTATTCTTGATTGTGACCTTATTGAGCTGTCGATAGTCAATACACATACTCAGTGCCACATCCTTCTTCCTTGCAAAGAGAACCGGTGCGGCCCAAGGCGACATACTTGGTTGGATGAAACCTTATTCTAGCAAATCCTTCTACCGATCATTTAGTTTCTTCAGTTCTGGCGGAGCCATTCTATAGGGTGGATTGATATAGGTTATGTCCCTGGCATCACATTGATCCTAAAGTCAATTTCCTTGTTTGGTGGGACCTAGGAAGCTCATAAAGAAAGACCTCCGAAAATTCATTCATAACTGGCACGAACTCAAGTGTTAGTACCTCAGCCTCTGTGTTCGTCACTCGGACCAAGTGGTACATACATCCCTTGATGTTCATCTCTGCATCCTTAAGGTAAGAAACAAGCCCGCCCTTTGGCAGAACATGATTCCTTCCACTCAATGACTAACTCGTTTGCAAACGCAAACCTAATAGTTCCTGTTCAGAAATCAAGATTAGAAAAACATGAGTGAAGTCAGTCCATCCCTATTATCATATCAAAATCCACCATTGCCAATTAAATGAGGTCGGCCGTGGTGTCTCGACCATGTATGGTTACAATACAATCCCTATAAACCTGCGTGGCCATAATAAACTCATCAACTACAGAAGATACATAGAGATGACGAAGTTGTTCATGTTCTATCTCAAATTCCATAGAAACATAAGGAGTGGCATACGACAATGTGAAACCTGTATCTATAAGAGCATACACATTATGAGATTGGACATTTGTTATCCCTGTGATGACATCTAGAGAAGCCTCTTAACTCTAGTGGCACCTCATAGCATATAACCTACAGGGTCCTCCCGAACCCTGTACACCACCTCTAGTTGTACCACACCCGGATTTGGTGTTGGAGTACCTCAAGTTGGAGGAGGTGTTGTAGAAGTAGTAGCTACTAAACTGGCCGGTTGTGGCATATCCCTACCAGCACTTATAATGGGACGAAGGAGATTTCTCTGAATATGGCCCCTAAGACCACACTTGTAGCATAGGAGATGGTTCATATAGCAGACTCCTGAGTGCATCTTTCCACACCTAGGGCATGAGGGCCGCTGCTGCGGCTGAAATCTCCTGCCTGATTGACCCTGCTGATAAGATCCTATGTTGCCCTGACTAGGCTTGAAGTGACTCAACTGTTGCTGACCGGGCCCTGATGGCGGATCATTGGTTGAAGACTGAGCAAAGGACGGTGTCGGTCCAGATGTTACTCCCGAAACATCACCTTTCCTCCAATATCACCACTGATAGTACCACCAAAGATGCCCTCGAGTCAGGCCTTTTTGTTACCATCTTGCTTCATTCTGTTCTTTAATTTTCGGGTCTCTTAGGCTTGAGGAAATGCCACCATCTTCCCATAGTTCATATCAGAATTCAAGGAGACTAAAGTGGCCTCGTTGATAATCAAAGGGTTAAGGCCCTGCATAAACCTGCAAATGCCAGCCTCCATAGTGGGCAACATGTAAATAGCATACTTGGAAAGAGCTGCAAACCTCATATTGAAGTCTCACACACTCATACTACCTTGCTTCAAGTTCTGAAACTCGGTGGTACGGGTTGCCTAGTCTCGGTAGGCTAGAAATGATCCATGAAAGAATTTGCAAACTTGTTCCACTTGGTTGGAGAGCTACTCTCCTCACAAGACTTGTTCCCCAATTAAAACAATGAGTACGCCACTTCCTTTTGGCGATAGGAGGCCAATGCCACTACTTCTATCTCAGCGGCACGCATCATACGGAGCGTCTTGTGCATCTCATTAATAAATACATGCGGGTCCTCCTCGGGCATAGTACCTATGAATACCAGAGCATCCAACTAAAGGAATCGATTTACCCTGAAACTAGCAGAATCCCCTTTTTGGCTAGAGGAACTAGGTGTAGCATTCAATCCCTAGGCCTAGGAAGCCACTATCTGGGTCAACAATTGGATGGATCCCCTAAGGTTCCAATAAGAAACACTAGGGCCGAGGGTTGAGGCTGGAGGTGAAACTGGAATATCACGTTAAGGAGGAATCTATAAATTCTCAGTAGGTGTAGTAGAAACAGGGGGTGTTGTAGTTGGGGGAATGTCTTTACCCCTTGGGTGCTCCCCCGTAACATCGGGCAGCTCATCAACTACCACTCCTGAGGTGGCATTGGCCCTTTGACCACACCTCGCCTTCTTCTTATGCGCCATGTGCTAAAAATTAGAATAATGACAAGTTAAAAGGCAAAAGTATCTTACAATCAGCTTTATCACATGATTTAGAATATCAAAGAAGGGTGTCATTCCTAAATTCCTAAGTAGCCTCCTAATTATAGATATGGTCAACTTCACACCGATAATAAGGACTATACTAGACACAACTCTAAGACATCCTAGGACACTTTAAAACCTTAGGCTTTGAAACCAAGCTTGTAACGCCCCGGTCTTTGGGGGGGAGGGGGCAGGACCTGTGCTCAACTGAGCTACCCCAGTCAAACAAGACTACTTTGTGCCTATCTTTCATCCTTGCCCATGAATAGTTTAAGGCTAAATATCAAGAGTTAGACAAATGAGAGAGTAAAATGTACAATACCAATTTCATGACTTATAGAAGCTTCATTTAAGATTAAAAAAATATTACAAATTCATATTTAGAAGTTGGAATGTCCGACAACTACAACAACATTTTTAATTTGTTTTCCCAATCAAATTACAAACCACATCATATCTACGGAGCCTCTAAGAGAACATGAGTAAGAATATGGAAATGACAGTGACAAGGCCCCTGCTATACCTATAAACACTATGTACAAGAATCAAAATGACACAAAGCCCCGATAAAGAGTAGGGCTCATCCAATCAGCTGAGAAGAGGGTATGATGCTATCAACGATTAGTGCCACCTGATGAGGAACCATTTGCATCCATTAAAGAAGCTCCCCCGACAAAATGAACCTTAGTACGTATGGAATAGTATTAGTATATAAAGCTAAATACCCTCTCATGGAACAGAATGCCAACACAAAATGAGATAAACATGGAAACAATACGAAAATCAATAATAATTAAATGCCAAATTAAAACAAAAAAACGTTCAAGTAAGCATTAATATTTTGGTTGGGAGATGCCTAGTACCGACACACCACCATGTACGTGATATGGATTCTGATCTCTACTCGATCGGCTAAACCGTCACACCCTAATGTGTGAGGGTTGACATAGAACTACGGAACCACCACCATGTGCATGGCATAATAGGATATGCATGGATTACTAAGATATCAACAAAGCCAGTCCCAAGGACAACTTTTCTCTACAAATATCCTTATCCATCTTGACAATTGTGCGAAGCACGATTTACAATAGTTCATGGATTGTTTCGCTGGATATCACCAGATTTTGATGCACAATGAACATGCTAAGAGGACAACCTTCACCTCACATGGGAAGTTTATTGCTATATGATCATGCCATTTGGCCTCAAGAATGCGGGTGCCACCTACATGAGGGCCATGAGGACCCTTTTTCATGATTGGATCCACAAGGAGATTGAAGTATATGTGGATGACATCATCATCATGTCACGGAAGAGTGCATATTATTTAAATGACTTGAGGAAATTGTTTGAACAGTTTCCAAGGTACAATTTAAAGATGAATCCTACGAAATGTGCATTCAAAGTTCACGCGGGAAAATTATTGGGTTTCATCGTCAGTAGGAAGGGGATAGAGTTGGATCCTTCAAAGATCAAGGCTATTAAACACTTTCCTTATCCCAAAAGCAAGAAGGACGTAATGAGGTTCCTCAGAAGATTGAATTACATCAGCAGGTTCATAGCCCAGTCAATGGTAATCTGTGAACAAATTTTCAAGCTATTAAAGAAAGTTTCTGCCACAAAATGGTTAGAAGAATGCAAAAAGGCTTTCGACAGAATCAAGGAGTACTTGTCTAGTCCGTCCGTGTTGGTTCCTCCATAACCTGGGAAGCCCCTACTGCTATATTTGTCCGACTTGGATAATGCATTTGGATGCGTGTTAGGTCAACACGACGAGACTGGAAAGAAAGAAGATGCTATCTACTACCTAAGCAAGAACTTCATGCCATACGAAGCCAGATACACCTTGTTGGATTGGACGTGTTGTTCTTTAACTTGGATCGCTCCGAAGTTAAGATATTACTTGTCGGGGTATACCACATATCTGATATCCAAACTTAACCGACTCCAATACATTTTCCATAAGTCGATACCTACAGAAATGTTAGCAAAATTATAGATTCTTGTCAGTGTGTTCTACATTATGTATGTGACACAAATATCTATTAAAGGATAGGCATTAGCCGATCATCTCACTAAAAACCTGATGGACAAAGAATACGAGCCATATACCACGTATTTCCCCGATGAAGAAGTGTTATTCGCTCGGGAGGACATGGAAAGGGACAAAATTCGATATGTGCAGAAATTTCACCAGTGAGAGATACACGAGGATTACATACGGGTTCCGCCAAATGAGTTAAACATAATTGGTTCTCCTTGGACGTTTGCCACTTGGGGCATGGATGTAATTGGACCTATAGAATTGGCCAGATCAAACGGACATCATTTCATCTTGGTAGTCATCGCTTATTTCACCAAATAGGTCAAAGCTTCCATGTACAAGGCTATTACATAGAAGGTGGTGGCAGATTTTTTCTATAACAATATAGTCAGTCGGTTCTGCATTTCGGAGTCCATTGTAACTGATAATGCATTCAATCTCAACAGCGATCTTATGAGAGAAATTTATGAGAAGTTCAAAATCGTCCATCGTAATTCTATAGCATACATGCCACAGATGAATGGAGAAATTGAAATAGCTAACAAAATCATCAAGAGGATCTTGCGAAAGATAGTGGACAATCACATGCAATGGCATGAGAAACTCTCATTTGCCCTAGTTGGTTACTGCACCACCATATGGACGTCTATCGGGGCAACACCATACATGCTGGTATATGGCACTAAAGTTGTCATACCGGTAGAGGTCGAGATAACTTCTTTAAGAATTATCCAAGAATCCAAGTTGGATGACGCAGAATGTATACGTGTCAGGAAAGAACAACTCATGCTCATTGATAAAAAGAGGATGGATGTAGTTTGTCATGGTCAGTTGTCTAAAAATATAATGGCCAACACATTCAACAGGAAAGTGAAACCTTGACAGTTCACGTCGGGGCAACTGGTTTTTAAGAATATATTTCCCCATCTAGAAGAAGCAAGGGGAAGTTCGCGCCAGTTTGGTAGGGTCTTTATGTGGTCCACGTGGTATTATTAGGATGAGCACTAATCTTAGCAGAAATGGATGGCAGGGTAAGCACAAAGCCCATTAAATCATATACAATCAAGAGAAACTATATTTGAAGACAAGAGAGTTAGGTTTTGTGTATCAAGAACTACGCACGACCTAACTTTTCACGGTGGGATACGTAGGAAATCCACATAGGGTCCGATCCCACCCTTATAATAGAAAATCTAAATATCATTTTTTTGTATTCTAAACTACGCCATGACTTGATATAGTTTGGTAGGAAAACGTAGGCAACCCACATCGGATCCACTGTAATTGAACTACGTTTTGACCTGATTCCATTTGGATACGTAGGCAGTCTGAGTCAGACTCAGCCATATCATTTTAAAATTCTACTATTTTTCATCTATTATAATCGAACTACATTTTAACCTGATTCACTTTGGATATGTAGGTTGCCTGAGTCAGGCTCGGTCATTTCATTATTTCATTTACTCATACCCTCAAACTATTCATAGACCTGGTTTCTTTCAATATGTAGGCAACCTGAAAAGGTTCAGTCATCACCCTAGCAAATCCTTGAAATTCATAACTTAGATTAGGAAATGATCGCATCAACAAGGAAGTTACGTTGTTAGGGGCATATCCAAAAAAGCATCATCAACAAGGCAGAGCTAGCTAGAAATGATACTCGCATCAAGGGAAATGCCAAATTATGTCATAATCTAGAACAACGATGTTTAACATAAACATAAATAATTTTTAAGAAATCAACTTGTAAAATACTACTTTTTCCACCTGCCAAACCTCATGGCATAATTCACCAGATTAGGGGCAAGGCCAGGTTTATGATCAACACGAATCAACGCTCCTCCCCTACTAAGAATTTTTCTTTGAGCGCAGGATTGACAGGAATCAAAAGGCGACAGATAACACCCAAATCAACGCCAGACCCAATACAATTTCATGAGCCTCTAATCCTCCTTTATTGTTCAATTCATTTTCATATAGCTAAGGACTAACTTTGAATTTCTTCTAGGTATCCCAGTGCCAGGACTCCGACACTACGGGAGCTCCCTGTACGTATCAAACCATCTACTCTACAAACTAGAGCTCTTTGTACATATCAAACTATCTACTCTGCCAACTAGAGAGCCTTATACATATCAAACTGTCTGCTCTACCAATCTGAGTGTCGTGTACATATCAAATCATGTGCTTTACCAATAAGAGCACATTGTACAAGATCACACCGCCCGCTCTTCCAATTAGAGCACCTTTGTACATATTACACCGTCACTCCGCCAAGTCAGAGATTCCAAATAGATCATTGCAAACCTCATTGCCAACTTCGCCAATCGATAGATGGCCATTCAATTTCGTCATACGTTTCGCCGACCGACGACCGCGAATTAGTCCTTCAGTCAAGAGTATCTCTTTGGCATCCTCATTTGTTTTCCTATTTTTATCTTGAATGTTTTGACATTTTATTTGTGCAGCTTACAAGCATTTTTAAATTCTTGGTTGGTTAAAATTCAAACACTCCCATCACGCGGAGATTCAAATTAAAAGTCGAACACTCCAATCGTGTGGAGATTCAAATTCAAAGTCAAATACTCCTATCACATTGAAATTCAAATTCAAAGTCTAATATTCCCATCAAGAGGAAACTCAAATTAAAATTCGAATACTCTCATCGCGTGGAGATTCAAATGTTCCGAAAACTTCGGAACGATACACATCGTGGCTAACATTCAATGTCAAATTCAAACACCCATATCTAGTATCACAAATAATACTCCAAACCTCGGAGATTTTAAAATTCAAACGTCCTGTCCCCGGCATCCCAAATAATGCTCCAGAGCTCGGAGGCTTCAGATTCAAACATCCCACTGCCCAGAGATCCCCAACAAAAGCCTGCGTCATCCAGGCATTGTTATTCCTGCATGATTACATTGTACCCTAACATATTTATATTATGATATATGGATATATGTCACGATCCCAAATTACCACTTTAGGATGTCGGGGTGGCACCTAGTCTCTAAGACTGACTGGGTAAGCATAAGATGCATTGAGAAATAGCAGAAATAATAACATAAACATCAAATTAAAACTATTAAACTATCATAACAAAACCCAAATCGTACTACTGTCAAAAACTCCCCAAAACTTGGTGGAACCGAATCATAAGCTCTACAAGAATGTACTAATAATCTTGAAATACAACATTGTCTTGGAACATGAAATAAATAGTAGAATATCTAAAGCAGAAGGTGATTCGAAGCCTGCCAACGTCGAGAAGGTATACCTTGAAGTCTCTAAAAGTAGCTAATCAATCACTAGCATCCCGGATGGGCAGATATATCTGGATCTGCACAATAATTTGTAGAAGAATAGTATAAGTACACCACAACTGTACCTAGTAAGTATCAAGCTTAACCTCCGTAGAACAATAACGAGGCCATTTCAAGACACCTACTAGGACAAGATAAATCGAATAGAGCATAACAATGACCAATAACGAAGAATGAGGAAAATGAATGATAACAAAGCAGTATAATAACATAGGCTAACAATAGAATTTAAGGTGAGAAAGACAACGAGATGTGAACACACAATGAGAGCAACAAGTAATCAAAATACAGACTAATACAGGTAAGAAAGTCAAATAAACAACAAGAACAGTTCAACCAACAAGCCTCTTAAATCATGAAATATACAACAAGAATCACAATAGAGGTATCACGCCTCATATTCACAATTCACAATTTTAATCACAATCTTTTCTTATATCACTGCGTGAGCCTTGCATTTATTTTTATTTTTAAAATATGTTTTCGAAATAGTTACACACGTTTTAGCCCCCATTATCTCACCACGTGGCTTTAAGTAATTCCCTTACTAGCAACACGCGTATCAAGCCCACCTTATCACACCTCATGCATATCAACCCCTATCATTATACCACAATATGCATATCGGTATCACAACACAATAACAACTCGTACTGCAAGTGCCCATATGCCACAACTTGCTAAAATCAACAATACCAATATTTTCATAACAAATGGCTCATGGCTCAACCACAATATATACATGAATCTCAATAATGACAAAATGAGTGAGAAATACGCAACAAGGAAAGATATCTCAAAAATCTACAAATTCAACCTCAATGTTATAATAGCTTTCGCAACATCAACGTTAATAACCCAACAAGAAGATAATTCCCACGAAATAACAACTTCAAGTAAGAGTAATCCAACAATAAAGAGGTAACAAGACAATAAGGGAGGTAATAACATCAACTAAAGTATATGAGAGAAAATATAACAAAGTAAGGGATAGAACAAGTGCTAACAACGTCAAATAGAGCATGTAAGAGTAGATAAATAATGAAAGATATAACATGTTATGACAATTCAATTAAAGGCATGAAAAGAGTCTAAATAGTCTAAACCGGTCAAATACCATATATAGCCTGTGTACACACTCGTCACCTCGTGTACTAGTCTTCCACATAATACAAATAGATCAATTAACCCAAATCCTAAGGGGTAGTTACCCCACACAAATTTAGGCAATATACATACCTCAACTAGGCCAAATCAACCCTCAAAAAAAGCTTTTATCCTAAAATTCGCCTCCAAATGACTAAAATCTAACCAAAAATGACTTAATAACATCAAGCAATGCAAGAGAAAGCAATTATAATAGATAAAGCTATGACTATTACACATTTTCCAAAATATCAACAAAAGCTAACCCCTGGCCCCACCGTTCAAAACCCGAGTCTAAGTGTAGATTCTGACTACCCATAATATCACGAGTCCATATATCTATTATGTTTTCAAATCCAAGTCCAAATCGTGTCTCAAAACTCAAATCTTCATTTATTCAAAACATTGACAAAAATCCCCAAATTTTCTCTTTGATTCTCATAAATTTGATGTTAAACCTAAGATGTAATCATGAAATATAGTTTGAAATTGATTGGAATCATTTTCCCAATATTTGCAGATGAAAATTCCCTCTCCAAATCGCCTCCTACCGAGTCTAGGGTTCTAAGATATGAAAAATGAGACCAAAATGGTCGCAAATGCGACCCAACCCAGGCATGCACTGACTTTGCAAGTGCGATGGGGAAAATCGCATTTGCCACATCTGACCACCCCTGCCAACTTTGCAATTGCGAAGCTGGTGCTCGCAATTGTGACATCAGAGCACTTGCACACCAGAAAATTCTTTTTCAGTCTAAACCATTTCGAAACGCATCCAAATTTCATTCGAGCCCTCGGGGCTCCATGCCAAATATCGACACAAGTCTTATACGAACTCACACGTGTGATCATAACACAAAAATAACATCTAGAACTACTAATAAGACATTAAAACGCAAGCATTTCAAAGTCATTTTCTTTGCTCGCAAACTCTTTTATCGTCTCCTGTCATAGAGGGGTAGCTGTTGATGACAAATTTAAAATTAATAATATCTATTTTTTCAAATATAAATAATATGATAAGTAATAGTAAGCATAATAATAGTTAATAATATTAATTCTATAATCGATTATAATCTAGTCTTAAATATTTATAATTATATTACTTCTACTACTTTAATTAATTAAAACTAGCTTTCATAATTTATAAACAAGTATTACAACTATTTTAATAATTTAGTCTTTAAATTTATTATTTTATTACCTCTATTACTTTAATTAACCAAATAATTAGTTTTCATAAATTAATAGAAAAGTATTATAATTTTAATTACTTAAAATTAATTATTTACAGCAAGTATCTAATAATACATTTGTTAATTATATTTTATTACATTCTATAGAGATTAAATAATTATAATTAAATTAATTATAAAAAGGTGGTTAAAACTTAAAATAGGCTACTTTTGCAAATGGTCAATTTAACTCAAATGGCCATGCCTTAGATCAAATGCCAGCCTACTACCAAAACATTGGCCTAAAAGACATTATCCCAACACCATGACCCGGCCCGGCCAACCCCACTACTATCCTACTTGGCGATTTTTCAGCCAATCACTATGCGCCACACCATAAGTTCCCAATCACTAACAGAAAAAATACAACTCATCTGGACCGTTTATCCAAATCATCAACGTTCCAGAATTAATCTCAATTTCCCCTTATTATATTAAACCTCCGGTGTTTTACCTTTTTTTAGATCCAAATGATCTAATGGTTCCACTTTTATCCCACATAACCTTTTTCTTTTCCTTTTATCTAAAAAAATCTAGAGTCGTTGATCTAAGCGATCCAACGGCTCCCCTTCCATCTCTCGTTTTAACTAACCTATCCCACCCGAAACCCTAATAATTCTCAGCACATATCGACCGGCCTTTCTTTCCTCTTCCTCTCTCATTTCTCTCTTTTTCTCAGACCCCATAAATCTCTGGAACCTTGCAGTAATCCGTACAAGTTCACACAAAATCAACCCCAGTATTAATCATGTCGCTCTTCCAACCGCGAATGTCGCCGATGTTTCCTTTTTTCGCACCTTAATTTTAATCCCAACCACCGAAACCCTATATCAAAGAATGAAAGAACGAGAATATAATCATTTCACTTTGTGCTCGTTCAAATCACTACATGCAATTTGTAGATTCATGAGAATCTTGACCATATTATGATGATTCTTGGTCCAGAGGTCAAACACTGTAACCTCTGGGCATTGGCTTTAACGGATGGTCCATTAGCTTGCAACGACCCATTTCCTTCATCATCTAGAAAGGTAAAACCTCACTCCGTTTCCCCTCTATTTTCCCTTTGTTTTTCCCCTTTGCTATCATCAGCGTTCAATCGTCATCTTACACTAAGTTTTTTCAAACTCAAATGAACCCTAAGGCTCCGATGGCCGCTGTAAATAGGGGCTTTAATGCTCTCACCTAACAAGAAGAACTACCTAAGCGAACTTAAGTAAATATTATATGTTTAAATACTCTGGATTTCCTCTCTAATTTCTTTTCTTTTCTTTTGCTTCTGCTTGAATTCGACCACTGCAAGTTGATTGTGAGATTGGGTTCCTAAACGGCTAGTGATCACCTCTACCTAGTTTTCTGCTCTGAAGAAGGTCAATAAACCACTAACCCCTTCTTTAATTGTTCATGTGTTAGATCTGCTTGTGTGATATTTTACTGTTAATTACTTGCTCATTTTTCTTCTTGATGTTCATCAGTAAATATGTGGCTCTTGTCGTGTTATGCCACTTGTGTTGCTCTTTACCGATATTTCATATTTGCTGTTATATTTATCTCCCATGTTGTTGTTTACATTAATATCTAACAGTGATCGTTGAGTTTTATTTCTTGTACTGATATCATCGTTAGGCATATGTCTTGTCTAATTGAATTGATATTATTGTGAGCTCAATCATGTTACTTCCTTATGTTGATTTGAGTTGATTAATTTTTTTGATGGCAGCCATGTTTAGCCTATACTACTACCCTGCTGATTGATTGATGCTCACTTATCTTTATACTTTTGCTCTTGGTTATCATACTGATTAAGCTAATGAAATTATGTTCCTAATATCTTAAATGCCATCTTGTTTAACAAGGTGAAGTCTTCATCAATAGGTTGTCTTGCTCAAATGGTCTTCTTGCTTATAGTATTATGCTGCTTGTGTTCAGTTAGTTAAATGAAATCCACCGATGGCCTTGCCCACATTATCATGTTGACTTGATTAAGTGTCTTCAATTATTGGTCATGTTATGACACTATGTCATTTTGTTTAGTTAAGTCTATATGTGTTTACTATGTTAATATGAAATAAAGGGGGGGGGGGGGGTACATTTTAAAATCATGATTGTATGATAAACTTTTGAGACCAATAGGTGATCCTGTTTACCTGAGTTGCAATCATATGCTAATTTTGTTTTGCATTATTTGTGCATAGGTGCTTTCTTGTTGTCTCATGATTATTTGATGTCTAACAAGTTCTTCACTGATATAATTTGATTGTTGTCGATTGTGATGACTTATAAGTTTTAATTGAATGTTGTAAATATGCATTGGTAGATATCATGCCTATAGGAATCACATAATGAGACTGAAAGTTGAACCTCTTACTCATGCTAAATTGTCCATATTGTCCTAACTAATTGGTATGACCCCTTGTGAATTCTAAGTAAGGTGTTAACACGGGTTCTTAATATAGTATAAGCCCAACCCCGGTGCTTATTTTCATGTTATGGAAATGACTGTTCTGAAATGATATTCTACAACCTGCTTTAATAATATAAACTTACCTTGAGAAGATTCAATTTGACTGGATCTTTAATGAAGCACTGAACCTCTGATAAAGTTAGTAATGTGTGCATATGTTTATCTTTGTTAGTTGTTAATGCCTTAAACCACTTGAGGTGACATTCTTGTATGATGAAGTTGTTAGTAGCATGGCAGGCCTGACTACATGGGTGTATAGTTGAAAATATGTGATTAGTGGACCTTCCTTGAATATGTATGTGTCTCTAAGAATATTCTGTAAGGTTGTGTTACATGAAATTATTTAAAATCAACCCTTGAACCTTTGAATCAGTTAAAGGATCATGTGAACTTACAAGTACTGATAGCATGTGTCTAATAATGATCACAGTTCTAAACTTTAACTTGTAATGGTTCTTGGATACTTATGGCTTTGCCCTCCAGTGATAACTGTAATTCCTAATATGTTGTCTTATGTTGTCAGTGTTTCTGCATAATCAAGTTTTTGGAGTATGTTATGATGGTTTGAGACGCTATATTGAATATGCTACACTTCTGCTAGTTTATGTTAATTGTGTGAACTGCCTGGGTACATGTTTAGTTAAATGTTAAGTAAAAATCTCATTTGTGTCTAAACCTCTTAAGAGAAGTAAGGTTCAGTACTTAAGGATGATTGATGTGGGCTTGACTTTTTAGTTGAGGAACCCCTCCCCGGCACAAGTACTGCTCGTAAGTAAATATGGTTCACCCTAGGCCTATGAATATCGACTTTCATTGATCTTCATGGGATTAGCATAAACGAAATTTAGCTTTACTATATTTCTTTAGATCTTGTCCATATTTATTATAACTTTATCTTACTTTACTTTTTTTTTGTATATACTAATCCATTCTCTCCCTTTTCTTTGCATGAATCATTGGGCCTGCCGAGTTCATTGAGAACTTAGGCCCAAGTTCAGGGAACTGGTCTGCTTCCTTGTCACCTGTTGTAGTCTGTTGCTGCTTTGAGTCTAGCTGGGTCTGATTATTTCGTCACCCCAACATGAGAGTCCATCTCCCTTCTTCTTCATCTAAGGAATTATTATTATTGTCTTTGTCTTATCCTTTGCGTATCATTATGGAACTAATGTTGTTATTAGATATCTGCAATGATGTTCTATTTTTTCTTTATCATATTTATATTTAAGAACTCCTCCATAACTATGATTACTCGAATCTGTTTCTACAATATAAGTAAATTTCTTATTTTCATCTGGGAAGTATAGTTTTGGTTGTTTTTTACACAATATTTTGATCTTTCTTATTTGTTCCTTATCTTTTTCATCAAATCCATATTCTACATCCTTTTTTAGTTTTTTATAGGCATAGGTGTGGGGAGAGAAATTTATATCCTAGTTGATTAAAATTGCTAAGTGAGCCTCTTGTGAAAGCCTTGAATAAATGAAGGAAAATATTTGGATTCTTGTTTGAAAGATCATTTCTTTGTCTTAAGAAATGAAGGTATAGTTCCTTTAGAAATAGTAATGTTTGTTTTAAAACTTTGTAACATGTCTTGTAAAAATAAGAAAGAGTGCGTCAGTGTATATATCAAAATAGTTGTACCTCATTTGTCTTCGAAAAACTGCTTTGGTAGAATTCCAAATGAGTGTTTGGTTTTGTTCTTGTAAAATGAGATCGTGCTAGGTGTGGCGCCCTTACTTCTCTTTCTTGAAGCGGTCCAGATATTTAGTTGCCTAAGTTACTTGTTTTCAAAACATTCAAAGGGGTGTTCTTGCTTTTAAGTTATTATAATCTTGTAAAGGCCTAAACCAAACAAAACTCATCATGAAAGATATGTAAATGAAAGAGAGATTGTTGCTGAACCATTAGTTTTAAAAGTGTACACATGCTGAAAACGTTGAGATTGTTAAGCAAGTTATCTTATCGGTCATATATATCTCTTCCTCACTAAATGACTGAAAAAGAAATAAAAATAATAACACGAGAAGAATATAAAGATGAAGAATCCTCATAACAAAAGATTATATTTGATAATAGTATATTTGAACAAATAAAAGGAAAAGAATTAGACCTCAGTGTCGAAAAAATATTTGAAGTACCTACAATTGATTTCATTTGTTAGTTAGTCTGATTAATTGATTTCATTTGTTAGTTAGTCTGATCTAAAAGCTTTTTCATAAAATTCTCTTTGTAGTGGAATTAGTCTAATTATTTCTGATATGCATTCTAATACATATTCTATATCTTGGGTTCTTCCCTTTCGTTGTTAATTGATTTCATTTGTTAGTTAGTCTGATTAATTGATTTCATTTGTTAGTTAGTCTGATCTAAAAGCTTTTTCATAAAATTCTCTTTGTAGTGGAATTAGTCTAATTATTTCTGATATGCATTCTAATACATATTCTATATATTCTATATCTTGGGTTCTTTGATAGTCTTCTATATTATTTTCTATTAGATTTTTTAGTAAATTTATATTTTCTGTAGTTTGTTGCCAGTATTGTAGATATGTATGATTCATTATATGCTATCAAAATATAGGTCTAGTTCATATAAATCTGTTTCTGGTATGATTAGTTCTGTCCAATTTTGGTCTATTATTTCTGTTATTTCAAAGGCTAATATTTTTTCATAGATTATTCTTCTTACATCATTATTAATGTCTTTTAGTATATAAAGTATAAGTGTTTTATAGGTAATATCGTCGTCTATTAGATAAGTGTTCATCTTATCATATGATTTGCTAAAACATATTCCTTTTAATCTCTATGTCTATTATCCTTATTCATCATATTATAATAAGTTATTTTAATCGTCTTTTTTAGTCACTACCATGATTTTCTGCTTCAATCAGTTACCCTAACAGCGCTTCAACTCTTGTTTACTCCCCTAAACGGCCTTCTGCCTACCGGTTTCAACTTTAGGATGCATAGTCTGGGCTTACCTACTCTTAGCATATTTTCATGGCAAACTTACTCAAGATGATTTTTATAACAGTACTATTATATGATGGATAATTATAATCTACATGTATGAGATTATCAGGAATATACTAGTTTAGCTAGTCATGTTTATAGTGTTACATACCTGTTTTTGTAGATTCTTGGTGTCTTCTTGTTGATCTTTCATATTTTCTTGCTGATTCATAGCTTGCTTATCTTCCATAGCTTTCCTGTATTTTATCTTTAAGTATTTTATCTGTAAGTATTTTATCTGTAAGTATTTCTTGTGAGAAGAGAAGAGAGAGGAGAGAGAAGCCCTTGGCCTGAAGATGTAGCCTGTTTTATTTCATAAACGAAAGGCTTATTTATAATATTACAAAATGACTTTTACTATTCATGAACGACCTTTACTGTTCATGAATCTGACTCTTGACTCTTACTATTCATGAACGACCTTTACTGTTCATGAAACTGACTCTTGACTCTTACTATTCATGAACGACCTTTACTGTTCATGAAACTGACTCTTGACTCTTACTATTTACTTTACGACTTTTACAAAAAACAAAATAACATAAAGAAAAGAAAAGATTCTAATATATCTTTCATATTATTTTGTCTGCCATATTTCTTTGTCGTCTAGCTTGTCGTCTTCTTCTTCAGTAATCTTCTTCTTGTTTATTCCAGTTGTACGTCTGGAACAATATTATCTTCTCCTTTGCATTTTGAGCATATGTGATCTGGATATTTGTGACTGATTAACTTGCAATATCTTGTTAATAATTCTGGAGAAATAAAATTTGTCCTTATAGCTCTTGTGGTTGTAGATTGTTCTGGCTTCAAAAGACTTAAGACCCATTGTCTTAATTCTTCCATATCTGGTTCTCGTATTTCTCTGCAGTTTGAATATATCATTGTCTGTTCTCTTGAATAATAACTCCAAATAGCATTCTGGTTTAGGTAGTTGTTTGCTAGTTCATTTAGTATAGTGGATATTCCGATAATCCTTTTATTTGCATAAAAGTCTGGAATATTTATTTTTTCTATTTCTTCTTGTTCTTCTATTTTTTCCGGTACTAGCATTTCTCTTGTAAGTCCGATCTTGATAACTTGTATGATGGGTTTTATTTCTTCATATAATATCTCTGCTGTAGCTGAATAGAATCGTATATAGAATAGTGTTCCTTTGGTTATTCTTTTGTACTGCATAAATGCTCTGTATACTTCTGGTATGGTAGCTATTTCTTGTCCTGTCTGTGTATATACTGTATCTAGTAATCCGTAATTGTAGCAAGTGGCTACTAGTTTTGCATTTGTATTTGGTAATGCTATTAGTTTATTATATCCTGTTAGATAATGAGTAATATAATCTTCATCTGGATTTTGGGTAGTTTGGGATCTTGGATTTTTGTTTAGGAAGTTTTGTATTTTATATATGTTGTCTATATATGTACGGGTTATATGGTTGTATGTCTTTTTGGCTTGGTTTAGGCTTTCTTTGTAGGTGTTTATCTGTGGTGGTAGGAATATTTCTTTCTGGGTATTTTGGATATTTTTCTGTATGAATGGTTTTGAAAATAGATTGTTCATATTTGTATTTGTATATCTAGGTTTAATTTCTTCCTTTTTCTTTGCAGATAAACTGCTAGCTGTGCTGCTTCCTGCAACTGCATTTAACAAACTGTTATGAGTTTTTAGGTGTTTCTCAACGTCACCTTCTAGCTCTGGAATTTTAGAGACTTCCGATCGTCTTATCTCCGCATTTTTCAAGTCATGCTGCTGACCACTAGCTGTTTTCTTTAATATCTGTATCTCTTCTTCTATGCTTTCCACTTTTTTACAAAGTGTAGTCATAGCTAAGAGTAGATTTTCCATTGTATTATCTGGTTCAGTTTGGGTAGCTTTGTCTTGATAAGTAATCTGCAACAACATTCTTGTTAGTAGTGATTATTTCAATTGTAAATGTAAAATTTAATATATTTAATACCAGTCTGCGTATTTCTTTTGTTGTAACTGAATCTTGTACTTTTCTGGTTATCCACCATTTAACTTGGGTGTTATCTGTTCTTACAATAAATCTGTTATAGACTATATATGGTTCAAATGCTAATAAACATTTATATAATGCAAATAATTCTTTTCTATTTATTTCCCATCTTTCTTGTGGTTCAGTATAAGATCCTGAATAATATCTGCAATGATGTTCTATTTTTTCTTTATCATATTTATATTTAAGAACTCCTCCATAACTATGATTACTCGAATCTGTTTCTACAATATAAGTAAATTTCTTATTTTCATCTGGGAAGTATAATTTTGGTAATTTCTTGCACAATATTTTAATCTTCCTTATTTGTTCCTTATCTTTTTCATCGAACCCATATTCTACATCCTTTTTTAGTTTTTTCTGTAGAGGTTTTAGGTTTTCTGCTAATTTTGGTATATATTCTCTTACTTGGTTTACTAATCCTAAAAATGATTGTAATTTCTTTTTTGTATCTATGTTTTCATCAAGATTGATTATTTTTTGTACTATATGTGTTTGCATTTTTATTCCATTTTTATCTATTTGTATACCTAAAAATTCTATCTGATTCTTCATAATTTCTGCTTTGGTTTTGCTTAAGCTTATGCCAGAGTTTTCTATAATATGTATGAATTTTTCTAATAATCTTATATGTTCATCTTGTGTTCTTGAATATAGTAGTATATCATCTATATATACTATACAATTTTCTAGTTGGTTAAAATAATTGTCCATAAAATGTTGGTATCTTCCTGGTGCATTTTTATATCCAAATGGTAAAACATTCCATTCATAAAATCCTTGTGGTACTGTAAATGCTGTTAGTTTTTTAGATTCATCTTCTAGTTTTAGATGGTAAAATCCTGATTTACAGTCAAATTTACTGAAGTAATTATATCCTTGGATTTGTCTTATTTTTAATATCTTATTAGGTATTGGGTAATTATATGTTTTAGTTTTTGCATTTAAGTTTCGGTAATCTATAACCATTCTACTTTTTCCTCTTTTTTGTTCACTATGTTTATTTACTATAAATGCTGGACTTGTATGTTTACTATTACTTTCTTGTATGTAATTGTTATCTAATAATTCTTTTATATGCATTTTGAATTCTACTAAGTCATCAAAGTTATATTTTAAAGGTTTTTGTGTTATTATGCTGTTTTCTTCTATTAATTCTATTTTTATTTTTGTTTTATGTTTATTCCAACCTTTTAGAGGGTTATCATTATATAATTTTTCTAATTCATTCTGGATTATTTTTACTTTGTCTATTGTAAATATAATAATTTCTAATTGAGTAGTTATATTTTTACTTATATTTTCTAGTTTTTGTGTGATTTTTTCACTTCCTTTTATCCATTCTGTATTTTTTCTTTGTTTATTATTTACTCTTTTTGCTCCTACTTTGTTTTTACATGGTGTGGTAAACCACCAGTGTGTCCTTGTTATTATATGTGGGTATAGTTTATCTAAAAATGGCATTCCTAATAATATATCTTTTGTAGTGAATTCAAAATTATATATTTCTTCTATAGTTAATATTTTATCCCATATTTGTATTTTTATATTCTTGGCTCTGTAGTTAATCATACTACCTTCATTATTAAATCCTGTTACTACCATAGGTGTTTTTAATTTTTCCCATTTATCTGTTGGTAAACAATTATATTTACATATATTAGCTTCTGCTCCTGTATCTATCATTGGTGTATAGTATCTATTATAATATCCTTCTACTATGATTTTTGCGAGTATATATATTTTCATTCTTCTGTTCTTTTTATTATTATTTTCTTATCTTTGTGTGTTATGGTTAATTGTTTATCTCCTAGATTGTATGGTTTTACTTTTTCTAACCATTTTATTCCTAATGTAATATTTTCGTTTTCGTTTTCTTGATATATTTTAAATTGTATTATCAAAGGTATTCCTCCAATAATTATTTCTTTTTCTGTTATTTCTTCATTTATTATTAATTCCTTGGGTAATTCAGGGCATAGTTGTTCAGTAGTTATTATTTCAGTTTCTGTTACTAATTCTCTTGTGATATAATTTTCTTCTTGACCTGTATTTATTAATATTTGATATTTTCTTTGTTCCATGATTCCAGTTATATAGTAATGGTATGGATTTATTTTTTCTTTTGTGTTTCTTATTAAGTTTTTTGGGATTATATATTCCCTTCTTGATGTACTTATCCTTGATGATGTTGGTGTTTCATAAGTTAATTGGTTTGGTATACTTGATGTACTTAATCTTTCTTTTACTATTTCTAAGTCTTCTTCCATGTCAATTTCTTTATAACTATATTCATTATTATCAATAACTGTAACTATTCTTTCAAATGGATTTTCTATTTTTATTTTATTAATTTTATTTTTTGCTGCTATTTTATGTTTTGTTGTTAAAACGTATAAGTTTTTACATCTAGCTGTAAATATCTTACTTCCAGGTGTTAATTCTATTCCTGACATTTTTCAGTATAATACTAATGATTTATCTATATTCCTATCGTTTATTGCTATTGAATAATTGGCACTTATTATGAATTTAAATTTTTGGTATATAAGATTTCCTTTTATTGCACTTATTATGCTTTTTTCTATAGGTTGGATTATTCTATCATCTGCTAAATATATTTCTATAGGGGTATCTATTCCTTCTCTAAAACATGCTTTTATTAATATTTCAGTTCCTCCTAGGTGTACATATTTAATTGGGTTTTTTGCCTTTATATCTTGTATTTCTTTATTTATTATTCTTTTGTTTATTATTGGTATTTTGGCTTTTCCTTTTGTATATTTACAGTCAATTATATGTTCTTTTTGGCTAACTACGTAGTATTCTTCTTTTTGTCTTTTGAACCAATTTTTTATTGTAGGTACTTCAAATATTTTTTCGACACTGAGGTCTAATTCTTTTCCTTTTATTTGTTCAAATATACTATTATCAAATATAATCTTTTGTTCTGAGGATTCTTCATCTTTATATTCTTCTTGTGTTATTATTTTTATTTCTTTTTCAGTCATTAGGTTTCATCATCTTCTTTAGTTATTTCATCTCCTATTTCATCTTCTATATCTGATATTTCATATACACTATCTTCACTATCTAGTTCATAGTCTATATATTCCATTTGCATATATTCTTCATCATCAATTATGATTTCAGTTATTTGTTTTTTCTTTAAGTTTCTAGGTGCTTTACAGTCTTTAGCTATATGTCCTAATTTTCCACAGTTATAACAAGTACATTCTGTTAATTTCTTTTTTGGTCTAAATGGTCTTTTATTCTGATAATTTTTTACATAATATCTTTTTCTTGGTTTTTTATTTTTATATTTTGACTTGTATTTATTATATTTCTTTATTTTCCATTTTTTATTATAATATTTATCTGTACATCCAAATTGTGGTGCTGTTTTATTTTTACAACATCTTAAGTTTTTTATTAATATTTTTTCCATTTTTGTTTCTTCTTTATATTTTTCACATAATTGTACAAACCATTGTTGTAGAAATTTTATTCTAGCTCCTAAAGTATCTGCTAATCCTGCTTCATTCCATTCTTTTATTATTTTAGAATTAAAAGGTTCTGGTAGTTTTGTGAAATATAATTTTCTTATTTCTTTGCTTTCTTCTGCATTATATGTTCCTTTATAATAATATTCTCTGAATGCACAAGTATATTCGTCTATATAACACATATTACATATTGCTAATTTTGTTATTAGATTTCTATTTATTTGTTTTTCCTTATTTTGTTCTTCAATTTCTGTAGTCATGCTACTAAATTCGTTTCTTATAGCTATTTCATATTTGTATAATATTTCTATATTTGTTGTTGCTATTTCACCATTAAATTTTTTATTGCTTCTTAAGGTATCTACACTTTCTCTAGTTAAATTTTGTAACCATAATTTTACCGTTCCTATGAGTGTTCTTTCTATATATCCTGGTGTTTCTGTCATTCCTATTTTATTATCTACCAATTGTTTAGATACATATCCTATCCATAGTTGGATTGTTTTATTTATATCTGCTACGCAATCTAAATCTAAAAAGTTATATTGTTCTGATATTGGTTTTGGTGTCCATTTTTTATTTAATCTACTATCCCATAGTGTATTATATCTATCATGTTGTTCATAATTAGCTGTATAATAATTTGGGTATAATCCTTTTGGATTTTTTACACCTGATGTACTAGGTTTTTCATCCATATTTACATCTCCTGTATTTACTTCTACATTTTTTGTTTTTTCTATACTATCTAAAAGTTCTGTATATGTTTCACTTATTTCGCTTGATTCTGACTCTTGGTCATCTATATTATTATCTATTTCTTCAATTCTGAGAGTTTCTTCTGTTTGTAATATTTGTTTAAATTTATTTATTTCATCTGTTAATTCTATCTCTTTATTCTTTTCTCTTTGCTTGTTTTCATATAGTGCTTTTAACATATTTAATTCTTTTTCTAATGCTATAATCTTTGTATTTTTGGTTTCTTCCAATTGTTGTATTTCTTTGCTTGCTTGTTTTTTAATAATTTCAATTTCTTTTTTCTTATCAATTTCCTCATTTTCTCTACTTATTCTTGTCATAGCTGTTAAGCTATCTTCTAATCTTGCTGTTTCTTTTTCTATCATTAAGTATAATTGGTCTCCTATTTTTTTATATCTTCTACCTAAGTTTGAAAATATTATTTTTATTTTTAATCCGTCTTGGTTTTCATAGGTTTTTTCATCTATTGCAAATTCTTCTTTGTTCATTTTTAATCTATATTTGGTAGTTTTTTACACAATATTTTGATCTTTCTTATTTTTTCCTTATCTTTTTCATCAAATCCATATTCTACATCCTTTTTTAGTTTTTTCTGTAGAGGTTTTAGGTTTTCTGCTAATTTAGGTATATATTCTCTTACTTGGTTTACTAGTCCTAAAAATGATTGTAATTTCTTTTTTGTATCTATGTTTTCATCAAGATTGATTATTTTTTGTACTATATGTGTTTGCATTTTTATTCCATTTTTATCTATTTGTATACCTAAAAATTCTATCTGATTCTTCATAATTTCTGCTTTGGTTAGTGTTTGCATTTTTATTCCATTTTTATCTATTTGTATACCTAAAAATTCTATCTGATTCTTCATAATTTCTGCTTTGGTTTTGCTTAAGCTTATGCCAGAGTTTTCTACAATATGTATGAATTTTTCTAATAATCTTATATGTTCATCTTGTGTTCTTGAATATAGTAGTATATCATCTATATATACTATACAATTTTCTAGTTGGTTAAAATAATTATCCATAAAATGTTGGTATCTTCCTGGTGCATTTTTATATCCAAATGGTAAAACATTCCATTCATAAAATCCTTGTGGTACTGTAAATGCTGTTAGTTTTTTAGATTCATCTTCTAGTTTTAGATGGGGGTTCTTTGATAGTCTTCTATATTATTTTCTATTAGATTTTTTAGTAAATTTATATTTTCTGTAGTTTGTTGCCAGTATTGTAGATATGTATGATTCATTATATGCTATCAAAATATAGGTCTAGTTCATATAAATCTGTTTCTGGTATGATTAGTTCTGTCCAATTTTGGTCTATTATTTCTGTTATTTCAAAGGCTAATATTTTTTCATAGATTATTCTTCTTACATCATTATTAATGTCTTTTAGTATATAAAGTATAAGTGTTTTATAGGTAATATCGTCGTCTATTAGATAAGTGTTCATCTTATCATATGATTTGCTAAAACATATTCCTTTTAATCTCTATGACATTAATAATGATGTAAGAAGAATAATCTATGAAAAAATATTAGCCTTTGAAATAACAGAAATAATAGACCAAAATTGGACAGAACTAATCATACCAGAAACAGATTTATATGAACTAGACCTATATTTTGATAGCATATAATGAATCATACATATCTACAATACTGGCAACAAACTACAGAAAATATAAATTTACTAAAAAATCTAATAGAAAATAATATAGAAGACTATCAAAGAACCCAAGATATAGAATATATAGAATATGTATTAGAATGCATATCAGAAATAATTAGACTAATTTCACTACAAAGAGAATTTTATGAAAAAGCTTTTAGATCAGACTAACTAACAAATGAAATCAATTAATCAGACTAACTAACAAATGAAATCAATCATGTAGATTTTAAGGAGTGCCTAACACCTTCCCCTTAAAATAACTAAAACTCTTACCCGGATCTCGCTGTTTAGTAGACAATTAGGGCAATAACTCTTTACAAATATATAGGTACCCTAGTATACCTTAAAATATTAGGTGGAAACTCTTCTTTTATCAACTTCAAAGGAACCATAAGTTGTATTTTATTTTAACTTGTGAAAAATAGGGTGTAACAATAATAGTACGAGATCATGTCAGTTATGAAGTAAGGGTATTGTGGGTTATCATGTTAGTCATGTCAGTTAAGGGTATGTGTATGGTGAGTTTATTCTGTGATATGTTGGCTTTGAAATGACTTTTGGCACATTCAAGGACTAATATATGTTTAATTAGAGGAGAATGTAATGATCCGATAGGTCTTTTTGAGAATTAGCAATCCGTTCGGTGGTTTGAGGTCTTGATTAGCTTCATATGATGTATTATGATTTGCGTGTATGGTTGTTTTTGATTTTTGGGAAGTTCGAGATTGATTCGGAAGAGTAATTCTCAATTTATAAGCTTTAAGTTGGAAGAGTTGACCAAGTTTGACATTGTATATTTGACCTTGGATCAGTGTTTTGATGGTTCAGTCAGGTCCGGATGGTGATTTTGGACTTGGATGTATGCTCGAGTTTGAGTTTCGATGTTCCTAGATGATTTTGAGGCCATTTATCGAAAGTTGGAAGTTTGAAGGTTCGGAGAGTTGATAGATTTGACCTATACATAACTTTGTGGTTATTGATGTCAGTTTGGAATTAAGCCCCTTAAATAGGTTTGAATGGTGATTTATGACTTGTGTGCAAAATTTGGGGTCAATCTGTGTTGTTTAGACGTGTTCATCGTTAGTTTGGAATCTGGTTTTGATGTTATTTTGAGGGATTTGTGTCCTAGAGTAGATCCGTATTATATTTTGGGACTTGTTGTTATGTTCGGACGGGGTCCCGAGGGGCTCGGCTGTGTTTAGGGGTAGTTTCGAACCATTTCTCACCTATCTTTGATTGCTGGTTTTCTCTTATTTTCTGGTGTTGTGTGCCTTCTTCCCGATCGCGTGAGAAAGACTATGATCGCGATGGGTATGTTGGAGTTAGGTGGTGTTTCCTCTTCGCGTTCGCAAGTGGAGGGTAACGTTCGCGGATGTTGAGTGGCTTGCCCATCATTCGTAAATGGGGGGTTGTGATCACGGTTCAGAGTGGGAGTTGGTGTATTGTTTTCGCATTTGTGTGGTCCAAGACGCATTAACGAAGGTTTGGTCTCTTTGGTCATTGCATTTTCATGGTCAGTGACCCGAACACAAAGTGTATTTTTTGGCAGTATTCATCTTAGTGCTTCGCGATCGCGAAGTAATTCTCTCGATTTTTACCACCTGGATTGGGATAAGTATTTTTGACTTGAATTTTATTATTATGCATGATTCCATCATTGATTTTAACATTTGATTGGTTAATCTAAATGTGAAATTGGGGGGGGGGTTTCGCAAAACGTTTCTAAAATGAATAATTAAGATTTGAACATCGATTCTGAGTCTGATTTGGGTGAAAGTTATATGGTTAGACTCGTATTTGAATGAGTTTTTAGAATTTATGAGTTTTGTCGGGTTCCGTTGTGCGGTCTCGGGTTGAATTTTTTGTTGACTTTGAGTATTGGATTAAACATTTGACCTTTATTGTTTGGGTTTGATTCATATGGCATTATTTGGTGATGAGTTGTTTTTGGCAAGATTCAAGTTGTTCGGAGGTCGATCCGCGCGGGAAGGCATTTTTAGAGTATGGATTTGGCTTGTTTGAGGTAAGTATCTTACCTAAATTTTGTTGAGGCACTAGTTACCCGAGTTATTAGTGATAGCTACGTGTTATGGGTGGTGCACATATGAGGGGGTCGAGCCCATGTGCGTGTACCGGACTGTTATTCATGCTCGAGGTAGTGCTTAGGCTATGATCTGCCTTGAATTTATTGCTGAGCCTCATGCTATTATGTTTCTTATGTTTGTACCCCTTTGTGAGCTAATTGGAGCATGTTATATTTTACATATAGGCTAATTCCCTAATTGAACATGATAACTCCTATTTTTGTGATGAAAATGCCTTATTTGAGCTATGGTAGTGCACTTCGCACAGGCATACACCTTTGCATGTCACTTATATCAGTCCATGAGTATGTAATTTAATATAAATTGTTCATGCACATATATTCTTGTATATATGTCTTTTGTGTCATATGGACTGGACTGACACATGAGTAGTCCATGCGGATCTAAGTTATTATTAGCATGTGAGTTGTCCGTGAGGTTGTTATTTTTAGCACGTGAGTTGTCTGTGCGTTTGTAATTATTGGCACGTCACTTATCCGTGTAGCGTGTGGATAAGGATCCATCCCCTTAGGGTCACGCTCTCATGTTTCTCTCTAGATGGTGTACACGCAGGTTGTGAGAAACCAACAGATTTCTGGTTGATGTGGATTTTTGTTAAGTTGATCATTGGTTGGACTTTGTATCTCTTCTCTATTTACAAACTCCTTGGACATATACTTTATTTTTCTCCATATCTTCTCTATATGCGATCACCGAAATTTATACATGCCTTTATGCATATCTTCTCTATATGCTACATTACTTGATGCGATGAGACACTGTACATATCTTCTCTATATGTGAATCTGTGTGACTTGACTTGTGTAATCACGCATATATTCTCAATATACACTTGATGAAGGATAAATTTCTATTTCACGCATATCTTCCCTATGTGCAAGTTTGACGATTTAATGATATTGGACGCATATCGTCTCTATATATTGTTAATTGATTCAGGGCTTCACACAATAATTCTTTGTGCTCCAATGTGGTTTAATCTGTGTTATATGATTAGATGGCACCATTGCTATGTACTTGTGAAATTCAGGAATGGAACAGGTTATTAATGAGTATCATTGACTATTCTTGCCTCTATCACCTCACCAAGGGTAGTTATGATACTTACTTGGTATATGCAGTCTGTTGTACTCATACTACACTTCTGTAACATGCATGTAGATCTTAGAGCCGAGTTGTTGTGGATGACAGAATCTGGCACTGAAGTTGTACATGTTTTCCGGATATAGCTACCACTTTTCATTGGTAGTTTTGGATTCGTACTCAGTTTATATATATATATATATATATATATATATATATATATAAACAGATATTGTATTTATTTTCGTACCAGCTTTGTAAATCTAAATCTTAGTAGGCCATGACTTATACTACCAATTCTTGGGATGTTGTATGGAAGCTCAGCTATTTCATTTATTGATTACTTATGATTTTTGTTAGAATTGTGTAACTATTATGTTGCTTACCTAGTGGGTTGGGTTAGGTACCATCACAACTAAGTAAAATTTAGGTCATGACACCGGGATAAGTCAGGAGGCTAGAATACGAGGTTGAGAAGCTGAAGCCTATCCTAAATCACTCACTCCTCAAGTGGAGCTTAAATATATGCATATCTCTATACAAGGTGCGACAGAAGGGATGGATAGTAATGTTACAAATACCAAGCTAAGAACTAAGCTTAGGAAACGTAAAGTGGGAACTGTGAGAGACAAGGTGAGGATTGTATTTGGTTCTAAGAGTGTCATAATAAAAATTATATGATGGCCAGATTCCTAGAATAAAAATTCCTAATGAATGAACGTATGGAAGCATAAACGACTGGGTATTCCTAAAGATGTTGCCTACTAAAGGGGACATGACATACGATAAGAAGGGCAAGCTTAGCCCGAGATATATTGGGCCTTACAAAGTCATTTGATAGATAGGAAGAGTAGCTTATGAGCTTGGATTGTATCTAGAGTTGGAGTCATTCCATTATCCATGTTACGGAAGTGCATTGGAGACCCTTCTCGCATTGTCCCAGTAGATGATGTTCAGGTTATAGAGGAACTATCGTACGAGGAGATTCCAGCGGTTATTTTAGATCGACATATCCGTAAGTTGAGGAACAAAAAGGTAGCCTCCATGAAGGAATTATGGAGAAATACGATCGTCGAAAACGTGATGTGGGAGGCCGCAGCGGAGATTAAATATAAATACCCCACCTATTTCAAACTGAAGATATGGCTCGGGATGGGATATTACAGCACAACCCGGTTCAAACTAGTAGGTCGACAGTGAGCTCTTATTTTTGACTTGAAATACTTATGATTGACGGTCGTGTGAGGCCAAGTGTTGCTATTTACAGACATTGGCGTTGTGTGGCATGTATAGTATTTTTTCTGGCTGTGTGTAAGTTGGTTTTAGTCCAGTGTAGAAAGGAGATTGTGGCGTAATATTTGCAAGTCTCTAAGAGATAACATTCACGTACGAATGTTCATAAGAAGGTAAAGATGTTACACCTCGTATTTTCATTTTTGGAATGCATCTTAAGTGAATCAACATAAGTCGAAGAGTTTAAGGACCTTTACAAAGATAATGATTAGTTACAACAGGTGTTAAGGAAGTATCGTGAGGGTTGGGGGCTAAACAAATTAAAGATATTATAACCCGTACTTTTGGGGTAAAACTAGGAGTGCTTAATATGCTAAAGAGGTCCTGTTATAAGGTACTTTAATCATATAATATTAATATATTATGTTTTGAAGTCAAACAAGTTGTAAAATAAAAGTCGGCAAAAGTTATTGCATGTTACGTTCATAATTTTACTGCAATTTGGGTCTAATGTCACTGAACGTTTCTTCCAATATACTTGATTTAGGAGGTGATCCACTTACAAATTTTAATCTCTATGATTCTAGTTTCTAACTCATTAAATTGTTAATCAATGAGACATCGGAGCATAGAGATATTCGATTTTTTGCAAGACTGCACATATTGCATAGGTGACAAGTAGGTATGTCACCTACTTGCTTAAATGAAAGGACCAAGTAAATCCCCAAAAGGGGCTGGTTGGGGTCGTCCAAAGGTACCTTTTAAGGGATGATTTCCTTAATATATTCTACTCATTTTGGAGCCAAAAATAAGAGAATAAACCCCTGGAAACTTCTCCCTAAAGTTCCACACAAAACCCTAAGTTATTTTCTATTCTTTTCAGATTCTAGTTGGAGGAAAACATACTAGTTGAAGAACCCAACTTACAAGTTGATCTCTCACCAAATCAGGTAAGTATACTACCCTCTTTCATCCCTTTTTTCTCCTAGAATGGTAGAGAGATTCGTTCCATAACAGTAAGAACTCACGGAACGACGATCGAAAGCCGTGAATTCGAGTTGTTCAACTTGCAGTGGACTGTTTGGGACTGTTTAGGGAGTTGTTTCGTGTTTTTGTTGATTTGTATATTTTGGTACTACTTTTGTGGAGTATGGGAGGATAAAATGTGTGGAGAAACACCACATAATTGGGGGGGAGGTGGGCTGGTTGTTTGTCGTTACATTTTAGGGTTGTTTGACACTAGTGTGGTTGTTGTTTTGTGTATGAAGTGATTGGGGTGTGTTGGGCTATTTTGTGATATTTTTTGATGGATATAAAGTGGAAGATGATGAATATATGTTGTTATAGTTGTTATTAATGTTATCTCGAATTGGGAGGAAGTAAAGGTTATAAGAGAGATGCTGCCCATTTTACTATAAAATAAGCTTGTCATTCGTTGTGCAATAGTTGTGTCCTACATAAATTAATGATAGAATTATCCTTGTTATTGAAGATTAAGGTGAGACGACACGAGATCAATGTGAAAATTGGACAGATTGTGATAAGACACGTAATAGCTATCGCTTTTGACCCATTTTGGCATGAATCCCCCTTAACGACAATTTCTCCAAAGAAAAGCTTAACGAAATGTCTCGTTGTAGATACTCCACTCATATATAATCTAGGTTTTTATGTTTACCTTTGAGGTTGTTCTTTTGGTTTATATATTTATGTCTCTATTCACGTTGAAGATAAATTTATTGGAAGTAACATCCATAATGTTGTTCAGCAAGCTAACGACTTTACGTCATTCTGATTATTTTGTCACTAGACTGAGTAATGAACTCAAAGTTATTCTTATGTAATACATATATATATACACACACATATACCACTGTAGTTGGAGATGTTAGTACATTATATATACCACTGCAGTTGGGCATGTTATTAAATTATATCTATACCACTGTAGTCGGGGATATTATTATTATTATTATTATTATTATTACATATAAACAGTTACGGTTGGGGATGTTGCTATTGTATGTACGTATATATATATATATATATATATATATATATATATATATATATATATATATATATATATATATATGTACTGACTTAGTTATACATAAACGGGGATGGCCTTATGCGGCATATGTACTTCCAGGTTGATCCTTTCACTCTTCTGTACTTACTGATTCTTTCATATGCTATTCATGCCTTACATACACAGTACATTCTTTTCTTACTGATGCCCTTGCAATAAAGAGAGTCTGACAGGCCTCCCCAGTAGGTGGTTGCTCGTATTCAGCGGTCGATCGATAAGCTCCATGTCTCTCGGAGTTAGCCGAGTCTAGAGGTTTTGGTATGATTATGTGTATATTTATATTATGGGTAGGTCGAGGCCCTGTCTCGACCATATGACAAATATTATTCTCTTATAGGCTTGTAGACTGGTTGTTGTGTGTCTATTATGTTCTGTATGACCTCGCCAGACTTGATCATGTCATGTTGATGTCTATTGTGGCCTTGTCAGCCTTGTGTGTGTGTGTGTGTGTATATATATATATATATATATATATATATATATATATATATATATATATATGTGTGTGTGTATATATATATATATATATATATATATATATATATATATATATATATATATATGTGTGTGTGTGTGTGTGTGTGTGTGTGTTTTGGGCTTTCCACCTATCATGTTGTTGCGTCTTTCATGTCTTCATATTGTTGTATCATGTGGCCTTGTCAGCCCCAAATGTTCGTATGTCTTGGTTATGTGATTTTAGGTTGGTACGCTCGGCCAAGTGAGGCACCGGGTGCCGGTTTCGCCTCCCCAGGTTTGGGGCATGACAGATGGCGTGCCTAACACTGCTTTCTAGGAAAGCCAACACACAATGATAAATACAAAAGGAAATAAAACTATCGATTAGCAGTAAAATAATAACGTAGAGTAAAAATAACTCAGCAGCATACATAATAAATCTAAATATCAACAATTACGATTCAACCATCCCAAGACGTAGAGTCACGAGTACATGAGCTACTAGAGTATACTAAATACATTGTCTTGAAAGAAATACAATATTGTCAGGTAAATATAAACAGTATGGAGGACATGTAAAGATGACTCTAAGGCATGCGAACGATATGCAACTCTACCTTGAGTCGCCTATCTGGTATCCGCTAAGCACCTCTCGGAATTTCGCTAGCACCAATGTCTGAATTTGCATAAGAAGTGCAGAAGTGTAGTATGAGTACAACCGATACAATGTACTCCATAAGTATCGAGCCTAACCCCAACGAGGTAGTGACGACGCTATGACGGGACACCTAAATATAAACCCGTGCAGTTATGTAACGAGAAATAATGATATGACAAGTAAATATCAAGCAAGATGACAAAATAACAACATGCGAGTGAATAACCAAGTATGTAAGCACAAAGATACAGAACGAGGAATTAAAGGAAGGTACTATTGAAGTAAACCATAACTTATGCTTCTACAAACAACTCTGAACAAACCTTTCAAAGACACTTACGAAGCAACATATCCAAGTCCTCAGTCTGAATAGCAAAATAAAGAAAAATAATACTGTCACGACCCCAATTTTCCACCTTAGGATATCGTGATGGCACCTAGTCGCTAAGACTAGGTAATCCTAACATGCATAGAGAAGTAGCGGAATTAATAATAAAACCTCAAGTTTAAACCATTACACTATCATAATAAATTTCAACATCGCAACTGACAAATAACTCTCAAAATCTGGTGGAACTGAGTCATAAGCTCTACAGAATATTCTAAAACGTCTACTACAACACTGTCTAATAAAAGAAACAATAGTAATGAGAAGATAACGGAAGCTGATTCCGAGGCCTACAAATGCCGGGCGAGTATACCTTGAAGTGTCCTGAAAGCAACTAACCAATCAATCTCTAATGTCCAGAACGGGCAGGTGTATCTGGATCTGCACAAAAGATGTGCAGAAGTGTAGTATGAGTACACCACAACGGTACCCAGTAAGAATCAAAACTAAACTCGGTAGAGTAGTGACGAGGCCAGGTCAAGACACCTAATAGGACAAGATAAGCGGAGTAAAATTATTACAACGGGAAGTAATGGAATGGGGAGAAATTAATGATAACAAAGCAGTTTAGTAATGTAAACTAATGACAGAATTGTAAGAAACCAGACAACAAGAAGGAAGCAAATAATGAGAACCACAAAGAATCAATTATGGATAAAACTGGTAAGATAAGGAAAAATAAAAGCAACAAGAATTGTTCAACAAATAACTCCTTTCAATATGAAATGCACAACAAGACTCACAACAAAGTACTGCATCATATTGACATTTCACAATTTCAATCACTATTTTTCCTTATATCACCGCGTGAGCCTTACATTTAGTTTTCAAAATTATTTTTCCCAAAATAGCTACACGCGTTTTAGTCCACCTTATCACACCGCGTGGCTTCAAGTAGTTCCCCTACTAGCATCACGCGTATCAAGCCCGCCTTATCTCACCGCATGCGTATCAACCCCTAGACTTATACCACCACATGGGTATCAATATCACTACATAATCACAACTCGCACCACAAGTGTCCATATGCCACAACTTGCAAAATGAATCAACAATACCAATGTTTCCTCAACAAATAACCCATGGCTCAACCACAATATGGACAAGAATCTCAACAATAGCAAAATGAATGTCAATTGCTCCACAAAAAAGATATTTCTACAATTAACAACTTCACCTCAATGTAATAACGACTTTTATAATTTCAACACCAATAACTCAACAAGAAGATATTCTATGAAATAACAACTTCAAGTAAACGTAATTCAACAATTTAAGAGGTAATAAGACAATAAGGAAGGCAATAACAACAACTAAAGCATATAAGAGCAAATAACAAATAAGAGGTAGAACTAGTATTAACAAGGTAAAATAGGGCATGAAAGGGTAGGTTAACACATGTAAGAGTAGATTAACAATGAAGGATATAACATGTTATGACAATTCAATTAAATGAATTAAAAGAGTATAAATAACCTAAACCGGTCAATTACCACATATAGCCCGCGTACCCACTCGTCACCTTGCGTACACGGCTTTCACATAATACAAATTGCACAAACAACCCAAATCTTAAGGGTTAGTTCCCCACACAACGTTAGGCAAGATACTTACCTCAACTAGGCCAACTCAACCATCGAAAATAGCTTTTTCCCTAAATTGCTCCTCCACACAGCTCAAATCTAACCAAAAGTGACTTAATATCATCAAACAATGCAAAGGAAAATAATTACAATAAATAAAGCTTTGATCTTTACAAAATTTCCAAAAAGTCAACAAAAGTTAACCCCGGGCTCGCCCAGTCAAAACCCGTGTCCAAGGGTAGATTTTTCCTACCCATAACTCCACGAGTCCATATATGTGTTTTCCTTCAAAATTCGAGTCCAAATCGACTCTCAAAACTCAAATTCTCACTTTTCAAAACTTAGGCAAAATTTCTCAAGTTTTTACTTTGATTCACATAAATATGATGTTAAATATAACATATAATCATGAAATATAGGTGGTAATAGAGTAGAATCACTTACCCAATATTTGTAAATGAAAACCCCTCTCCAAATCGACTCTTACCGCATCTAGGGTTCTAAAATATGAAAATGAGACTAAAATCCCGACTTTCTAACCTTTTGTTCAGTTGCAAGTGTCACAATTTCTAACCTTATGTGGGAAGTCACAAATGCAACATGGGTTTCACAATTTCGAAGCCTACTTCCCTCGCAAAAGCGACAAAAATTTCACAAATGCAAAACTACCAAAACCTAGGTCAACTTCGCAATTGCGACCCAGGCATCACAATTACGATACCTATGATCCCCCTTCTAAGGTCGCAATTATGATTCTAGTGTTTGCAATTGCGACACCAGAGGCATCAGCGTACCAGCAGTTTAGATTCAGTCAAAAACCATTCTGAAACTCATCCGAGTCATCGAGACTCCAAACCAAATGCCCACACAAGTCTAAAAACAAGATACGGACTGGCTTGCCCGATCAAACCACAAAAATAACATCTACAACTACGAATCGGAGACCAAAACTCATAAATTTCAAAGTAAAGTTCAAGAACCTCTAGAATTGCAAACAAGCGTCTGAATCCTATCAAATCAACTCCACATGACACCAAATTTTGCAGAAAAGTTCTAAATAACATAATAGACCTATTTCAGTCCCAAAACAAAATTCCAAACCGAATAGCCAAAAGTCAACCTATGGTCAAACTTCTAAACCTCAAATTGTTAATATTCGGCATAACAACAAAAATTAACCTACGGACTTCCGAATTCGGTTCCGGACATACGCCCAAGTCAAAAATAACGATGCAAAGCTATCAGAGTCATAAAAATACTGTTCTGGGGTCCCTTTCACAAAAGTCAAAGTTTGGTCAACATAATCAACTTAGGCTTTTAAGCCAAAAATCAAAGTGTCCAAATTAACCCAAAACCTTCATAGAACGAAACCAATCAACCCCGTAAGTCATAAAACAAAAATTACACATGTGTGAAGCATCAAAAGGGAAAACGGGGCTCAAATACACAAAACGAACAGTCGGGTCGCTGCATTCTCCCCCATTTAAAACTAACGTTCATCCTCGAACATGCATGAAGACATACTTGAAGTGACAAAAAGGTGAGGATAACAACTCCACTTGTCGTTCTCAGTCTCCCAGGTCACCTCCTCGGACGGATGACTCCTCCATTAAACCTTCACTGAAGCATTATTCTTTGATTTCAACTTCCAGACATGTCCGTCCAAGATAGCCACCGACTCCTCAATATAAGTTAAATTCTTGTCCAATTGGACTGAGCTGAAGTCCAAAGTATGGGACGGATCACCATAATACTTCTGGAGAATAGAAACATGGAACACCAGGTGAACTGTCGATAAGCTAGGTGGCAATGCATGCTTGTAGGACAGCTCACCAACTCTCTCAAGGATCTCAAAAGAGCCGATCTACCTAGGGCTCAACTTTCCCTTCTTCTCGAACCTCATCATACCATTCATAGGTTCAACCCGGAGCAAAACCCTCCCTCCAACCATAAATGCTACATCACAAACCTTCTGATCAACGTAACGCTTTTGCCTAGACTGCGCTGTACGAAGCCGATCCTGAATAATCTTAACTTTCTCAAAGGCCTCTCGAACCAAATCGGTGCCCAACAAGCTAGCTTCTCTCAGTACGAACCAACCAACTGGAGAATGGCACTGTCTCCCATATAGGGCCTCATAAGGAGTTATATGAAACTCTATTGGTAGCTGTTGTTGTAGGCGAACTCTACAATTGGCAATAAATGATCCCAACAACCCCCGAAATCCATAACACAGGAACAAAGCATATCCTATAATATCTTAATAGTGCGCTCGGACTATCCATCTATTTGGGGGTGAAATATTGTAATCAACTCAATCCGTGTTCCTAACACGCGCTACGCAGCTCTCCAAAACTGTGATGTGAATTGCGTACCTCGATCGAAGTTAATGGATACTGGCACACCATGGAGACTAACAATCTCACGGACATAGATATGAGCTAGCTGCCTTGAAGAATAGGTGGTCACCACCGTAATGAAATGAGCCGACTTGATCAACCTGTCCACAATCACCCATACAACGTCAAATTTCTTCAAAGTCCGTGGGAGCCCAACAACGAAGTTCATGGTAACACGCTCCCACTTTCACTCAGGAATCTCAAGTCTATGAAGCAAGCCTCTTGGCCTCTGATGCTCATACTTCGCCTACTGACAATTTAGGCATCGATACACATACACCACTATGTATTTATTTATTCTCCTCCACCAATAGTGCTGCCACAAATCTTGACACATCTTTGCGGCACCCGAATGAATGGATTATCACGAACTATGGGCCTCCTCAAGGATCAACTCATGTAATCCATCAATATTTGGCACACATACTGGCCCTACATCCACAACACATTGTCATATTCGATTGAAAGCTTCTTTGCATCGCCATTCTGTACCGTATCATTAAGTACAAGCAAATGGGGTCATCATACAGACGCTCTCTGATGCGCTCATATAAAGTACATCGAGAAAACACGCAAGCAAGAATCCGACCGGGCTCTAAAACATCCAGTCTCACAAACTGATTAGCCAAGGCCTAAATATCTATGGTTAATGGCCTCTCTGCTACTTGTAGCTACACCAAACTGCCCAAACTCTCCGCCTTTCTACTCAAGGCATTGGCCAGCACGTTGGTCTCCCGGTATGATACAGAATAATGATATCATAGTCTTTAAGCAACTCCAACCATCTTCGCAGCCTAAAATTAAGATCTTTTTGCTTGAATACATGCTGGAGACTCTAGTGGTCGGTATAGACCTGACATGGAACACCGTACAAGCAGTGCCTCCAAATCTTCAATGCATGAACAATAGCTACCAATTCGAAGTCGTGCACCAAATAATTCTTCTCAAGGACCTTCAACTACCGAGATGCATGGCAATCACCCTACTGTCTTGCATCAACACCACGCCAAGCCCAATAAGTGACGCATCATAATACATAGTGTAAGACCCTGAACCCGTAGGAAACACCAACAGTTGGACTATCGTCAAAGTAGTCTTCAGGTTTTGAAAGCTCGCCTCATACTCCTCGGACCATCTAAAAGGAGCACTCTTCTGTGTCAATCTACTCATAGGTGCAACAATGGATGAAAAACCCTCTTTAAAACGGTGATAATACCCAGCCAAACCAAGGAAGCTCTAAATCTCAATAGCTGAAAGTGGTCAGGGCCAACTCTGAAGTGCTTTAATCTTCTTCGGATCTAACCTTGATCCCCTAACTAGAAACCACATGACCCAAAAATGCCACCAAATCAAGCCAGAATTAACACTTTGAAAATTTTACATATAACATCTTCTTTCTCAAGGTCTGGAGCACGATTCTCAGATGCTGCTCATGATCCTCCCGACTGCGAGAGTAGACCAAGATGTCGTCAATAAACACAATGATGAAGGAATCAAAATATGGATGAAATACACTATTCATTAGGTGCATAAATGATGTTGGAGCATTGGTCAGCCTAAATGACATCACAAGAAACTTGTAGTGACCATACCGAGTCCTAAAAGTAGTTTTCGGAATATCCAGATCCCGAATCTTCAGCTGATGATACCTGACCTCAAATCAATCTTTGAGAACACTCTAGCACACTGTATCTGGTTAAATAAGTCATAAATACGTAGTAATGGGTACTTGTTTGTCACGATCCAAACCTATGGGCCGCAACGAGCACTCGGTACCTTACTTAACCGAGTACTAACATAACATATTTTTCTTATTGTACTTTCGTTGGAAAATAGGCCAAACGGGTTGTCATGGGCTAACCAGAATAAACATAGAGGAATATTCAATATAGGACGACCCCAACCGGATATAAAAACTTATACATGTGATATACGGGCCTATAAGGCCAACATGATCATTTGTAAACTCAAAACATAGGCCGGAAAGGCCATACAAGAATTCTTATACATGACATCTATCTACAAGTCTCTAAGAGTACATACTTATCACAAAGGTCGGGGCAGGGCCCCGCCATACCAAACAATACACGTCTAAATCGTACTGACCAAACAAGCAACTCCGGAGCAAATGGAGCGCACCTACATCTTCCGCTGATCTAATTGCCTACTCTGAGGACTCTCGACCTATCTATCGGAACCTGCGGGCATAAAACGCAGCATCCCCGGGCAAAAGGGACGTCAGTACGAATAATGTATCGAGTATATAAGGCACATAAATAAGTACATAACAGACATGGAAAAGATATAGAGTACATGACTCAACCTGTAAGTCGGGATAACTCTGTAAATCATGAAATAATAATAGTGTCATGCATATGCTTATGAATGACATATCGTGTATCGGTACATGTTTCATAACATCATCGGCCTCTGAGGGTATCCCATTATATCATCCCGACCACTGTGGATAAAATCATCAACGTATACCAGCTGATCAGGTGGTGGTGCGTATATAACGTCATAACCTTTCCCATATCCCATATACATATATATACATATATATATACGCGTATATAACGCCATCTGGTCATGGGTCAATGTGCATGTATAAATGCATGAAATGTATATGAAATACGTTAATAAAATCTCTCAGTACGTCATAAGACCTTTATATTTCTGATTAATATCATGGAATAAATTTTACCAACTTACGTATTTTTGAGACCCATGAACAGAAGATAAAATAATATGACACGTGGGGAATCAAGAACATAAGCATCTCTAATATTTCTATGAATAGAGTCATGTATGAAAATTGTGCATTTTCTCATTTCGTTTGTGTCGTATGGATCGTGCCAAAAGAAATAAGGAATAGCCTTAACATACCTTGAGTAGGAAAAAATTCGTATGATATCTTTGGAAAAGGTTGCACCGCAAATTTTTACGTTGCAATGGTTTTAACAATTCTCGTTCGAATTGTTTGGTTGCAAGAAGTTTGGTTGAAATCTTGTAAGAATTGCTTGAAGATCCTGACAAATGTTTGTAACGTACAAACACTCACGTTTTTTGAATGCACATAGAAATGGATTTGTGACTTTATTGAATTGGAGAAATCTTCTAAAGCTTTTTACTAAAGAACGTTACCCCTTTTATATACTTTGTGAATTTAGAGCTTTTTATGGCTTAGCCAAGAATTTCTTTCAAAGTGACACCTAGCACGGTTATCTAAGAGTCACTTAAAGACTCTTATGTTGCTGCCACGTTTTGGGAGGATATCCTTATCCAATAATTAACCATTAATCCTCTTACTTAATTGTTAATCTCCCATTATCAAATAATTCACATAACTAGGAATTATCTCCAACTACTTAAAATACTACCCACTTTTAATACCCTCTGTACACCTTACTATCATGGTCATGTGGTACCTTGTATGGCACTAGTCCATAAATACTGGGTATTTTAGCTCGGGCCGTATTTTAGTCCAACCTGACAAACTTTGACGAAATTCATTTTTTTCAATTTACTTACCCTCTCACCTTCACGAATTTACTCATCACTTATTTGAAATAGCATAATACTTATAATCCCAAAATAATCTCATTCCCAAACTTACACCGATTAACTTACGACGAAACTTTAACGTACAAAAACATGGGGTGTAACATCATTCCCCCCCTTGGAACATTCGTCCTCGAATGTTGACTGATGCACTTATCATTATCATAGCCTATAGTCCTTGTGAGTACTTTAGTACTCTCCTTGCCATCTTAGGCAGTTGTTCTTTGAATAAATCCAAAGTCTAGGGTATTCCCACCTGTAGGTCTCTTTCTTACACTACGGCCTGTGGTCGGGATTCTTCCAATCTCGTAACTCTTGCTACCTTCTGTCATGTAACTTGTACGACTTTTTCCTTGTAAGTACGCCTATGAAACTCTTCTTCTTCTTTTTTTTCCTCCAGCTTTTACCCAATCTCTAGGCTTCACTTCGTAAATATATACAGAGCTTGATAAGATATCCCTCTAGGCATCTATGGATACACCGAAATTCTTCGTTCGGTACTTTGTTGAACTCACGAATATTGCTATACCTTATTTCGTTTATCCATCCGTATGACTTTACTGTACCTAGGTAGGTCATATTATGCCATAACCCTTACCTCGATTTATCGTTACTGAGGGCTGCTACGGAACTCCAGGTTACTTTCATTGCTTATCCCATATGTATAAATCTAAGTCATTTAAAGCTTCCTCATTATTGTTCATCTTATGAATGGTGGCCTAATCTTATCTCATACTTTGTGACTTTTGTCCATCCATTGTTAATTCACCTCAATATTAATTTAGAATATACTACTGATAACTTGAAACTTCTTACGTCATACCTTGCCACTAGGGCTTACATTGCATTGAGGAATATTTGAAGTGATTTTCCTGATCCACTTAGGGGTGATACTGTACATCAATGACCGTATTTTATAGCATCCCAATGCAATTCACTTACGTGGGTATTTTAATCTCGTACAATCCATGAAATCCTCTTCAAATCTTTACTCACTCGAAGGCCTAAACGTCATCCTTTATCCATCACAATTACACCCTCATTGTACTATCAGGGCAGTATTCCATCTCTTTCAAACGCTATTAGTCTTAGACTCCCTTGTGTTTATTCAGGCTATACTAAACTTGCTATAATATAGAGAGATCATTAGCTCTTTTATTTTCACGGGCTAAATCCCGAGAACTTACTTGTTTCTCGTCACCTCCTCATTCGCCCTTTCTTATCCTTATTCCTGTCTTTCTAAAACCTTATTGCTTTACCATACTTTAGCTTACGTCCTACGTATATCTATTTATACTACTCGCAACCTTCCTTCAACTTGCTTGCATCATAGATTTCCTTGTGTCATTCTGGAGTTCAAGCGCGACATCACATTGTCTCTAACTCCTCTTTACTTTCTTAATTAGCCTCCTCGATACCTGGAAACCATAGGCTGGAAGACATGCCACTGACGACGCCGCTATCATTCTTGGATACTGAATCCCCATGCTTTTAACTTTATATCCCAAGTATGGACTATTCATAACCTCCTACATTTGAGTATCGCTTACGTTGTTCACCTTTACCTTACTTACCTTAAAATCTTGCATCACGTCTTGTATATCTTTCATGACCTTCCTTCCACATAGGAATAATTCACATCCATAACTTGAGGCTTTATTATAATACTTGCACCTCTGGTGTATACATAATCCGGTGAGAGCTTCAAAATAACTTCTTATGAGGTTGGTACTTTTCTAACCGACTTTATCGTAGGGCCGTTATAGAATATGGTTATTGTACTATCTCTCTTGCACCTCTGATATTAAGAGTGATTCTGTAATGTTCTTAATCACGATGTCCATAATTTCATGGGTCCAATAATCAAACTCTTGATTTATTTGGGTGATGTAATTCTTTATTTTCCTCTTCCTTCTGATCCGCCTTCATGTAGGCTCCAACTATCTTCCGATATGTGGCTCCTGGGATTAGTTATTACCTTATCCTTTCATGGGCGCTATAGACTATCCATGACATAATCTTCTAACAATTCCATCCTTTGTCTATGCCGTGGGCTCAATTCCTTTTTTTTACTCATACCAGAGTCTTTTACGGCTGATCATTAATCGAATAATTCCTTTCGTTCTATTTGAACTTTCTTCAGATGTAAGCAATTGCTTCTCCTGCTCTTTTTGCCCCCTTTTTGCATGCATACTTAGCTTATCTGAGTTCTCATGCATGCCGAAATATTTTTTTTTGTGCAACTCATATGGTCTCGAATATTACTTTTGGTTTTACTCCTCGCTCATTAGCCATGGTAGGTGCCACTTTCTTTTGGAGTGCATACAATTTTGTAGTGAGACTATTGTTACACAACCATTTCCTCCTTAGGTTACTGAGCTTAGGTTGAAGACTTCTTCCTTACTTCCTCAATTAGTCTTTCATTGTAGTATTTAGGGAGGATCCTCTGACTCTTGTAAAGCTGTGAGCTTATTACATTGTACACTTGATGGACCTTTTGATGTTCTTCCTTTCCTATAATTATCTGTAGTTATTTACTTCCACCCCCTTGTGCTTGTAGGGTTGCTTCTGAACTTGATATTTTGACTGACTTCCCAGTGGCACTCTCTTTTATTTCCGTAACACTCATATGGTACCTTTAACTATCCCAACTCCTATCTAAATATTTCTCAATGATCACAATGTCATAACTGCGAGGCTGAATTTACTATATTGGGTTTTACTATGTTTATCTTACACGATCTGCTGACTCGTCTGTAAACTCCTATTTAGCCATCACTAGGCTCTTCCTGATCAATTACTAACTACTCGTTGGTACATTCTCATATCCATATTTCGCATAATCTTTCTTGGGTTATTTCTTTTGTCTTAACTTACTATTTATCAAAAACATCCCGGGCAGGGACCCATACTTCCTTTCCTTGACATCGTGTTTGCATAGTGTTCTTGATTCGTAGCATATATGTAGGCTTTGAATAAATGCAATCTTGTCCCTTTTCTCCATCCACTGACTCTTCAGGTTGCTTAACATTATTTCTCTACTAGGGACGGGAGCCATATTAAGATAATATTTATCCTTTCCAGGCTTCCAATGCCTATCTTTGTAATACTCATATCTAATTGTACTATTTTAGAGTGCACCATCTGGGTGTCTTATAAGGAGATATATCGGCATATTATCCTTCGGAAATGTCAACTAACGCAAACAATCCATCCACCATTTTGGGTCACTCTAACCCCAGTCGGATCCTGATACCCGTCCTTCTCTTATACCATATATTATAGCTCCTATAGGGCATAACTGAGATCAGTGTAGCCAATGGTACATACCTCTGTTACTGTTGAAGATAACTCAAAAGGCTTATATTTCTCTACCTGAGTTGTAAATACTGTTATTCTTCATTAACTGGGCGCCTCGTACCCTTATTCATCTTTCTTCTTTTACTTGTTGAAACTTATACCTTCTGATTCTTTCATTGCTTTTTACCATAAGAGTGGATATGCATTCTTGCCTTAGGGATCCTTATCAAGAAGCTTACACATCTTAGTATATACATGATCTGCTAAATACCTCATCTTTATCCATCATAAGCATGATGCAAAAATTGAGTTCCTCTAACTCAACTCTTCCATAGCTATATCCCTTACCAATCGTCTTTCTGGATGTAGGAATCATCGTATTATGAATAAGATAGAGTTTAGAAAATTGAGTTCTTACAACTGGTCTCTACCACACGATCTAGAGTAAGAAGAAAGAGTGACAATCCTAAATGCCTTGTAGCCTCATGCTTATAAGTCTGGTGCACTACACACCCATAAACAAGACTCTACTAGACACGGCTCGTAGACTCTCTAGGACAGAACTACTCTGATACCACTTTTGTCACGACCTAAACCTATGGGCCGCAACGAGCAATCGGTACCTTACTTAACCGAGTACGAATATAACATATTTTTCTTATTGTACTTTCGTTCGCAAATGGGCCAACCGGCCGTCATGGGCTAACCAGAATAAACATAGAGGAATACTCAATATAGGATGACCCCAACCTGATATAAAAACTTATACATGTGATATACGGGCCTATAAGGCCAACATGATCATTTGTAAACTCAAAACATAGGCCGGCAAGGCCATAAAAGCATTCGTATACATGACATCTGTCTACAAGACTCTAAGAGTACATACTTATCACAAAGGTCGGGGCAGGGCCCCGACATACCAAACAATACACGTCTAAATCATACTGACAAAACAAGCAACACCAGAGCAAATGGAGCGCACCAACATCTTCCGCTGATCTGATGGCCTACTTGGAGGACTCTCGACCTATCTATCGGAACCTGCAGGCAAGAAACGCAGCGTCCCCAGGCAAAAGGGACGTCGATACGAATAATGTACCGAGTATGTAAGGCACATAAATAAGTACATAACAGACATGGAAGAAATATAGAGTAAATGACTCAACCTGTAAGTCGGGATAACTCTGTAAATCATGAAATGATTATAGTGTCATGCATATGCGTATGAATCACATATCGTGTATAGGTACATGTTTCATAACATCATCAGCCTCTGAGGGCATCCCATCATATCATCTCGACCACTGTGGCCAAAATCATCAACGTATACCAGCTTATCAGGTGGTGGCGCGTATATAACGCCATAACCTTTCCCATATCCCATATACATATATATATACGCGTATATAACGCCATCTGGTCATGGGTCAATGTGCATGTATAAATGCATGAAATGCATATGAAATACACTAATAAAATCTCTCAGTACGTCATAAGACCATTATATCTCTGATTAATATCATGAAATAAACTTTACCAACTTACGTCTTTTTTAGACCCATGAAATAAACTTTACCAACTTAAGCATCTCTAATATTTCTATGAATAGAGTCATGTATGGAAATTGTGCATTTTCTCGTTTCGTTTGTATCTTATGGATCACGCCAAAAGAAATAGGGGATAGCCTTAATATACCTGGAGTAGAGTAAAATCCGTATGATATTTTTAGAAAAGATTGCACCGTACTCCTTTAGAACCGCAATATTTTACGTTGCTACGGTTCTAACAATTCTCTTTGGAATTGTTTGGTTGCAAGATGTTTGGTTGAAATCTTGTAAGAATTGCTTGAAGATCCTATCTTGCATAAGACTTACATTTGAGACAAATGTTTGTAACGTACAAACACTCACATTTTTTGAATGCACATAGAAATGGATTTGTGACTTTATTGAATTGGAGAAATCTTCTAAAGCTTTTTACTAAAGAACGTTACCCCTTTTATATACTTTGTGAATTTAGAGCTTTTTATGGCTTAGCCAAGAATTTCTTTCAAAGTGACACCTAGCAAGGTTATCTAAGAGTCACTTAAAGACTCTTATGTTGCTGCCACGTTTTGGGAGGATATCCTTATCCAATAATTAACCATTAATCATCTTACTTAATTGTTAATCTCCCATTATCAAATAATTCACATAACTAGGAATTATCTCCAACTACTTAAAATACTACCAACTTTTAATACCCTCTGTACACCTTACTATCATGGTCATGTGATACCTTGTATGACCCTAGTCTATAAATACCGGGTATTTTAGCTTGGGCTGTATTTTATCCCAACCTGACAAACTTTGACGAAATTTATTTTTTTCGATTTACTTACCCTCTCACCTTCACGAATTTACTCATCACTTATTTGAAATAGCATAATACTTATAATCCCAAAATAATCTCAATCCCAAACTTACACCGATTAACTTATGACGAAATTTTAACACTGACATCTCTCACAGAGGCTATATCTGGGAAGTTTCTCACTATCGAAACTGACTCAACAATAGGAGTATCAACACTGAAATCTCTCACAGAGGCTAGATATGCATCACACTCATTCTCAGCCATCCATTGAGCCTTTAGAAAGGATACAACCCTGCTATGAATATAATTCAATGTACCGTTCCACTCTAACTGCAGCAAACCTAGCATAACCAGTGTCACAATCTTCGCATGACAGTTCAGAATAGCATGATAGGGAGACAACTATTCCATGCCCCAGATCACATCAAAGTCTACTATATGGAGTAGCAATAGAGCAACTCTTGTCTTGAAACCACCAATAACGACTAAACATGACCTATACATATAGTCCATAATAATAGAATCTTCCACATGCGTGGGCACATACATAGAAGAACTCAAAGAATCACGAGATATATCCATATACAGAGCAAAGTAAGATGACACATATGATTAAGTGGATCTCGGATCAAATAAAACTGATGCATCCTTATGACAAACCCGAATCATATATATGATGACTGCGTCTGATGCGACTGCCTCTATCATACCCAAAAAAGCATAGAATCTAGCCTGGCCTCTCCCTCTAGGGCGACCTCTACCCGCCTGACCCCCACTCCTAGCTGGCTATGCAGGTGGAGTGGTAACTAGAGCAACAACCATGGCAGGTGAAGTCTATGGATAAGATGGAATCAGAGGAGCTTGAGTGGTCTCTGGAGGTGCACCTCTCCTGAGTTTGTGGCAGTCCCTAACCATATGTCAGGTATAACCACACTTAAAGCAAGCTCTCGGTGGGCGTGGTTGCTAAAATCGGCCCTGGCCTGGTCGGCTAGATCGACTGCTAAAAGCATTTAGTGCAGGATGTGTACTTGATAGTGGTTGAGCAAACTTTGCAACTTGAGACCTCGGAATACACGGAGTACCACTAGAAGCTAGAATTGCTGAATGAACTGGACGGCTCACATAGCCTCTACCATGATGGGCTGCAGCTGGGACGCGGGAACCACTATATCTTCCAGAATCTCGAGGCCTCTTGGCCTCCCTATCCTCTCTCTCATGGCCCTACATACCCTCCAACCTCCATGCAATCTCTACCAGCTGCTCATATAGAGTATCTGTCTCCAACTCTCGAGCCATGCTGAATCTAATATCATAGTTGAGCCCCTCAATAAATCGGCAGACTCGCTCTTTGACTGTAGAAACAAGGGTAGGTGCATGTTTGAACAACTCACTAAATCTGATGGCGTACTTTGACACTGTCATAGTACACTGGCATAGTTGTTTAAACTTCGTGTGCCATGCATCCCGAAGGGTTTGGGGAACAAACTTTCTCAAGAACATCTCTGAAAACCGAGTCCATATGACTGAAGCTGCATCAGCTGGGCTACCCTCATCGTAAGCCTCTCACCACTGATACACTGCTCCTCACAGCTGGAATGTAGTAAAAATAACTCTTCTCGTCTCCATAATACTATGGTGCGGAGAATACGGTTGTACTTCTCTATAAAACCTCGTGCATCCTCTGTGGCTAGGTCGTTGTAAGTAGGAGGATGATACTTCTTGAACCTCCCAAGTCTTAGTTACTCCTCCTCAGATGCCACTTTCCTAAAATCGGGCTTAACCGAAACAACTGGATGTGCTGGCATAACCTCCGGGACCTGGTTGACATAGACCCACAAATCTGGAGTACGGGCTGCGGGAGTATGAGCTCCTCCCCCAGCCTGAGATGTGGCTGGTTCAAGTGGAATCAACCCCGCCTGAGATAGAATACCGAACATGCTCAAAAGTTATGCTAGGGTTTCATAATGTGCAGGGGTGACAACACGCGCCACGGGTGCCTGTCCGCCAACCGGAGCTACTAGTGGCTCCTCAGTCGCTGCTCGGGCAGGTGCTCTAGCTACACCACGTGCCCCTCATGTGCCTCTGCCTCTGCCCCGACCTCGGCCTCTCGCAGCTCCAGCGGTGCGTGTCCTCACCATCTGTGGGAGAATAGAAAATCAAAGATTCAGATTTTGAAGTCAACCAATTCGCACGATAAGGACTCAAAAAATGGAATTCTTCTAACAGTTTTGTAGCCTCTCGAATATAAGTACAGATGTCTCTGTACCAATCCTCAAGACTCTACTAACCCTGTATATGACTTGTAACTCCAATGAACTAAGAGCTCTGATACCAACTTGTCACGACCCCAAAAATCTAGTGGAACTGAGTCATAAGCTCTATAGAATATTCTAAAACGTCTACTACAACACTATCTGATAAAGAAAAAAACAATAATGAGAAGATAACGGAAGGTGACTTTGAGACCTGTGGACGTCGGGCATGTATACATTGAAGTCTCCCGAAAGCAGCTAACAATCAATCTCTAACATCCAGCACCGGTAGACATACCTGAATCTGCACAAAAGATGTGTAAAAGCGTAGTGTGACTACTCCACAATGGAACACAGTAAGAATCAAGCCAAACCTTAGTATTGTAGTGACGAGGCCAGGTCCAGAAACGTACTAGGACAAGATAAGCAGAGTAAAAACATTATAACGTGAAGTAATGGAAAGCAATGAAATGAATGATAACAAAGCAGTTTGTTAATGTAAACTAATGACAGAATTGTACGAAACAAGGCAAAAAGAAGGAAGCAAATAATGAGAACCACAAATAATCAATTACAGACAAAACTAGTAAGACAAGGAAAATAAAAGCAACAAGAACTGATCAACCAATAACTCTTTTCAATATGAAATGCACAACAAGAATCACAACCGAGGTACTGCCTTGTATTCACAATTTCAATTACAATATTTACTTCTACCATCGCATGAGCCTTACATTTAGTTTTAAAAATCATTTTTTTATGAAATAGCTACACGTGTTTTAACCCACCTTATTACACCGCGTGGTTTCAAGTAGTTCCCCTATTATCAACACGCGTATCAAGCCCACTTTATCGCACCGCATGCATATCAACTCCTAGCCTTCTATCATCGCATGTGTATCAAGGTCACAACATAATCACAACTCACACCACTAGTGCCCATATTCCACAACTTGCCAAAAGAATCAACAATACCAATGTTTACATAACAAATAGCCCATGGCTCAACCATAATGTGTACAAAAATCTCAACAACAACAAAATGAATGTTAGTTGCTCCACAAAAAAGATATATCAACAATTAACAACTTCACCTCAATGTGATAACGACGTTTACAACTTCAACACCAATAACTCAGCAAGAAGATATTCCATGAAATAATAACTTCAAGTAAAAGTAATTCAACAATTTAAGAGTTAACAAGACAATAAGGGAGGCAATAACTTCAACTAAAGCATATAAGAGAAAATAACAAATAAGAGGTAGAGCTAGTGTTAACAAGGTCAAATAGCGCATGTAAGGGTAGGTTAACACATGTAAGAGTAGATTAACAATGAGGGATATAACATGTTATGGTAATTCAATTAAAGTCATGGAAAGAGTGTAAATAACCTAAACCGGTCAATTACCACATATAGCCCATGTACCACTCGTCACCTTGCGTATACGGCTTCTACATAACACAAATGGCACAAACAACCCAAATCATAAGAGGTAGTTTCCCCCACATAAAGATAGGCAAGATACCTACCTCAACTAGGCCAACTCAACCCTCGAAAATAGCTTTTCCCCTAAAATTCACCTTCAAACGTCTAAATTCTAACCAAAAGTGACTTAATACCATCAAATAATGCAAGGGGAAACAATTACAATAGCTAAAGCTTTGATCTTTATAAAATTCCCAAAAGGTCAACAAAAGTTAACCCCAGGCCCGCCCGATCAAAACCCGTGTCCAAGGGTAGATTCCACCTACCCATAATCCTACGAGTCCATATATGTGGTTTGTTTCAAAATTCGAGTCCAAATCGACTCTCAAAACTCAAATTCTCATTTTTCAAAACTTAGGCCAAATTTCTCAAATTTTTACTTTGATTCACATAAATTTGATGTTAAATCTAACATATAATCATGAAATATAGGTGGAAATTGATTAGAATCACTTACTCAATGTTTGTAGATGAAAATCCCCTCTCCAAATTGCCTCCTACCGAGTCTAGGATTATAAAATATGAAAATGAGACTAAAATCCCGACTTTCAAACCTTTTGTTCAGTTGGAGGCATGGCAATTGCAAAGGATGCCTCACAAATACTGCACTGACAGCCTATGTGGGAAGTTGCAAATGCGACATGGGCTTTTCAGTTGCGAAGCCTGCTTCCCTCGCAAAAGCCACAAAAATATCGCAAATGCGAAACTACCCCTACCAAGGTCAACTTTGCAATTGTGACCCAGGCATCACAATTGCAATACCTGTGATTCGCCTGCTAAGGTCACAATTGCGATGATGGTGTTCACAATAGTGACATCAGAGGCATCAACACACCAGCAATTCAGATTCTGTCCAAAACCATTCCGCGACGCGTCTGAAACTCATTTGAGCCCTCGGGGATCCAAATGAAACATCCACACAAGTCTAAAAAATCATATAAACTCGCTCGCACGATCAAAACACAAAAATAACATGTAGAACTACAAATCGAACACAAAAATGCATGAATTTAAAAGTAAAGTTCAAGAACCTCTAGAATTGCAACTAGGCTTGTGAATCCTATAAAATCAACTCCAAGTAGCACCAAATTTTGCAGTCAAGTTCTAAAAAGCATAACAGACCTATTTCTATTCCCAAAACCAAATTCTGAACCCGATAGCCAAAAGTCAACCTACGGTCAAACTTCTAAATCTTAAATTGTCAATTTTCGACAAAACAACTCAAATTAACCTACGGACTTCCGAATTCGGTTCCGTGCATACGCCCAAGTCCAAAATAATGATACAAATCTATCGAAGCCATTGAAACACCGTTTAGGGGTCAGTTTCACAAAAGTCAATGCTTGGTCAACATAATTAACTTAGGCTTTTAAGCCAAAAATTAAAGGGTCCAAAACAACCCAAAAACTTTACGGAACGAAACCAATCAACCCTTGTAAGTTATAAAATCAAAATTACACATGTGTGATGCATCAAAAGGGGAAACGAGGCTCAATTACACAAAACGACTAGTCGACTCGTTACAAATACTAACAAACGGCACGACATCACCCTTCGTGCTTTTACTCTCATCCTCACAACATAATATAATAACTAGCACGGAGACACCGTTCATGCATATCCTATATTTATCTCAGGCATGGTAACATCCTTCATGCAACGATATCAATATATAAAGAAAGCACGAAAACACCCTACGTGCATAATCACTTTCCTTCACAAGCACGAAAATACCCTTCGTGCAATTCACTCTTCCTCACCAAGCGTCACATATAACACAGTACCAAGAAATGTGGGAAGCATAAACAACATCAAGGATAAATATTTGAACATAACACGCCATATGAGAATTTACCAACACCTTGGCACCATATAACAAATCAATAATTCAATAATCTTAACGCCTAATATCTCAAAAATCTTAACACAGATAATGACATGGATAAGATAAATCAAAGATTACACAATCTATATAGACCAAGGAAGACATAATACATAAAGCAACATGGTAGAAATAAAGTTAACCTTGTATATTTGTCGCCCCAAACTCATAGATCACGTAGCAAATATACTTAATTACACTGTAATTCCCTAAAATAAAGGTTAACCAAGATACTTACCTCTTTTTAGAATAAGATCAATAATCCAATATGGCTTTTCCTTTAGAACAAGCCTCCAAACCACCCTGAATCTAGTCAAATATTACTTAAATAAGTCAAAACAAGCATTAGGAACTACACTAGTATCAAAAAGGTTCGATATGTATCATATTTGAAAAAGTCAACCCAGGCGCACGTGGTTGAAATCTGAAATTAAGACCAAATTCCGATTACCCATTCACCCACGAGTCCAAAATATGAAATTTGTTATGAGATCCGACCTCAAAATTATAAAATCCTAAATTTTTACTCTATGAAATATTATATTTAATAGTGAAAATACATGAAAACGTAATGAAAATTGATCAAAAATAAGTTAAAGTTAGTAACCTATGATGTTGGGAAGAAATGGCTTTCCAAAGTTGCCTCTATGTGGAGACTAGGTCTCAAAGATGGAGTAAACTGAGCTAAGTCCCGAAATCCCAACTGTAGGTATTGCAATTGTGATATTCACAAAAGCGAACCACTGATCGAAAATGCGAACAATGCGAACAATTCTTGAGCCCCTCTGATGTCTCAAATGTGACATATTAATCGCAAATGCGGGCACTAGGGACCCTCGCAAATGCAAAATGAGCTCTGTAAAAGCGAAGCAGTCCCCTCCACAAAGTCGCTAATGCGACATGAGGCTCACAAATGCGATGTCCGACCACCTTGCTAAAGCGGCCAACCTTCGCAAGGCTGCCCTGCATCTATCCAGCACCACGAATGCGACCTCGCACTTGCAAATGCATGGTCTCCAATACCAGCAAATCCATCCTTGCCAATACAGTCCGTAGCTCGTTCGAAACTCATCCAAGCCCATACGGGCTCCAATCCAAACATCCACATAAGTATAATAACATCATACGAAATCGCTCGTAAGCTCAAATAATCTAAATATTTAAAATCAAGAACCAAGCACCAAAACTCAAAGAATTGCATATTTCAAACTTCAAAATTTTAACTTTTCACATTAAGCGCCGAAACAGCCTCGGGTCACCCGGAACCCAAATAAAACATGCGTACAAGTCCAAAATTAGCATATGAAGCTACCAGAATCGTCATAACATCGACCCGAGGTTGTTTACCAATAATTTTGACCGTGGTCAACTCTAGTCATTTTCAAGGTCAAAAAACAAGTTTTATTTAAAACATCACAGCTAGACTTTGCAGAAATCAACACAGATCGTGTACGCAAGTCAAAAATCATCAAATAACAATAAGAAAAGTCCCAAGTCATATAAAAGGGAAGCTAGTACTCAAAACACAGATTGGGTCATTACATTCTTCACCTCTAAAAGAAATATTCATCCTCGATGGGACATAGAAATGTACCTGTACTGGTAAAAAATACGGATATCTACTCCTCATATCGGACTCGGACTCCCAAGTAGTCTCTTCAGTTGGCTGCCTCTCCAACACACTTTCAAAGAAGGATTATCCTTAGATCTCAGCTTTCTAACCAACTGATCTGAAATGTCCTCTAGTTGTTCCTCATAAATCAAATCCTCATCAAGATGCACTGCGCTGAAGTTAAAAACATGTGACCTATCTTCATGGTACGTTTGAAAATGAAAACATGAAATAGTGAATGTACCCCTACTAGGTTAGGAGGCAATGCAAGCCGATAAGCAACCTTTCAAACTCTCTCCAAGATCTTAAATGGGCCAATAAAACTCCGGCTCAATTTTCCCTTCTTCCCAAATTGCATCATGCCCTTCATATGCGAAACTCAGAGAAGAACCTTCTCTCCCTTCATGTAAGTCACATCACGAACCTTCCTATCAGCATAACTCTTTTGTGTGGATGGTGTTGTACGAAGCCTTCCTGAATCAACACCTTATCCAAAGCATCACTAACTATATTTATGCCTATTAATATAGCCTCACTGGGCTTAAACTATCTAACCAGAGAATGACATCGCCTGCCATATAAGATCTCATACAGAGCCATTTGGATACTAAGACTGATAGTTATTATTTTAGGAAAATTTTGCTAGAGGTAAAAACTAGTCCCTCGGACCTCCGAAAATGATAGTGCATGCCCTCAACATATCCTCCCAAATATAAATGGTCCGCTTGGACTAACTGCCCATTTGAGGGTGAAACACAGTATAAAACTCAACCTGTGTGCCAAACTCACGTTGTACAGCTCTTCAAAAGCGTGAAGTGAATTGCGTGCCACTATCTGAAATGATAGAAATGGGCACACCATGCAGGCAAATAATCTATCTGATGTAGATCTGAGAACACCGCTATGAAGGTTAGGAAGTCATCAGCGGGATGAAATGCGCGGAGTTGATCAACTAGTCCATAATGGCCCAAAAAGCTTAATACTTCCTCAAGGTCCGTGGTAAGCCTACCATAATGTTTATAGTGAGGCGCTCCTACTTTCACTTCATTATCACCAAATGCTAGTCAAATCACCGGTTTTCTGATATTCATAATTCACCTATTGAATATTCAAACACCGAGATATATATCCAAAAATGTCTTTCTTCATCTTCCGCCACCAATAATGCTTATTCGAATCATGATACATCTTCGTGACACCTGGATGAATAGAATACTATGAACTATGAGCCTGACCAAGGATTAACTCTCTCAAACCATCAAATTTTGGAACACAAATCTGGCCCTGAAGTCGCATAACACCATCACTTTGAATCTTCTTGCACAATGTCTTTCAACACCGACAAGTGAGGATAATCGAACTGGCGAGCCTTGATGTGCTCTAACAAAGACGATTGCGCCACAAACAAGCAAGAAACCTACTAGGCTCCGAAATATCCAACCTCACGAACCTGTTAGCCAAAGCCTGGACATCTATGTCTAATGCTCTCTCTACTGTCGGTATAAACTTCAAGCTACCCATGCACTCCGCCTTCTTACTCAAGGCATCAGCCACCATATTACCCTTCCCAGGATGATACAATATTGTGATATCATAGTCTTTTAATAACACTAACCATCTTTGTTACCTCAAATTAAGATCCTATTTCTTGAATAGATGTTGGAGACTCTGATGATCAGTGTAGAACTCGAAATGCACGCCGTATAAGTAATGCCTCCAAATCTTGAGCATGTGCAAAATGGTTGCCAACTACAAATCATTCACAAGGTAGTTCTTCTTATGGACCTTCAACTAACGATACGCGTAAACAATCACTCTACCATCGTGCATCAATACCATGCCACGTCTAATATGCAATGCATCACAATACAAATTGTAAGACCCCAAGCATGTAGGCAACACTAACATTGAGGATGCAGTCAAGACAGTTTTGAGCTTATGAAAGATCTCCTCACACTTATCAGGCCATTTGAAAAGAGTGCCCTTCTGAGAAAACTTGGTTAATTGGGATAAGATAGATGAAAACCCCTCCATGAAACAGCGATAGTAGCCCGCCAAACCCAAGAAGCTCTGCATCTCTATAGATGAAGTAGGTCGAGGCCAATTCTCAAATGCCTCAATCTTATTGGGACCCACCTTGATACCATATGAAGATACAACTTGACCCAAGATGGAAACTATGTCCAACCAAAACACACACTTCAAAACATTGGCATATAGTTGATAATCTTTCAAAGTCTAAAGTACAATTTGTAGGTTCTGCTTATGCTCCTCTCTACTACGATATTCAACCATAAAATCATCAATGAAGTTAGTCACAAAGGAATCCAAGTAAGGCTTGAATACTCGGTTCATCAAATCTATGAATGCTACTGAGGCATGAGTCAAACCAAGTGATATCACCAAGAACTAGTAATGATCATAGCAAGTCCTAAAAGCTATCTTAGGGACATCTGATGCCCTAATATTTACCTCACGGTAGCCAGATCTCAAATCAATCTTGAAAAATAACTTAGCACCCTGAAGCTGGTCAAATAGTTCATCAATCCTAGGCAACAGATACTTGCTCTTGATGGAAACCTTGCTCAACTACCAATAGTTAATGCACATCCTCATCGATATGTTCCTCTTCTTAATAAACAATACCAGCGCACCCCAAGGTGAAACACTCGATCTAATGAATTTCTTATCAACAAAAGCCAGTAACTGCTCTTTTAGTTTCTTCAACTCGACTGGAGCCATACGGTACGGTGTAATAGAAATAGTATAAGTTCCCGAAACCAAATAAATGCAAAAGTAAATATCCATATTGAGTGCCATACCAGCAAATCTGCAGGAACACCTCTAGAAAATCCGTCACAACAAGTACCGAATCCATAAGAGGAAACTCCCCACTAGAATCTCATATGTAAGACAAATACGCTAGACACCCCTTCTCAAAAGTTGGTTGAGCCTTCAAATACGAAACTCCCTTACTAGTGGAATGACTGAGAGCCCCCTTCCACTCTAATCTAGGTAACCCCGACATATATAATGTCACAGTCTTGGCATGACAATCCAAAATATTGTGATAGGGGGATAACCAATCCATACCAGGAAAATAAAAGATCCATTATAGTATCGAGACCATTAATAGTAATGACGCAAGACCGGCACACCCGAACTACTATGGAATGTTACACCCCATTTTTTCATGTTGGAATGTGTCTTAAGTGAATCAATATAAGGCAGAGAGTTTACGGACCTTTACAAAGATAATGATGGGTTAAAATAAGTGTTAAGGAAGTATCGTGAGGGTTAGAGGCTAAGCGAATCAAAGATGTCGTAACCCGTACTCTTGGAGTAAAACTAAGAGTGCTTAATATTCTAAGGAGGTCGTGTTTTAAGGTAATTGAATAATATAATATTCGTATGTTATGTTTTGAAGTTAAACAAGTTGTAAAACAAAAGTCGACAAAAAGTGTCGCAAGATACATTCATAATTTTACTGAAATTTTGGACTAATTTCACTGAGCATTTCTCTAAATATACTTGGATTTTAAGGGGTTATCCACCCACAAAATTTAAGATCTACTAGTCTAGTTTCGAACTAGTTAAACCGTTTACCAATGTGACATCAAAGTAGAGAGATATCCATGTTTTAGCAAGACTATGCAAGAAGCTCCATATGGGACCAACTTAGGAGGTGGTCGACCTACTTCGTTTTAAAAATGATTTGGACGACCATTCTTGCTCATCTTTCGACCCAACATCATCCCCATACTCCTACTAATCCTCATAAACAGATTCTAAAGGCTTAAGAGTGATTTCTAAGGTAAACCACCAAAATCTAACATCAAGAACCCCACAAAGGTAGCGGAAAGTTCTTCTATCGTGTTGTTGTCTCATTAAGGGTTCTTTTGGTTGAATAAAGCTTCAGTGCACAGGTTACTCTTGCTGTGTAAGGTAAGATTTTCTTCTTTATACTTGTGCTTAAGCTTGTTCTATCTTGGTAGTGTTCGTTAGATACGAAATATTGGAAAAAACTCGAAAATAGGTTGAAGTAATTTTGTATTGTATTGAGGGTTGTTGTAAGCTAAGTATAGCTTGGATTTCGACTTGAAGCTACTGTAGGAGGTAAGTATATTGTTTTATTGCTTTTTCTTAAGTTTATCTTGATGCTTATCGAGTTAACTGGATGAGTTAGACATGAACTAGTGAATAAAGTTGCTGACTGCGGATAGTTGGATTTGTGAACTGTTTTCTTGTTATAAATATATGCTATAAGGATGGAATCATTGATGAATGACTTAATTATCATGATACAGATATATTTAAGTTAACGTAAGAAGTCTATAAAGGGTGATATGGGGTATATGGGTTTCAATTAGAGCTTGCCATTTGTCGTAAACTAGTTGTGATTTGTTGTTGTTATATGGTGTCTTGTTATTGATATTTATGGATGCTAGACTGCTCTGGTTGTTGTTGTTGGTATATGTTACTGGAAGAGGCCCTTGTTACTAGGGATATGGTTCCCAAATTTACGTAAATGAGCTACTAGCTTAAGTTATGGACTTACCCTTTGCTTAGTAGTGATTAAGAATCTCCTTATTCTATTGTAGATTAAGCTGAGGACATGGTTAAGGTATGTTAAGGCTAAACCTTTAATTCATTTTTGCATGACCCTGTAACTAAACACGTTTGATAACGTGGCATAAAGAGATGTTCGTGTTCCTGAATTTATATACATTATTCTAGTCTCGTATGTTATAGTATTCTCTCATATCAGGACTTTATACTCAGTTAAGTATTGTCTTCTTCCAGTCAAGAGAGCATAGGGTCTATATGTATAGAGTATTACAGAATTCTCACCACCACCAAGCTATAATTGGTGGGAAAGCCCCTATTGGGCAACCTCAGATTAGGTGGTAAGTTTTATATTAAGCCTAGTATGCCGAATGCGTATTAACGAGCCTACTACGGCCGAGCGTGAAACGTACCAAGCCTAGTATGGCCGAGCACCTATGATCGAGCGTAATAAGATCGAGCAGTTACATGTACCGAGCTATATAGGGATAGAGAGCTATTTTACTTACTATATTGGGAGAGTTGAGTCAGTATCAGCGGGTAAGTATATTTTAAGATCATCTTTGACTCCCAGTTACTTTCACTTATTATATTATCATTTAAGTTTCAACTATTAGTTATTCTATTGCCTTAATACTTGATACATTATTTTGAACTGATGTCCCTTTTGCTGGGGATGCTGCATTTCATGTCTGCAGGTCCTGATACACAACCAAATTGACCTTCCCAGTAGATAGAGGCAGACATCAGCTTGATTGGTCAACTCCACTCCCCCGGAGTTACCAGGTCTATACTTCAATGTCCATTTTATATATACAGGTTTGATAGGTAGGTCGAGGCTCCGTCTTGACCATGATACAGTTCCAACAACAACAACGAACCCAATGAAATCCCACAGGTGGGGTCTTGGGAGTGCTCTAGAGGCTTGTAGACGAGTTCTGTTTAATTTATATGTCAGTATTATGGCCTTGCCAATCCTATGGACATGTTCAGTTTGGTATTACTAGTTGTAGATGTTCATGGCAGCCACGTCGGCCTTGATTAGTATTGTCAACTTGTAGGTAGGCCTCGTCAATCTAAGTTGAGTGTTATCCCTCAAGAGTTCATAGTTATAGAGTGGTTTGCTCAGGCCAAGTATGGCACCGGGTTTCGGCCACGGCTCGCCAAGTTTGGGACGTGACAGGAATCTCTAGCCTATGTAGATACCACAATAGGGACATCAAGATAATCATGAAGCATACTCAAATGAAAAGCAAAATACAAAGACACATAAGAATATGTATAAAACTGGATCAAACAATATGGAAGCATCTTTATGACAAACTGAGATAATACATGTAATAATTGCATCACACGACTCCGCCTTGGTCCTACCCAAAAATGCATAACAACGAGGTTGAGGTCCACCAACCAATATTCCATCTCTAGGACCTCTCACTAACTGGCCTCCACCTCTAACTTGCTGGCCTCCACCTCTAGCTACTTGACCCCCGTCTCTTACTGGCTGAGCGGATGGTGGAGCAACCAGTGCCGGAATCATAGCATGAGCACCCTATTATGGCATACTGCTCTGCGACCTAGGGCAAAATCACGCAACATGCCTTAGATGCCCACATAAATAGCAAGCCTTTTGCTGATGTGGCTGCTGAACCTGGAGCTACCACTGACAACCCAAATAACCACCTTAGTAACTCTCTATCGGAGTTGCACTAATGGGAGCTGGAGGTGCACTGTATGCTAGCTGCTCGGTCATGCTACCTTACTAAAGGTGCTCGAAGTGGCTGTGCAACTTATCTCTGTGAGTGAGGGGAATAAATTTCTTCAAGAATAATTGCGAAAACAGACCCCATATTAGAGGCGGTCATCCCGCTTTCCTACCCAACTCTTAAACCTGCCATTACCTCTTGGTGGAACTATGCATCCGTAAGGCTGTGAAATCAACTCCATTGGACTCCACTAGTCCTAGGTTGCGCAAAATCTCATGGCAAAGGTCCAAGAAGTCCCGGGCATCCTCTAAAGGTGCACCGCTAAAGTGAGGGGGAAACAACTTGGTGAACTTATCTAACCTCTTAAGCTTATCAGCCAATCGGCCAAACCACCCCAACTGGTAGAACTCCTGGGGTTGGATAACCATGGGCCATCTGTTCTGGGGTATGAGAAGTAGGATTTTGAACTCCTCCCTTGTTCTGAGAAATGGCTGGTGCCATAGGAAACACATCGGCCTGAGCCATACACTCCATAAAGCCAACCATGCGAACTAAGGCGTCCAGAAGCACTAGGGTAGAAATGAACCCCTCTAGGACCTGTGTCGTTCCTATTAGCTCGACCTGATCTTGAACCTCATCATCTTGAGTTTTTTGGGGCTCAACTATTGGTGCCACTGCTCGTTCTTTAGGAAGTAAAGGAAGGTACTACTAAAGTAAACCACAACTTTTGCTTCTACAAACAACTCTGAACAAACCTTTCAAAGATAATTGCAAAGCAACATAGCCACCAAGTCCTTAGTCCGAATAACAAAATAAAGATCACCAATACCAATAAACGGCATGACATCACCCTTCGTGCTTCTACTCTCATCCTCAGAACATAATATAATAGATAGCATGTAAACACCCTTCCTGCATATCTTCTATTTCTCTCAAGCACGGTAACACCCTTCATGCAATGATATCGATATGTAAAGAAAGCACATTAACACGCTTAATGAAAAATCACTCTCCCTCACGAGCACGGAAACACCCTTCATGCAATTCACTCTCTCATAGCATATGTAGAGTATGTAAGACATAATACATAAAGTAACATGGTACAAATAAAGCTAACCCTACCCATATGCTTATCCCATGGCCCACACATATATACTCATCACCCTGCATATTCTCCGCCTCAAACATATAGATAACATATCAAATAGACTCAATTACACCCTAATTCTCTCAAGCCAAGTTTAACCAAGACACTTACCTCTTTTTGGAGCAAGATTAACGATCCAACATGACTTTCCCTTTAGAACAAGCCTCCAAATCACCCGATTCTAATCAAGTATTACTCAAATAAGCCAAAACAAGCTATAGGAGTTATCATAGTATAAAAAAGATTCGACCTTTATCATATTTGAAAAATCCAACAAAAAGTCTACTCGGGCTCACGTGGTTGAAATTCGAAATTAAGATCAAATCCCGATTGTCCATTCACCCCCAGTCCAAATATATGATATCTTTCGAGAACCGACCTCAATTTGAGGTCTAACCCATAATTACAAAATCCTAAATTTTGACACAAAACACCTATTTCTACTCTATGAAATCTTAGATTTAATAGTAAAAATCATCGAAAAATGGAAATTGATGAAAAATAATTTAAAGTTACTAACCTACGAAGTTGGGAAGAAATTGCTCTTCGCAATTGCCTCTATGTGGAGTATATGTCTCAATGATGGAGTAAAATGAACGAAGTCCCAAAATCCTAACCTTTTACCCAGCTGCAGGTATCGCAATTGGGAGTTGTTGTTTGAAATTGCGATGTTTGAAAAAGCGAACCAGTGATCGCAAATACGAACAATGCCTAATCCCCTATGATGTCGCAAATACGACATATTCATTGCAAATGCGAATACAGGGACCCTTGCAAATTCCAAATGAGCTTCGCAAAACTGAAGAAGTAACCTATCCTATAAGGTCACAGATGCAAAATCTGACCACCTTGCAAAAGCGATAAAAGCTTTGCAAATGCGAACCTTCCCTTCCCATACCCAGCATCGCAAATGCGAGCGTGAACAGACTCACAAGTGTGAGGTCTGCAGCACCAGCAAATTCCTGTCTTGCCAAAATAGTCCAAAACTCATTCCAAACTCACCCGAGCCACTCGGTCTCTAATTCAAATATCCACACAAGTATAATAAACATCATACGAACTCGCTTCTAAGCTCAAATAATCAATATGACATATAAAATCAAGAATCAAGCAATAAAACTCAAAGAATTTCATAGTTCAGACTTCAAAATTTTTACTTTTCACATTAAGCGCTGAAACGGCGTCGGGTCACCCAAGACTTGTAACGACCCGATCGGTCGTTTTGAGTATTTGCACTTCATTAGATGGTATAAGGGCATGAGTATCTCCGTATATTGTATTATGACTTGTGTGTATTGTTGTTTTGGTTTTAGGGTGTTTCGGAATTAGTTTGGAATAATTGTTTTCATGTTTGATGTTTTAAGTTGGAAGAGTTGACCACATTTGACTTTTATGTATTTGATGGTTTTGATGGTTCCATTAGATTCGTATAGTGATTTTGGACTTGGGATTATGACCGGATTTGTATTTGGATTTTTCTAGGAGGTTTCAGCACTATTTGGCAAAAGTTAGCAATTTGAATGTTTGGAATGTTCATAAGTTCGATCGGGAGTTGACTATGATGATATCGTATTTGGATTGTTGTTCCGTTAATTGGAATAGGTTTTTTATGTCATTTGGAACTTGTGTTCAAAATTTAAGTTTATTCCGAGTTGATTTGGTATGGTTCGGCACGAGTTTTGGAAGTTAAAAGTTTAAAAGTTAATTAAGTTTGATTTGAGGCATGATTCGTGGAATTGATGTTGTTATATGTGATTTGAGGCATCCAGTAGGTTCGTGTTGTATTTTTGAACTTGTAGGTATATTTAGACGAGGTCCCGAGGGACTTAGGTGAGTTTCAGGGTGGAATCGGACCATTTTCTTCATGATTGCATTGTTGGTTTTCTACTGTTATCTGATGTCTCTGGTGTTCTTCATAATTGCGAAGTGTGTTTTGGCCAATGGTAATTTTTTCATTGCGGATACGACATATTGTACGCGTTGCGGAGGTTTGGATTGGTTACTGTTCGCGTTCGCGTGTGGGACACCGCGGGAGCTAGGAGCTGGGGAATTCTTAATCGCGTTCGTGAAGCTTTGGTGTCTTGGGCATTGCGTTCACGTGGCTTTTAAGGCAAACGCGTAGATCATTTTTGTGGCAGTAGCATTTGTTCTTCGCGATCGCGATGGGTATTGTTGTTCAGTGATGATAAATACTCTATTTTCGGACTTTGAGTTATTTCATCACATTTTGAGTTGAGGAGCTAAGATTTTAGCGATTTTGGAGATGATTTTCACCACATGGATTGGGGTATGTGTTTTCTACTTGATTTTGATTATATTCCGTGAGTCCATCTTCGATTTCGGCATTTGATTGATGATTTCCAAAGAGAAATAGGGTTTTTTCTAAACGTTCTTAAAGTGAATTTTGGGTTTTGAACATCGATTAGGAGTCAAATTTGAGTAAAATTAGTATGGTTGGACTCGAAATTAAATGGATTGTCGGATTTAGTTAATTTTGTTAGGTTCCAAGGTGCGAGGCCCGGGTTGATTGTTTGGTTGACTTTGAGTTTTGATTAAAGATTCTATCTTTATCGATTGGGTTTGTCTCCATGGCATTATTTCATGTTTTTGAGTTATTTTTGGCTAGTTTCGAGCCGTTCGGAGGTTGATACGCGGGGGATGGTATTTTTAGAGTGTTGTTTAGCTTGCTCAGTATTTGTTTTGACTTGTTAGAGGTATGTATATTATCTAAACTTCATTGAGGCATTAGTTGCCTTAATTATTTATGATAGCTATGTGCTATGGGTATGCGTATGTGTGGGGTTTGAGTCCATGTGCGAGCACCAGGGCATTTATCCGTGCTCGGGGTAGTGCTTAGGCTATGATAAGCCTAGAATTAATTGTAAGCTTTAAGCTAATAGTGTTTCTCATATTTATAACATTGTTGTGAACCATTTGAGCCATGCTTGAAGTTACGAAGATACTAATTTCCTGAATAAACTTGGTAATTGCTATTTCTGTGATGAAATTGCTGATTTGAGCTATGATATCACACTTTATACATGCCTACCCTTTAGCGTATTATTATAATAGTCCAAGAGCATGAAATATGATATTTATTCATCATATACATATATTCATTTATACCCGCTTCTATGTGATATGATCTGGATTGGATGCCTGTGACCAAGCAGAGCGGATTGTGTTGTTATGCATGTGACCACGTCGGGCTGATTGTGTTATTATGCTTGTGACCACACTAGGTGAATTGTGTTGTTATGCTTGTGACCATGCCGGGTAGATTGTGTTGTTAAACTAATGACCATGCCGGGTAGATTGTGTTGTTATGCATGTGACCATGTGTACATGCGGATTGTGAGAAACCGACGGGTTTCTTGTTGATGTGAGCTCTAAGAGAGCTGGTGACTATTATACGGATCGAGTTGCATGCTGCAATAGGCCTTATTGCCTTATTGTTAGTTGGATCGAGTTGCGCACCATAACAAGATGATATTTGGTTATTGCATTTGATCTTTACTTGCAATTTCCTTGACTATTTATCTGATTTACATGCATATCTTCCTTATATGTTTGATTGTTGATTGAGCAGAAAACTTTAAAACAAAGAGTTGTGAATACCAAGGTGGTTTTATTAATTTGATCATATATCTGTTCCACACTTTTTAAATTTATGAATTGTACAAGTGATAGCGAGTATCACCGATGTTAGTTATGATACTTATTGATTACATGGGGTAAGTTGTACTCATACTACACTTCTGCACCTTGCGTGCAGATTTTGGAGCTGATGTTGCTGTGAAATAGCGAGAGCTTCCATTGAAGATGTACCTGCGTTACAGTTATCGCTTTCACTCGTTCTTGGTTGTTCTAGATTTGAGATTAAGTTTATGTACATTTTAAATAGATGTTGTATCATTTTCTATCAGTTTGTAATTATAAGTCTTAGTGGCTCGTGACTTGTAGTACTACCAGTACTTAGGTTGTTGTATAAGAGGTTATTAATTTCATTTGGAATATGTTGACTGTTAACTGGCTTACCTGGCGGGTTGGGTTAGGTGCCATCACAAATATTGAATTTTTGGGTCGTGACAGGACCCCAACCAAACACGCGTGCAAGTTCAAAATTATCATACGAAACTAGCGGAATTGTCAAAATATTGATCCGAGGTCGTTTACCAATAATGTTGACTGTGGTCAACTCTAGCCATTTTCAAGTTCAAAAATCAAGTCTTCTTAAATCATTCACATTTAGACTATTCGAAAATTAACATGGACCATGCACGCAAGTCATAAATCAACAAATAGCGTCATAAAAGGTCTCATGTCATAAAAAAGGGGAGCTAGTACTCAAAATAACCTATCGGGCCATTTAGTGCAAAAAGAAAATCTCCACCCTGTCAATGTGCATTACTTAAATGCACCATAGTAATAAAAGAGAGATGGAAAAAGAAAAGAATAGAAAATACGCATTCCTCTAGAGCACATAGCTCTCGGCCACCTCCTTCGGTCTTCCCTTGGTTGAGCAGATGGGCAGCTCTTTATTAGGTTAGGAAATAATTAAGCACATATGCTTGAACAAAAGTATTTTTTAATAGAAATTGAGTCAAGAAAGAAGGCCGCTTAGATACTAGCGAAAAGGAAGATAAGAGATTAATTAATGGAGTCAAAATCAGTGAAATATGACCACCATTTTATTTTGTCCAAATGATAAAATTATTATTTTATGCTGCTTCTGGGGAATAATATTTCATTATTTTTAGCAAAAAACGGAAACTAGATCCTCCAAACAAGTGTCACGTTACTAGAGAAAAGCTCATTTAAAAAGACACCAATAAGGTAAGCTTACCCAATTTGTGAATAACATTGTTAGGCATGATGGAGACCTAAAAGAATTTACTTTTCACCAAAAGGGAGAATGTCCTTTCACTCATAACTAAAGAAAGACCTGGCCCTTTTAGAAGTTAATTATAAAAGAGAATTGGATTTTTAGTTGGATATGCACACAGAAGGAAAAGAAAAATTATAGCAGCAGAAATGGCAGGACCTGGTGGTTCTTCGTGCGGGGCATGTAAGTTCTTGAGAAGAAGGTGCTCCAATGAATGCATTTTCGCGCCTTACTTCTGTTATGAGCAGGCAACTAACCATTTTGCAGCAGTTCACAAGGTATTCGGAGCAAGCAACGTCTCCAAGCTGCTTCTGCACCTCCCGCTGCACTGCCGGAGTGAAGCTGCTGTAACCATGTCATATGAAGCCTTGGCTAGGATGCAGGATCCAATTTATGGCTGTGTCGGTCATATTTTTGAACTCGAGCAGCAGGTTCATATACTCCTTTCTTTTCATTTTATATGGCCATATTTGATTTACAAAATGTCCATATCAAAAATATCGTGAGAACTTGCCGTTACATTCCTATGGTTATAAGAACATATTAATGTCATTGAGGATGAAGTAGGAGGTTTAAAATAAGCGATTCCCAATATGTATAAAAAAATACATTATTCTTTTGGATACATACTAAAAAAGAAAGAATGTAGCAATATCAAGTATCAATTCCTTCAAGCATGTGAATCAGCCGAGCTCTTTATGTTCATGATTATGAATGAAGAATTTTACCTTGTTGCAGGTAGCCAGCCTCGTAGAGGAGATTGAAATCACCGCGAAACAAATGGCCTCCTATGCGGGTGAGGTGCACATGGAGAACACAATTAATACGTTACAATTCTCCTTGGAATGTAATAACATGAACGTAGGAAATAACCATGTGAATCATAGTGTCACATCCCTAGCACATGTCAATGATACATCAGCAAATGAAGCTTACATTACCCAGATAAATGCACAACTTCCAGAGATAAATGGATTTGACAACTTATTTTCCACTACCTTCTTTGATTTCGTTTTTGAAGGACCAGACCCGATCTGCACTAGCAATCCTTAGTGACTGGCAAAAAAATTTAACTGAAGAAAGTCAAGGTTTTCTTCGCCGGGAGAGTAGAGAAACAGGAAATTCAGGGCTTTTGTCTTGACATCAAAATGAGAATCCTGCACTCAGGCCTTGATATGTTTTATGCTGTATATATAATGATGTTCTTGTAAGTTAGTTTCTTCATTATGTGGTCCGCATTGTTTCTTCTGTTACAATTTCTCATTTAAATGCTTAGTTTAATTATGTCTTTAATTGAATGATTTAACATTCAGATGAATGCCCCTACATTTATTACTTCATAACGTTTAGATGGAAAAAGTTAAGATTTGTTGTTTACCCGTAAAACGGTACAGATAAATTTGTTATGTGGTTTATAGACAAGCAAAACTGATTTGATCCAAAAATAATAATGAAATAAGATTAAAAATATGACTTAATAGTTAAAATTGAAGAAAACGACAAGCCTGACTCCAAGCTCGATGTCTCTCAAGACAAAAATGAAAGTAATGTAAAAGAGCAAATAAAGTTGTTTAATTGAGAGCAAAAATGGAATATATCATATGTTTTTCCCAAGAATTTCGTCCCTTACAATGGCTGTTGAGACTCCTATTTGTAGTTATGTCTAGGGAAACAAGATTCTAGGATCAAGCCTCACTTAAATGATAATAATGTAGGCATTGATAAATATGTAACGACAGGTTATGAATGTAAATATTCTCTGCAATGATCGCTCATTTAATACGAGAGAATATTTCCTTATTGAATGCTATACGATGACAAATACCCGATCTGCTTACGTTGACTATATTCCCTTCGGGATCTCCCCCACCTCAATCACAGTTGCCGCGTCCGGTACTGATTGTCACTTCACTTGCCTTTTGTCTAACTTCGGTTTCATGTGTGATGTTATCATTCGACCATTTATTATTAATCAGTTTTACTCTATACAGATAGTCCCCCTGCTTTTCGGTGACACATCTTTGTGTCATCGAAAATATGGTGACGATCCCTTTCTTGGCGGGAAAATTCCTGAACAGTTTCTAACGCTTGAAAGGACGCACGTCTCTTCACATTTAATACCCCGAACATATGTTGCCCCACGATTCAACAAATATTTTTGCCGATTTTTAAGGTCATCATTACCACGATTTTTGCCGTCTATATCTTTACTTCTACTCATCACATTCCTCTTTACTTTCAAAGTTTTAGCTTTCATAGACCCTTCTTCTTCTTCTCTGCTTAAACTTTACAGTTGCTTAGGATGTTTTACATCTTGTTCAACGTTTTTCGAAAAAGTTGACTGCCCCTTGTTACCATGGCTTCTTCTACTGCGTTCTTTAAAAACTCTAGCCTTCTCTTCGGTTGAGGCCCAAAGAAAAACAAGGATGCTGAGGCCGATTCTGAGCCTCCTACTGTAAAGACCATCATACCCAAACACCTGAGTACCGTTAATGACTTTCAAGAGAAGGCTCCATCTGCGTCTTCACGGACTTGGGTTGTTAGTAGGTATCCCTCCTCCATTCGCCCTTTTAGTATTCCTGCAGTGAAGGAGGACTGCAACTATCCTAACCTCAACATCCTCGCTCTAGATATGATAGAGCGAGTTACCTTCACCAAGGAGGGTTTTACGTATATCTATACGTACCCCTGTACCTTGGATTCATTTTTCTTAAGGCCGAATGAAGGGCTCGACCCCGTAATTTTGGAGTTTTGCCACCGGTACTGGGTCAGCTTGGCTCAAGTAGGCCCATCTACATGGAGAATGGTAGCTTGCCTACGCCAGCTGTGCACGGAGACTGGGGAAACCATTACCCTTACACACATGATGAATCCCCAATATTTTTCGTGGGGGAGTAATAAACTTCAACAAATGTGGCAACTACCCTATTCTCACCAGCATGGACGATGATAATGATCACGGGTGGATGGAGCGATTTGTCATCATCGCCACTAGGGACATCATCTCGGCCACATCTCCGCCTTTTCCTGAGTCGTGGAACCGTTTTCATAAGTTTTTGATTCATTTCCTTTCTTTGTCAAAAGATTGTTTTCCGTTATTGTTAACCGCTTCATTTCTTTTATTTTAGCTACCTCGTGGGAACCACCATGGGATCAAGGCCTGGACCAGTGGGTTAAGAAGAATATGGAAATTACAATGCCAGAATCCCATCGGTGGAAGGAAATGACCCTTAAATATGGATGAAAGGCAAGAAATCATAGTAAACCAAGACTTTCTTCGTTTAATCTTTGCATGAACATAGGTAACTTCCACAGAAAAGTAGCTAACTCCATTATTTGCTTAATTCAGGACATCCGCAAGGTTCTGTCACCTACCCGGAGGTTGACATTTTAACCGACCCCGAGAAGGCCATGAGGGTGCTATAAAGTACCCTTGCTCAAAGCAGTGCACGCGGACCTGCTTCTGGTGAAGGTGCTTCCTCTCGGAGTCCCCAGCAAGAGAACAAGCAACCAAAAAGGCAATGTTCTTCCTCGGCTGGGGCTCAAAATAAGAAACTAAAGAATGCAATAACCGAGCCGGCCATAGTGGTTGTTGTTGAGGATGAGAGGGAAAAAGTGTTCAGTACATACTTTCAGTATTGACAGGATCCATCAATAGTAATACCTTTTTTGGTGAGTCACGTTCCAATTGCTAGGCACTTTGACACCATCTTGATTTTCCAATTCGTACGATCATTTACCGGTGACGGCTGATACCCGATAGGGACCTGCCCATGTTAGACCCAGCTTCCCAGCATTGATTTCCCGAGTGCTCTGAGTCACCTTTCTCAGGACCAAGTCTCCTACTTTGAAGTAGCAAAGATTGGCCCTCCGATTATAATATCTTTCCATCCTTTAATTTTGAGCCATCATCCTTACGTATGCCAAGTCCATGTGTCCCTGTGTTCATCGAGCAAATTCATCTTCACCAGCAACTCCTCATTGTTTGCTTCTTCATTTGCTCAAAAAAATCGCAACGTTGGCTCTCATACTTCCATCGGTATCAAAGTTTCCGTGCCCTATACGAGAGAGAAAGGTGTTTCTCCCGTGATTGATTTTTCTGTTGTCCGGTATGCCCCTAGCGCACCCAGTAATGCTTTGGGCCATTTTCCTTTAGCAGCTTCTAACCTCTTTTTGAGGGTTTGGATAATTACCTTATTGGTTGACTCCGCCTGTCTATTCGCGCTCGGATGGTACTGTGAGGACGTAATCCTCTTGATTTCAAATCTTCCAGGAATTTTGTGACTTTTGAGCCTATGAACTATGGTCCGTTGTCGTAGGAAATCTCCTTCGGTATTCCGAATCGGCAGATTATGCGGTCCCATAAGAAGTCGACTACTTCGCGCTCAACAATCTTTTGGTATGGACATGCTTCAACCTATTTTGTGAAGTAATCATTTAAAACTAAAAGAAATCTTTCCTTTGAGGGACCCGGCGGTAGTGGATCAAATATATCCATCCCCCATTTCATGAATGGCCATGGGGACAATACTGAATTCAAGAGTTCCGCCGGTTCGTGTACCAACTGTGCATAGCGTTGACATTTGTCGCATTTCTAAACAATCATCTTTGCGTCTTGTTCCATCGGGGGCTAATAGTATTGTGCCCTAACCAGCTTTAGTATCAATGAATCTGCACTTGAAATGGTTCCCGCAAATTCCTTCATGGACTTCTCTCATCACGTAGTCTACCTCCGAGGATCCTAGACATAGGGCCAATGGGACTTGGTATAACCTCTTACATAATTTCCCATATATGAGAAAGTAACGAGCCACTTTTGTGCGCACTGTCTGGGACGCCCCAGGTCTTTGGGTAATTTTCCATGTCAAAGGTATTCGACGAACTTATTCCTTCAGTCCCAGACTAGGTTGGTTGAATTAACCTCGCAGTAACCAGCCACATCCAATACCTAATGTAGAACCTGAACGATGGTTTCAGAGTCAGATCCTTTCATCTCCGTAGATGACCCCAAATTGGCCAGTGCATCTGATTCCACGTTCTCTTCTCTCGGAATGTGTATGATCCACCATTCTATGAATCGTGCAAGTAATTCTTGAACATTGTTCACATACTGTTGCATGCGTTCTTCCTTTGTATAATAAATCTTGTACACTTGGTTTACTACCAGTTAGGAATCACATTTGATCTCGATGACCTCGGAGCCAAGTCCCTGGTCAAGTTCAATTCTTGCAACCAAAGCCTCATACTCGGCTTCATTGTTAGTTAACGGAATAGTCTTAATTTCCTGCCTTAAGGTTTCTCCCGAGGGTGTGACAAGAACTACCCCGAGATCGGACCCTTTTACATTTGAAGCTCCATTTCACAAACAAGGTTACTACTCTTGATGTAGTTTCGGAAACCAGAACTACCTCTTTAGAAGCTAAGGGCATTAATCCGGGATAGAAATCGGCCACAAAGTCGGCCAAAACTTGTGACTTGATCGCAGTCCTAGGCTTGTACTCGATGTCGAACTCACTAATAGCGACTGCCCATTTGGCCAAGCGGCCTAACAACTTAGGCTTGTGAAGAACATTCCTCAAGGGAAAGGTTGTCACAATGTCTATTTAGTGGCATAAAAAATTAGGCCTATGCTTTCTAGAGGCAACTATGAGAGCTAAGGCCAGCTTTTCGAGGTGCGGATAGCGAGTCTTCGCTTCGACAATATTTTACTAACATAATAAACAGGAAACTATGTACTTTCTTCTTCTCGGACTAAAACGGTGCTTACCGCTACATTCGAGACCGCTGGATGTATTAGCAACCGCTCGCCTTACCTCGGTTTTGATAGTAACGGGGGGCTTGATAGGTACCGTTTCAAGTCCTTCAAGGCCTGTTGATATTCCGGAGTCTATTCAAAATCGTACTTCTTTTTGAGAAGTGAGAAGAAGTGATGGTATTTTTCTAATGCTCTCGATATGAACCTGCTTAAGGCTGCTAACCTACTCCTAACCAAAAACCCCATGAATTTTCCAGAGCAAACCTCGAACGCGCATTTTTTAGGTTGAGTTTCATGTTATGCTTCCTCAAGATATCGAAGGTTTCTTGGAGGTGTTTCAGATGATCTCCTGCATTTAAAGACTTGACTAACATGTCGTCAAGGTATACTTACATAGTTTTGCCTATTTGATTTTTGATCATTTTATTCATGAGCCTCTGATAACTGGCTCTGGCATTCTTAAGCCCAAATGACATCACTTTATAATAATATGTGCCAGAGTTTGTTTTTCCTGATCCTCCGGGTTGGTTGTACCCGGATTAAGTATCAAGGAAACTCATCAACTCGTGCACGACCATAGCATCAATATTTGGTAATGTGAACGAGTCTTTAGGGCACGCCTTGTTTAGATCTTTATATATTACGCGCATTCTAAACTTGTTATTCTATTTAGGCACTATAACTACATATGCTAACCACTTTGGTTACTTTACCTCCCGTATGGAACTGATATTGAGTAATTGTGTTACCTTCTCTTTAACAAACCTATTTCTGACCTCGACAATCAGACACTTCTTCTGCCTTACCGGCGGGTAGCTTGGGTCCAGGCTTAGCTTGTGCACGACCACTTCCAATAGGATACCTTTCATATCCGAGTGCGGGATTGAGTCTTGTCTCCAAGTGAAACTTCCTTTCCAAGAATTCTTTGAATAAAGCCACTTGCTTGAATTCTTCTGCAGTGGACTTAGTTGCATCTATCTCCTCCAGTACCTAAAGTAACTTGGTACTTGGTTGTATTCTAATGAATCCTCTCTTTTATTATCTTCATTTGAAAGGGATAAGGCATCTATTCCTGTAGTTGCTATTTGATGGGCTCATTCCCCTTGCTACTGGAAATCGACATTGTGTTCATATCTCTTGTTTCCGATTGATCCCCTCTTATCTGCTTGATTCCTTCCGGGGATGGAAATTTCAACAGTTGATGGTATATTGAGGGAACAACATTCTTTTCATGTATCCACGGCCTTCCGAGGATTACGTTGTAGCCCATGTCGTAGTCTACGACCTCGAATAAGGTGGTCTTGGTTACCCCTTCGGAGTTCTTGTGTAGCAGGATCTCTCATCGGGTTATCACCCTAGTCAAGTTGAATCTAGCTAAGAGCTTTGTCACCGGAATGATCTTTCGTTCAACTTTGCATGTCCCAGCACTCTCCATGGAATGATATTGGCTGAGCTTCATGGGTCAACCAAAACATGCTTAATTTTGAAATTTAAAACATTGAGAGAAATTACCAGAGCATCATTATGTGGTAGAAGAAGTCAGTCGACATCTTCCTTCGTGAAGCTAATGTCATCTTCTGCGACTTCACAGAGTCTCTTGTTGTGGGTCATTGATATCTTTATTTTCTTCTTCGCCGAGAAGGTTATGCCATTAATTTCATTCAATCCGAAAATCATGTTGATAGTTAACCGAGGGTAGTATTCTACTATCTTCGAAGGCTATACATTGTCCCGGCTGCAGCCGTAATTGTTCTTGGCTCGGTCTCTCAAGAACTCCCTGAGATGGCCATTCTTCCACAATGTTGCCACCTCTTCACGCAGATGCTGACAGTCACCAGTTTTATGGCCGTGAGCCCCATGATATTCTCAACATAAGTTAGGATCTCTATGGTTAGGATCAGATCTGATTGTCTTCGGGAATCGTGCTTCTTTGTTATTCCTCATTCCCGATACCAACTCCACTACACTGAGGTTGAAGTTGTAATCTGATAACCTGGAATATGTGGAATCTCAGGCCCCCAATACCTCTTTTTCTTATAACAACATATTGTTTCGCAATGGTCAGTTCTTCTATCGGGAGCGAATCTATTTGATGACCAGAACTAATTTCTGTCGTGTCCCTTAGTTCTCTCGTATAGTAGGAAATGACCTTTAGAACATCGCTGATCTGCATTGAAATCACTTTTGAACTTAGTGTGGTCCTTATCTCGTTCCCGTCTTTTGGTTGATGTCGGGAACCCTACTTAATCATCTTCTATCCTTAATTTTTGAATCATAACGGTTATGGAATTCTGCCCATGTGGTCGCTTGGAATTTGAGCAAGCTTTCCTTCAGCTTTTGGGAGGCGTCGGAGCTCCTCGGATTCAAACTCTTTTTGAACACCTCCACTGCTCACTCGTCTGTTATAGCCGGTAGCAACATCCTCTCTTTCTAGAATCTGATCACAAATTTTCGCAACAATTCGGACTCACCTTGCGTGATGCTAAATATGTCAAACTTTCTAGCTTGGACCTTCCTGGCCTTGGCATGGGCCTTAATGAATGAATCTGCAAGCATCTAAAAAGAGTCAATTGAATACTTGGGTAATAGTGAATACCATGTCAAAGCCCCCTTTATGATGGTTTCACCAAACTTCTTCAGTAGGACTGATTCAATCTCATGTTGAGTCAAATTGTTCCCTTTCATAGCCGTGGTATAGGTTGTTATGTGCTCCTGCGGATCCGAAGTCCCATCATATTTCGGTATGTCTGGCATCTTGAAGCTCTCAGAATCAACTGGTACTGCTGAACCCAGTATCAAGGAACTTGAGAAGTTCTGAGAAATATGAGGACCTGCAGTGTATTCTTCAAGGGAAAAATGCATGCCCAAATATTTTTTTTATTTACAAAAACCATTTTATTAGCTGAAAGCATGATGCCATTTTTTCGCATTAAAGATGCAAAATGATTGGGAAAATTTATGTGCTCCTCCCAAGTATCACAAAATAGTAAAATATCATCATATAAACAAGTGATGTGTGGAGGATTGACTGAAATATTTTTATCGTGGCCTTTTGAAACAAAGATGGAGCAGTTTTTAAACCGAAAGCTTGAATTTCCAATGAAAATGGTGATCGGGAATGCAAAACCCAATTTTTTCCCTATCATCCGGCTATATTCCCAATACCCAAAACCCTGATTTAAGATCAAACATAGAAATTTCTTTTTCTTTGGCAAGTTGGGAGAAAAGGGTGAGCTTATTTTGGATAAGAAATTTGTAATCCAAAAGAAAATGATTGAGTGGTTGGTAATTAATTACAATTCTCAATTTACCTTTTGTTTTCTTTGCTCTTTTGTTGACATAAAATGCTTCACATGCCCCATTATGAATTTGATGGCTCGATGAGATCAAATCCACTAGCTCTTGATACTCTTTTTTTGCAAGCTGAAGGTGGTCGGGATTCATACCAGTGTGACTTGCCTTTGTAGGATTGATATTTTCATTTTTTTTGAAAGGCAACTTGAACTGTTCATTTTTCCATAAAGGATTGTCACATTTGGTTAAGAATTCAGTGTGAGATTTTGCACAAGAATGTTGTGCGATATGTGCTTCAATTTCTCTGACATGATCTTCTTTTGTGAGCTAGAACAATCCCAAGACTGCATAATATGACTTGAATTGCTTTTTGAATGCTATCCCATTGGCTTTGATCTGGAGTTTGTCCTGCAAAACCATGTAAATGTTAAAACCAATAATCAATCCTTACCTGGTACATCTGACCCAATCAATTTGGTCGTGTACTTCAATCATGGGAAGAATTCAATGGTAATTGGGTGCTTGTGTCATGCCACGACCTAGAGCGCAACCGACGCTCGACCAAGACGTCCCAGTCAAGCAAGCCTAGTTGATACATTCTACCCAACCTTACCCACAAACAATTGAAGAATCAGTAACAGGAAATAGATATAAGAAAAGTAAAGTGTACCACATCCTTTATCCATTATTTACAGAAGCTTCATTTACAATTTCCAAAATATTACAAGTTCATAATTACGAAGTGAAAACATTTTTGGCAACTACAACATTTCCAGTTCATTACCGCAAATCGAACACCACCCACAACCTATCTACAGAGCCTCTAAGTGTGACAGAAGAGTAGTATGGAAGTGTCGCTGACAAGGCCCCGGCTATACCCTAAAACACAATGTACAATGCTAAGTGACATAAGGCCCAGAACAGAATAGGGCTCACCAAATATGCTGAGTAGAGGGTAACTGCTAACGAGGATCAAAGCCTCCTACTGAAGAACCACTTGCATCCATTAAAGATGTAGCGCACCCGGCAAAAGGGACGTTAGTACATATGGAATAATACTAGTATATAAAGCTAAATATCTATCATGAAATAGAATGCCAATATAAGAACAACAAAATCATGAAAGCAAAAAGGAAAAACCAATGATATCCAAATGCCTAGTAAAAACATAACAAATATTAAAATAAGAAATTAACATTTTTGGTTGGGAGATCATTAGCCTTCGATCATCACACCATGCACGAGGCTTGGAGTCCGATCACAAAATTGATTGGCTAAGCCATATCCCCACGAATGAATGTTGATTGGCATGATGATGCGATTAAAATATGATAATAAGAAGGAGGAACCACCATGGGCGCGACAAGGCATCCGATCACCAGCCGATTAGTTAGGTCATCTTCTCACATATGCAGTGTGAGTCGACATCCAATCCAAGGCCAGCAACAAGCTCATCCCTATTAAGGGGAATAATCTCAACACATCAATCTTATCCCAATTAAGGGGAATAATCTCAATCAACTCCTGCATCGGCATGTGTAGTTTCGGTTGCGGGCCGTTACAACCCACCCTTCCTCGGCTCGCTAATGATACTCCCAAAAATAGTTTTTTGTATGTAAAGGAAATAAAAATACAAATGCATTCATCTCATAACCTTATATACCATATATAGCTTCATTAGCACTATTAACCACTCACAACATCATTATTTCATTGGCTCTCTTGGCCATAAATAGAATTCTTCATTCATGGCACGATGGCCGTATTTTATAATTCACACTTTTATTTCTTCATATCCAATGATCATAATAATACACACAAATATATAGACATTCCGGAAATCATGACTTTAAGTTCATTAGTAATGTAGTCTTTAAACACAGTGGATTTCTTTCAAAGAGTTGATCATAATGACTTGAAATCGAAGGACAAGTTAACATCATAAACGATCAATACACTATTTATTCTTGAGGTACTTTTCCCAAAGGGCAATATACAGTTTCAACTCATGAATATACAAACTCAAAACACCTTTCAATTACTTACAAAGGAAGGCATGGTGATTTACGAATGAAACATGGGTTTAAATCATATGCATTAGTTATAACAACCATATTTAAATATTTTCCCACTAAGGGGGAGCATAATATGATAGAGAAAATTTGAACATCACTCGAGTACATAAGAATTTAGGAAAAATAATTATCTGAAACAATTTGGAACAGTAGGGACAGGAGTTTGAACAAACCACATTTGGAACTTACGAGGAACTCATGGATTCTGATTCTAGAAAGGGAGTTTAGCCAACATACCTTGCTTGAGATTTTCTTAGATTACTACAACATCCCAATACTTTTAGCAATTTCAATCTATAGGAAGATAGTGAAAATCGAATAATAATTAGAAGGATTCTCATGATATAAGTCTCTTGGGAATTTCGTAAAACACCTACTATACAAAAAATGAATGCAAGGCTCTACAATGGTAATCTCTTCCTACCTCAACCAATTTCAACAAGAATATACCCAAAATAGTTCAACAATCCCACATACTATCTCCTATTGGCACCTGCATGGCCTATCTCTAACTCCACAAATTACTTAGACCCATAACAAGTTTTATGAAAGCTTAGGAGAAGGACTTACCCGGATAGTTGATGGCCAAATGAGTAGCTTCCTTGATTCTTTAAGATTGGGGCAAGAATGGATGAGTAGAATTGATAGAGCTTCTCCCTCTCTATCTAAATTGACATACTCACTATAAAACATCAATTTATAACTTATAAAATGAACCACTAAGGCCTTATATCAAAATAGAGTCGGATAATAAAATTTCCAAAAATAACCCCCCGATGTCAATTATCTGGTGCAATTCCATGGTAGCAGAACAGATATGTGGCCAGCAGAATGGCCACAAAATGGTCTTCAAATTTGAATTGCTTCTAATTCATTCGGTGGTGATTCCGTGGTCAGCGAAACAGATCCACAATAGAATAATGGACCACAGAATCGCCATTTGTTGTAAATTCTTCTACTAACTCCGTGATATATTGCACAATTCGAAAATCCGTACTGTGGCACATTAGCTTACCTTGGCACCATAAAAACTTGAATCCTTGGCAAAATTTTATGGGGCTTTACATCCTCCCTTGCTTAGGATCATTCATCCTCGAATGATGTTTAGAGACTGCCACAAAACACCCAATATGACTTAGCTCTTCATTCACACACAACTTGCCTCAAATTCGGCTAACTCCCCAAATTTCCAAACTTTTCGCAGAGTTTCCCCTATTTTTAGGCCTATCCACCTGCCAGAGAATCACCAAAACCACTCCTAACAACACATCCACAACTCAACAAAGCATCACAATATATCAATAACACCAATCTCAACATTACAAGCATTACATTACCAAAGGGGGTATCTCGACATAAATTGTGTATGTTAAATTATAACACATAGGAAGTACTTTCCATCTGCAGCCATCAGGTTATACAAACGAGTGAGAGTATTTTCTTTACATAACATCAGGTTATACAAACAAGTGAGAGTATTTTCTTTCACAACACTTGACTTCCTCGACTCATAGGTTTCGCCATAGCACTTTGACAGAGGCAATCTCAACTGCTGGACATGTATAACAAGGATGACAATTAGGCACCTCTCATAAGCCAATTCTCCATTAACCTCAATAGTCTCTACCGGGACGATGGTCAAAGGATCTGCAACTACCTTCTTTGACATAGACACATGAAGCACTGGGTCCATAGAGGACAATGATGGGGGACATCAAACTCATAGGCTATATGGCTTATTTCCTTTAAGATTCCATAAGGCCCGATGTGCACTGTACCTACTTTACCTTTATTAACAATTCACATAATGTCTTCATGGATAAGATCTTGAGCTTAACCCGTTCACTTTCTTCAAACTCCAAATCTCTACGCCAAACACCTGAATTGAACTTTTGGCGACCTTCAACCTCCTCCACCTTATTCTACGATGTGTTTGAATGAATATGACCATGGAGTTTCCTGCCTGGTATCTTTGATCTTGGAATGATACTTCTTTTTTGACATGTTTGAACCAACAACCCCAGCATGTTTAATGCAAATAGGGACGACAGGGTTTGAGATTGAGGTGGAATTTCTCAAGAGTCCGTCAATGTGTTGAGTAGCGGCATTTATAGGTGTTATATTCTAATAACTAACAAGGTAGCACTGACAAAGTTAACCGTGGCAATACAATTGTCGATTCAACTAAAAGAGATCTAGAGTAAACTAGTATATATGGATAATGTGAGAATGATGTATATGATTCCAAGATGTAAAAGAAGTGAGTCATTTTAGACATGTGATATAAGGGAGGCATGATTGGGAGGATAAAGACGTTAGTATCAGTTATTCTGAGAAGATGATGAGTTATGAAAGGATAGTAGCAATTGTTTTATGCCATATGTGTCTTGTTCGGCAATGGTAAGTCTTAAGGAGGAATAGCCTAGTAAGTGGCATAAAATGTCTCCTTGAGTGTGGAGAAAATCAGTTTATCTCAAAATTAGAAGATTCTTGCACCATGAATGTGGTAGAGGTTTCAAAAATACATGAAGTTGTGTTACGCTCTTAACATTATTTGACAAAAGGAATCTACGCCACAAGCCCACGTGATTGAAAAAGGGGTTGAGCACTTGTGAGGTTATTACTCTGGCAGCTTAATCCTTCCCGATAGTTGACCGTAAACGAGAGGACTAGAGATATGATAGACTTGTCCCTCTAGTTGAGACGTTCAAAATATGACTCAAGATCTAGAAAATCCACCCCAACTAAGGAATGAAAGGTCACTGTAAGGCTACTTAAGTTCAACCACACAAGAGTGAGACCATGTAGTTAGGATATCCTAATGTTGGGATGAAATAATGCATTGGTTAGAGATGTTATAATGGTTAATGCGATGCTCCGGAGGGAAATGCGAAAGATACACCCTCGTCCACCCAAGGATATGGAATGATAGGGAAAGTAAATTCTCGGCACGTGACAATGGCATAGAAAATTATTCTATAAGACGAGCGTTAAAGATAACGTAACCTAGGGATGCACTATAGAGTAAACATTAAAGGTTTGCGAATATTAATAATGGGTTCGCCACGGGTTTGTTATTTGGAAAGTAACCATATGCTAATGAAGGATGTGAAAAACATGAGAAACAAACGTGATGCTACGATAACCCCAAAAGTGCATTTGGACTTGATGGAGAGCCCCTTAAGAATCCTACAAGAAAGGTGGTGTTAAAGCGACACAAGGAAGGACGCTCTCTCTCATGGTTATCCCAACAAGTGTCGGGAGACTAGCGCAATGAAATTACTAACTAAGGAACAATGTCTGAACATGTTGCAGAAGTGGAAAGAGAGAATGAACACTTGTTATGAGCTAGACATATTTTTGCCATAATAACTCTCAAACTTCAATACCAGGCCACGTCATGGGTAGCTACAATACTAGGAACGAGGTGAGTTACTTACTAAGGAATGATTTAGGCGGACTGAAAGTTACACTGAGATGGGCAAACAAAATATCTTCTTGTGACGTATTTGCGAGGATCTCAAATTTCAGAGAAACCTTATGCGGACAAGTGACCCTTTTGACTGACATGTACACATATGACAGGTGCTGAGATATGCTCTTATGTTACTAGACAGTGAAAAGGGTTCATGATAATGTTCACAAAGGGAGTAAAGTGATTGCTTAAGTCATATGAGCCACACACGCAGGAGAGAGAGGGAGGGTACCTCAAGAAAGATCTCAACACTAGGCTGCTTTACATTAGATTAGATGCCATAAAGGTAAATATTGTAATGGTGCGTGCACAAGTGAGGGGATGTTATCCATTTAAATCAAAAGGTTCTATAAGAAATTCATCAGCTATAGTCCTTTGTTGAGAATTTGGGGAAGCAAGTGGAAAGTATTAACCTAGGGTTATACCTCGATTCAAGGAACTTATTATAGAACTCAATTACTTAAGAGGTTGTGTGTAAGAGAATTATGGTGAAAAGGCTCCACGAATTATGCGTCTCGTTCAAAAGGTAGGTACATGCGATGTTTTGCGACTCAATGTCGTGTCAAGATCATGTTCATGTTGGATCTTCAATATAGATGTGCATATAGGACGAGGAAAATTTTGTGATAGCCATAATGTTGTACTAATGAGTGACTTACTTGGTGACCTTAGGTTGCTGGGGCAGTGCCTTAACTGATGCCCCTTAATTCCACACCCATAACATGCATTGGTACAATAGTGGCATACCCTCGAATGACACCTCCTACACTTCTCGCAATGAGGATGAGGTCCGCTAAGCTGGCTCGCCCCACTGACCTGATATTTACCCTTTTTGCATACATCATAAGCATCCCCCCATCCTTCCTCCAAGCCCCTTTGGCTGGAGTAACAATATAGGGCATTTGTTCTACTTGTTCCCCCTCTTTCCACAACCATAAATGTCACGCCCCGACCTGGAAGCGAGACTGGCACCCGGTGCCTCAACTAACCTAGTGTACCAAATTGAGACTAAGGGACTATGAACACATAATGTCATACTTTGGCCCTGGGGCCACCTTGCAAGAAAATTTGCGAAGCAAAATATAAAATTGAATGGAAACTAGCGCTAACTAAACATCAATATAAAGCTAGGCTGAAAAGGCCGTCATAGCTACTACAGCTGACAAACCACCAAATTATACATACCAGGCCTACAAACCCAACATACTGCACTAACCAACAGGATATGTCTACAAGCCTCTACTGATAGATGTACTATGATCGGAACAGGGCCCCGACCTACCCATAACATATATACAGATATACATAAGATGTACACAACACTCTAGACCTGGCAACTCCGAAAGACGTGGAGCTTACCGATCAGGCTGAACTCTGAAAACACCTACTGAGGAGGTATACCCGTCTGTCTATCTGAACCTGCATGCATGAAATGCAGCGTCCCCAAAAAAGGGACGTCAGTACAAAATAATGTACCGAGTATATAAGGCGATAACATAACTGAAAGTTAAAACTGAACTGATAATATAATAACTGAAAGTAATTGGGAGTCAAAGATGATCTGGAGATATACTTACCTGTTGATACTGACTCAACTCCTTCAATATAGTAAGTAAAATAATTATCCGGCCTTATAAGGCTCGGTATATATAACTGCTCTGCCGTAGTAGGCTCGCTCATAGGCGCTCGGCCATACTAGGCTATGTATCTCGACCATGCTGGGCTCGCTCATAGGCGCTCGGCCACAGTAGGCTCGGTATATAACTTTTCATCTGATCAGAGGTTGCCCAATAGGGGCCTGCCCATCGATTATAGCTCGATGGTAATGAAAATACTGTAATACTGTATATATAGGCTTGCTGCTCTCTTGACTGGAAGAAGACAATACTATATTGAATATAGAATCTCGATAAGGAATAATATTGTAACTTATGAGACTAGAATAGTGTGAATAAATTCATGAATATGAACTTCTCTTTTTGTCTCATTACTAACACATGTAGCTATGAGATCATGCCAAAATGAAGGAAGGCTTAGCCTTAACATACCTTATCACAATCTTTGTAATAACCAAGTTGAACTCACCTCTTCGCACCTTAATCTACAAGAATGATAATAATACTATCGTTAAGTTACGAAAGGTACAACTATCGCACAACGAACGACAAACTTATTTTGTATTAAAACGGGCAGCATCTCCCCTATAATCCTTACTTCCTCCAAATTCAAGATAACACCAACAATACAAGAACAGAACAATAACAACATATATACATCATTTTCCAGCCCTATATACACCATCAAATACTACAAAACAGCCCAACACACCCCAATCTCTTCGTACACAAAACGACCACCGTAGTAGTGTCAAACGACCCGAAATGTTATGACGAATGACCAGCCAACCACCCTACATTTATATGGTGTTTATAAACCCCCTTCCTCCTCCAAAACTCCCCAAAATAGTAGTAAAACATGCAGCCCAACAGCAACACAAAACATTCCACAAAATAGTCCGCTACAAGTGAATAACTCGAACTCACGGCTTCCGATCACCGTCCCGTGAGTTCTTACAAGTATAGAACGACTTACCATGAATTTACAGAAGAAAAATTGGATGAAAGAGAGCAGTAAACTCACCTTATTTGTTGGATAACTCAGCTCTTATCTTGGTTCTTCAAACTCTAGGTTTTACCTCCAATTAGAACTTGAAAGGGAGAGAAAATCAATTAGGGTTTGTGGGAAATTTTTGGGAGGATTATTTGCAGAGCTTATGTCTGGTTATTATGCTCTATTTTAAGTCTAATATATGAAGAAAATAGGCCCTTAAAAGGCCTCTTTGGACGACCCGAAATGGCTCATTTTTGGGCTTTCATTTAAGCAAGTAGGTGACACACCTAGTAAATACATCAACATGAACACCATATAAATAATGCCGCCATATCTTAAGTGCATGGACAACAACAGCTAACTCGAGGTCGTGGGTCGGATAATTCCTTTCGTGCTTCCTCAACTGCCTTGAAGCATACGCAATTACCTTCCCATGTTGCATCAGGATACATCCTAACCCGACACCTGATGCATCACAATACACGGCATAACCCTCTAGACCCTCTGGAAGTGTTAGAACTGGAGCTGAGGTCAACCTGTTCTTAAGCTCTTGGAAACTACGCTCGCAAGCCTCTGTCCATTGAAACTTAGTTTCTTTCTGTGTCAACTTCGTCAATGGTGCCGAAAGGGAAGAAAAACCCTCTACGAACCTCCGATAGTATCCTGCTAAGCCTAGAAAGCTACGAACCTCTATCGGAGTGGTAGGTCTAGGCCAATATTTCACGGCCTCAATCTTCTGAGTGTCCACCTTTATCCCTTCATCTGATACAATATGCCCCAAGAATGCTACAGACTTCAACCAGAACTCACATTTAGAAAACTTAGCATACAACTTACGATCACGGAGGGTTTGGAGTACCGCTCGCAGGTGGTCCGCATGCTCATCCTCTGAACGAGAATAAACCAGAATATCATCAATAAATACTATCACGAACAGATCTAAAAATGGCCGGAATAGGCTATTCATCAAGTCCATAAATACAGCGGGTGCATTAGTCAACCCGAAGGACATGACAAGGAACTCGAAGTGGCCATATCGGGTCCTGAAGGCTGTCTTCGGAATATCTTTTTCCCGAACTCTGACCTGGTGGTACCCCGACCTCAAATCTATCTTTGAAAAGCATCTAGCCCCCTGCAACTGATCAAACAAGTCATCGATCCTTGGAAGTGGATACTTATTCTTAATAGTTACCTTGTTCAGCTGCCTATAATCGATACACATCCTCAGCGAGCCATCCCTTAGTCGCAATTTGGTACGCCAGGTTAGGTGAGGCACCAGGTGCTTGTATCGCTCCTAGGTTCGGGGCGTGACAAACTTGGTATCAGAGCAGTTCTGTCCTAGGGAGTCTACAAGCCGTGTCTAGTAGGGTCTTGTTTATAGATGTGTTGTGCACCACATTATATAAGCAGGGCACTACAGGGCATTTAGGAGTTGGTTACCCTTCTTTGAAATCTAAATCGTGCTACAGAACTGAGTTATAGGAAATTTGAATTAAACTTATGTGTTGGTGTTTGCATGCACAGATGACGGTGACTAGGAAGACTACGGCTAGCCAGAGGAGAGATACAGCAGTAGGTGAGGGGACCAGCAGGGTACCCCCAGTAGATGGGGCCCAGTCTGAGGCTCAAGGTGAGACCCCTACTCAGCCATTACCGGCTCCTCCACCAACTACGGAGATTCCTAGGGAAACCGCACATCCAGTTCCCCCTCCACTTCCATCAGATCAGGACTTGAGGAGTGCGGTGCATTTGTTGACACAGTTGGTAGCTACCCAGCAACAGGCTAGGGCATCAGCTAGTGCAGGAACTTCTGAGGGGTCTGGGAGTTCAAGGGTCCGAGAGTTTATTGCTTTGAGTCCCCCAGAGTTCACGGGGACAGATCAGAGGGAGGACCCGCAGGATTTCATAGATCAGCTTCACAGGATCTTTCGTGTTATGCATGCCACGGAGAAAGAGGCAGTTGAGCTAGCAGCTTTTCGACTCCGAGATATAGCCATCCTTTGGTATGAGGGATGGGAGAGGTCCAGGGGACGTGATGCACCTCCAGCTATTTGGGAGAATTTTTCAGATGCCTTCCTTGACCAGTACTTACCACGGGAGATCCGACAGGCTCGAGTCGATCAGTTTCTAGCCCTCAAGCAGGGTAATATGAGTGTTCGAGAGTATAGTCTCCGTTTTGACTCATTGGCCAGATATGCACCATCCATAGTTGCTACTATGCGGGACAGGATTCACAGGTTTATAGCAGGGTTAGCCCCAGAGTTAACCGAGGCATGTGCCACTGCTGCATTGCAGGATAGTATGGATATCTCCCGGATTCAAGCATTCGCCCAGAATATAGAAAGGGGTAGGCGTCGGCAGCAGGGTATAGAAAGGGCTGAGCAAGGGCAACGTAAGAGGATGAGATTTCCCAGGTCTCAGGAGCAATATCAGGGTAGTTATAGGACCCAGTACTTCGGACGGCCACCTAGGCCTCCGCCACCTCAGTTACAGGGTTACAGGTATGACCGCTATAATCAGTCAGGACCAGGTGAGAGCTCACGGGCATCGGGTGTGCAGTGACAGCGAGGATCTGCACAGACATGGTCATTTCCTCCACGGTGTGACATCTGTGGTAGAGGACACTTGGGCCAATGCCGAGCAGGTTCTGATGCTTGTTATACATGTGGGCGTCCAGGGCATATGATGCGAGATTGCCCAAATAGAGATTCGGGGGGAATGGCACAACCAGCGAGTTCAGCAACAGGATCATCTATGTCCGTGCATCCTTCAGGGCGCGAGTCTCAGTCTTCGGCTGGTAGAGGTCGGGGCAGAGGTAGAGGTTCCAGTTCAAGTGGTAATTAGAACCGTATCTATGCTTTAGCGGGTCGACAGGACCAGGAGTCTTCACCAGACGTTGTGATAGGTATATTAACCATTTGCTCTCACGATGCTTATGCTTTGATAGACCCAGGATCTACTTTATCGTATATTACCCCATTTGTCGCGAGGAAGTTTGGTATAGTGCCTGAAATACTAAGTGATCCTTTTGCGGTATCTACACCGGTCGGAGAATCGATTATTGCTAGACGGGTTTACCGAGGTTGTACGGTGACAATTTGTAGTCGTCAGACCTCAGCTGACCTAGTTGAGCTAGAGATGATGGATTTTGATGCTATCATGGGCATGGACTGGTTGGCAGCTTGCTATGCCACAGTTGATTGCCGAGCAAAGGCAGCCAGATTTCATTTTCTGGGTGAGCCAGTCCTTGAATGGGTAGGTAATACACCAACACCCAGAGGTAGGTTTATTTCCTATCTGAAGGCGAGGAAAATGATCGCAAAAGGATGCATTTATCATATTGTGCGAGTTAGAGATGCAGATGCTGAGATACCTACACTTCAGTCTATTCCCGTAGTCAAAGAGTATGCAGATGTGTTTCCAGATGAGCTTCCAGGTATTCCTCCAGAGCGAGAGATTGATTTTAGCATCGATTTGCTTCCAGGAACTCAACCAATATCCGTCCCTCCGTATAGAATGGCACCTGGTGAATTGAAGGAGTTGAAGGAGCAGTTAAAAGATTTGCTGGAGAAAGGTTACATCAGGCCCAGTACCTCACCTTGGGGTGCACCAGTACTATTTGTGCGGAAGAAAGACGGCTCGCTGAGGATGTGTATCGATTATAGGCAGCTGAACAAGGTAACTATTAAGAATAAGTATCCACTTCCAAGGATCGATGACTTGTTTGATCAGTTGCAGGGGGCTAGATGCTTTTCAAAGATAGATTTGAGGTCGGGGTACCACCAGGTCAGAGTTCGAGAAAAAGATATTCCGAAGACAGCCTTCAGGACCCGATATGGCCACTTTGAGTTCCTTGTCATGTCCTTCGGGTTGACTAATGCACCCGCTGTATTTATGGACTTGATGAATAGCCTATTCCGGCCATTTTTAGATCTGTTCGTGATAGTATTTATTGATGATATTCTGGTTTATTCCCGTTCAGAGGATGAGCATGCGGACCACCTGCGAGCGGTACTCCAAACCCTCCGTGATCGTAAGTTGTATGCTAAGTTTTCTAAATGTGAGTTCTGGTTGAAGTCTGTAGCATTCTTGGGGCATATTGTATCAGATGAAGGGATAAAGGTGGACACTCAGAAGATTGAGGCCGTGAAATATTGGCCTAGACCTACCACTCCGACAGAGGTTCGTAGCTTTCTAGGCTTAGCAGGATACTATCGGAGGTTCGTAGAGGGTTTTTCTTCCCTTTCGGTACCATTGACGAAGTTGACACAGAAAGAAACTAAGTTTCAATGGACAGAGGCTTGCAAGCGTAGTTTCCAAGAGCTTAAGAACAGGTTGACCTCAGCTCCAGTTCTAACACTTCCAGAGGGTCTAGAGGGTTATGCCGTGTATTGTGATGCATCAGGTGTCGGGTTAGGATGTGTCCTGATGCAACATGGGAAGGTAATTGCATATGCTTCAAGGCAGTTGAAGAAGCACGAAAGGAATTATCCGACCCACGACCTCGAGTTAGCTGCGGTTGTCCATGCACTTAAGATATGGCGGCATTATTTATATGGTGTTCATGTTGATGTATTTACTGATCATAAAAGTCTACAATATATCTTCAAGCAGAAAGAGTTGAATTTGTGACAGAGGCGATGGCTTGAGTTATTGAAAGATTACGATGTTAACATTCTCTACCATCCAGGGAAAGCTAATGTTGTAGCAGATGCCTTAAGTCGCCGATCTATGGGTAGCTTAGCACATGTAGAGCCCAAGAAAAGACAATTAGCTAGAGAGATTCATCAATTGTCTTCGTTGGGGGTTCGGTTAGTAGATTCTGAGGATGGTGGAGTTGTACTCCAAAACACTACAAAATCATCCCTCATAGCGGAAGTCAAGGAAAGGCAGTACGAGGACCCAGAGTTGGTCGAGCTGAGAGAGCGAGTTCCGCAGCAGAAGAAGCCACTGTTAGAGCTAAAGGGAGATGGGGTTCTCAGATATAGGGGTCATTTGTGTGTTCCAGATGTAGCAGGGCTACGAGACAGGATTATGTCAGAGGCACATTATTCATGGTATTCCATCCATCCTGGGTCGACGAAGATGTATCATGACATTAAGGATGTGTACTGGTGGAACGATATGAAGAAAAACATTGCTGAGTTTGTCGCCCAGTGTACTAGTTGCCAGCAAGTGAAGGTAGAGCACCAGAAGCCTGGAGGGCTAATGCAGACTATAGAGATCCCGACATGGAAATGGGAGGCGATAAACATGGACTTTATCATGGGTTTACCTCGTTCTAATCGTAAGCTCGATTCCATATGGGTGATAGTCGATAGGCTCACGAAATCAGCTCACTTCCTACCGGTCAGATCTACATATACAGCAAAAGATTATGCAAAGTTATATATTAAGGAGATAGTGCGGCTACACGGAGTACCAGTTTCTATTATATCTGACCGTGGGGCTCAGTTTACAGCACATTTTTGGAGGTCATTTCAGAGAGGTCTAGGGACTCAGGTGAATCTCAGCACAGCTTTTCATCCACAGACTGATGGACAAGTCGAGCGCACAATTCAGACGCTCGAGGATATGTTACGAGTATGTGTGTTGGATTTTAAAAGAAGTTGGGATGAACATCTACCTCTTGTCGAGTTTGCATATAATAACAGTTACCACTCCAGTATTCAGATGGCTCCGTACGAGGCTTTATATGGGCGTAAGTGCAGATCTCCTATAGGGTGGTTTGATGTTGGGGAATCTGGGTTATATGGGCCAGAACTGGTTCAACAGGCCATAGAGAAAGTAAAGCTTATCCGGGAGCGACTGTTGACAGCTCAGAGTCGTCAGAAGTCATATTCTGACGTGCGGCGACGAGACTTAGAGTTCAGGATTAATGACTGGGTATTCTTAAAGGTATCACCTATGAAGGGCGTGATGAGGTTTGGCAAGAAAGGCAAGCTTAGCCCACGGTATATTGGGCCTTATAGGATCATTCGGAGAGTGGGCCAAGTAGCTTATGAGTTAGAGTTGCCCTCAGAATTGGAGTCTGTCCATCCGGTTTTTCACGTATCTATGCTACGGAAGTGCATTGGCGATCCTACCCGAGTGGTGCCCACGGATGATGTACAGATTACAGAGGACTTGTCATACGAGGAAATTCCAGTTGCCATCCTAGACCGACAAATCCGCAATCTACGAAATAAGGAGGTAGCTTCCGTAAAGGTTTTATGGAGGAGCAAGAATGTAGAAGAGATGACGTGGGAATCGGAGGAAGAAATGAAGTCTAAATACCCCCACCTATTTCAAACTGAAGATATGGTTCGAGATGGGATGCTACAACATAGCTCTATGTAGGCTAGCAGGTCATCAGGTAAGCTTTTATTTTTCACTTTCAATATTTATGATTTACGGTCGGTGAGGCAAATTGCTGCTATTTATAAAGATTGGCCATATGTGGCATGCATAGTATGTTTCTGGCTACGTGCAGGTTGGTTTTAACCTAGTGTACGAAGGATACTTTGGCAAAATTTTCCAAAGTCTCTAAGAGTAAACATTCGAGGACGAATGTTCCCAAGGGGGAGTGATGTTACACCCTATATTTTCGTACGTAAAAATGCGTCGTAAGCAAACTAATGTAGGACCAAAAATGAGATAATATTTAAAAGTATATAAAGTAAGTTAATCATGTTACCTCTGAGGTTACAAATATTGAAGATCATGAACAACAAGTACAAAGAGGGTTGGACAGTTCAGAAGCTAAAGCAATTAAATAAAATAATGTTTCATCGAAAGTCGACAAGTTGGAAATGTTATAACATGTACCTTTGGGGTGAGACTAGGGTGATTAACATAATAAGGAGATTATGTTATGATTTATATTAGTCGTATGACATTCGTGTGTTATGTTTTGAGGTCAAGCGAGTTGTGGAACAAAAGTCGATGAAAGTCATCACAAGTTACATTCATAAGTTTTATTGAAACTTTGGGTCAAATGTAACTGCGATTTTCTCCCAATATACTTAGGGTTATGGGGTGTTCCACCCATCAAATTAAAGATCTATGAGTCTATTTTCCAAAGCATTAAACTGTTTATCAATACGACATTGGAGTAGAAAGATATGGGCATTTGTGCGATACTGCGCAAGCTACTAGGTGACAATAACATATTTCAAGAGTCATCCAATATGTCCCCAAGTGGCGCTTCTTACAAATCGAACATTCCGGCTTTTTGGTACAATCAACCCTCTTTCGTTTCCTAGGTGATCGCACCACATGATTCGGTGGCGGTGTGACATTAAGGGGGAACAATGGCCTTTCCCCTAGCAACTAGTGCTTCCAATCCCTCCACGGTTCGACATCTTCGAACCTGAGATCTACTCATCCGGAAAAGGAGAAATGGTGGGGAAATTGGCTTCTTATCTTGAGCTCTATCACACGATCTAGAATAACAAAGAAGGGTGGCATTCCTAAATGTTCAAGTAGCCTCCTAATTATAGATGTGGTCGACAACACACCGATAAGAAGGACTTTACTAGACACGATTCTGAGACATCCGAGGACACTTTAAAACCATAGGCTCTGATACCACGCTTGTCACGCCCCTACCTAGAGCGTGACCGACACTCGACCGAGATGTCCCAGTCAAGCAAGCCTAGTTTATGCTATCTACCCAACTTTATCCATGAACAATTTAAGAATCAGTAATAGGAAATAGACATGAGAAAAGTAAAGTGTACCACATCATTTATCCATTACTTATAGAAGCTTCATTTACAATTTCAAAAATATTACAAGTTCATAATTACGAAAGCAAAACATGTTTGGCAACTACAACATTTCCAGTTCATTACCCCAAATCGAACACCACCCACAGCATGTCTACGGAGCCTCTAAGTTTGACAGAAGAGTAGTATGGAAGTGCAGGTGACAAGACCCTGGCTATAACTCAAAACACAATGTACAATGTAAAGTGACATAAGGCCTGGAACAGAATAGGGCTCACCAAATCTACTGCGTAGAGAGTAACTGCTAACGAGGATCGAAAACACCTGCTGAGGAACAACTTGCATCCATTAAAGATACGCCATTCCCGACAAAAGGGGTGTTATTAAATATGAAATAATACTAGTATGTAAAGTTAAGTACCTTCTCATGAAATAGAATGCCAATATAATAAGGAAAAATCATGAAAGCAACAAGGAAAAACCAATGATATCCAAATGCCAATTAAAATATAATAATTTTCAAAATAAAAAATTAATATTTTTGGTTGGGAGATCATTAGCCTCCGACCATCACACCAGACGCGAGGCATGAAGTCCGATCACAAGCTCGATCGGTTGAGCCATCTCCCCACAAATGAATGTGGATTGACATGGTGGTGCGAATGAAATATGATAATAGGAAGGAGGAACCACCATGGGCGCGACATGGCGTCTGATCACCACCCGATCAGCTAGGTCATCTTCCCACACATTCCATGTGAGTTGACATCCAATCTAAGGACATCAACAAGCTCATCATAATTAAGGGAAATAATCTCAACACATCAATCTCATCCCAATTAAGGGAAATAATCTCAATCAACTCCTACACTGGCACGTGTAGTTTCGGGTGTGGGCCGTTACAACCCACCCTTTCTTGGTTCGCTAATGATATTCGCAAAAACTTATTTTTATATATAGAGGAAATATAAATGCATTCATCTCATAACATGTTATACCATATATAGCTTCACTAGCACTTTTAACCACTCATAACATCATTATTTTATTGGCTCTCTTGGCCATACACAAAGTTCATCATTCGTATTTCATATTTCACACATTCATTTCTTCACATCCAATGATCATTATCACATACACCAATATATAGACATTCCAAAAATCATGAGTTTAAGTTCATTAGTAATGAAGGCTGTAAACCCAATGGATTTATTTCAAAGAGTTGAGCATAATGACTAGAAATCGAAGCACAAGTTAAAATCATAAACGATCAATACACCATTTATTTTTGAGATACTTTTTCCAAAAGGGCAATATATAGTTTCAACTCATGAGTATGTAAGAACTCAAAACACCTTGGAAATACTTACAAAGGAAAGCATGGTGATTTACGACTGAAACATGGGTTCAAATCATATGCATTAGTTATAACAACCATATTAGAACATTTTCCCACTAAGGGGGAGCATAATATGATAGTGGAAATTTGAACATCGCTCGAGTACATAAGCATATAGGAAAAACAACTATCGGAAGCAATTCGGAATAGTAGGGACAAGAGTTTGAACAAACCACATTTGGAACTAGCGAGGAACTCATGGATTCCGATTCTAGATAGTGAGTTTAGCCAACATACCTCGCTTGAGATTTCCTTAGATTACGACAATGTTCCAATAATTCTATCAATTTCAATCTATAGGAAGATAGAGAAAATCGAATAATAATTAGAAAGATTCTCATGATATAAGTCTCTTGCAAATTTTGTCAAATACCTACTATGCAAAATCGAATGCAAGGCTCTACAATGGTAATCCCTTCCTCCCTCAACAAATTTCAACAAGAATCTACCCGAAATAGTTCAACAACCCCACATACTACCTCCTATTGGCACCTGCATGACCTATCTCCAACTCCACAACTTACTTAGACCCATAACAACTTGCATGAAAGCTTAGGAGAAGGACTTACCCGGATAGTTGATGGCCTAGTGAGTGGCTTCCTTGATTCATTAAGATTTGGGCAAGAATGGATGGGTAGAATTGATAGAGCTTCTCCCACTGTCTCTAAATTGAAATCATCACTCTAACATATCAAGTTATAACTTATAAAATGACCCCCTAAGGCCTTATATAAAATAGAGTCGGATAAGAAAATTTCCAAAAATAATCCCCCATAATGTCAATTATGTGGTGCAATTTCGTGGTAGAATAACAAATCTGTGGCCAGCAGAATGGCCACAAAATGACATGTGAATTCTGCGATGAAATTTCGCGACAACAGAATGGATATGCAGCCAATAGAATGGCCACAAAATGGTCTTCAAATTCTGGGTTGGGTCTGGTCAATTCTGTGATGCAATTTCATGGTAGTAGAGCGGATATGGGTCCAGCATAATGGCTATAAAATAGTCTTCAAATTTGATTATGATTTATTCTGTGGTGATTCGCTGTCAGCGAAACAGATCCGTGATAGTATAATAGACCACAAAATCGCCATTTGCTGCAAATTATTCTACCAACTCCATGTTGCATTGAACAATCCGAAAATCCATATTGATGCACATTAGATTACCTTGGCACCATAAAAACTTAAATCCTTGGAGAAATTTTACGGGCCTTAGAGCTTGGTAATGACAGTTGTGGTTAGAATTTCATTCGAGGCTGCATTCTAATTCTTGAAGTACGGCACCCAATTCTCATCCCATTTCAAAGAAAGCTATGACATGTGTTAGTTTGTCCCACATGGATGCGCAAACTTTGATTTCTTCTTGCAGGACCACCGTGATGTTGTGTATCTCTTCTTTCACCTTTGGCTTTTGCTCTAAAATTTGGTAATGATCATCACCATATTCCTCATAAATATCCAGGGAAAAAAGAGTCTTCTTTGGGCTCATCTTCAAGTGAGAAACCTAATTCAAGATCGTCATCCTCACTGAAATAAATGCATGTGTAATCTGTAATTTCAGAGAGAAGTCTAATAGACTGCTTGGACTGCGTGCAGTTCTGCACAAAATGTCATATTTTATTACAAATAAAAGAGGCTCTATTTCTCCTTGCATTACCCGACCTTCTCCTTCTGAAGTACTTTATTTTCCTTCTGGATCTGGACCTGTCACTTGAGACTTTTGGCAACCTTAATCTGTTGAACTTCCTCCTTGGCACCTGGCACGAGCAATCTTTCTTGTTCTTAAATCTGACATCTGGAAAGCTCTATCAAGTGATGGATCATTCTTCATTATCGGTTTCAGAGAAGATTATTATGCACATATATCATCAAGAGCATAAAAAATGGCTGGCCTAATATAACCAATATTCAAAGCAGTTATTGACTGATATTTATATACTTGGTAGTGATGCAACAAATGCTTCTTATAGATTGATATCCCCACCCAGATCAAAAAAGATTTTTTCCATTTTCTGAAAATATTTGTCAATGATATCTGTATCCAAAGACAAACACATCATTTCAAAAAGTTATCTTCGATGTTTTTTCATGCCTTTATCCAGCATCGCCATAGAAAACTTCATGCAATATTCTAATGTTAAAAGTAAAATCTTAGGAAATAAGGAAAATATTTTTGTCCTGCAACCTAAGTGCATTCCACCAGTCTTGAAGAATACCTCAGAGGCGAGAAGTGATAAAATTATGAACATTTTTTGATTTGCCAAATTCTTGGTCACCATCCAACTGTAGAAATCATGGATTCTTTGAGGCCATCTTGATACTTTTATATCATATAAGGTAAAGGTATAGAAACCAGTACTTACATGTTTGGTCGTAGCAGAATTATATCCCCTTTTTGGAATGGGCTCATCAATTATCCCATCTTGATCATCGTCAACTTCGAAGGCCTCTAGCTCCCTAGACTGTTTCATGAAAATGGGAGGAAGTTCTTCTTCTGAAGAACCTTGGGAGGAATCAATACTTACCTCAGAACTATCCTCTGTTGGAACTTCTTGTGTAGAATCATCACTAAGCTCCTCTATTTGTTTGGTATCATACCCTTGAGATGTTACATCCTCTAAATCACTTTGTGGTTGGGCAACATAGAGTCTTGGGGTTTGGATGGTAGAGATCATGAGGTTCTCATAGTTAGAATTTTTTTATGTTTTCTCCTACCTCTGTCTTCTTTTTTCGAGTGTCTCTGGGCTTCAAGTGCATCTTTTCATTCCCTAACTAACTTTGCAATGTCAAATTTGGGTTTTTCAATAGCTTGAGCAAATGGGTTATGAGCAGCAATATGGCTTTTTCTTTTGAGAGAGAAAAATCTGGAAAATGGATAATCTAGCTGAGAAGGGTAATAACTTTGGGATGAGAATGTGCTTGTGGGAACAAGAGAAGTGAGCTGAGGACTTTTGGGTTTCTGGGGCGCAATATGATCACTTTTCAAGAGGTGTATTTGTTCTCTTAGAGACACCATCTCTTTCTGTTGCTGCTGGAAGAAATGGAAAAGAGAAGTACCTGGCGAACAAATATCGTACTACAAGTTTGCTAACATGTGCTCCAAGGCTTTGATGAGTCCTGCATGTTGAGAAAGACTTATCTACAACCTCTTCTACCTTCTTCTCAATATTTTCCACCCTGCAAACTGATGAGTGGTGATTTTATCACTTTATTTAGTCTCTTTTTTTTAGATTTTGCGTCCTTTAATTATAATATGAGGTTGTTTATGGTGTGTATTGCTAGATTTTCAGGTAAATGATACCATGAAGAGAGTTGAATTAATTTGAAGTGGAATTGAGCAAAAAAGAGTTGAAACAATGAAATTTTTTTAAGTGATTCAGCAGCTGCAGAATACTGGTCGCTTTTGCGACCTCGCATCCGTGAGAAAATGGCCGCATTTGCGGAAGAAGGCCTGGAAGGCAGAAACCGCTTCTGCGATCGATTTACCGTATTTGCGGTAGCACATCTGCGCTCAAAGTTTGCATCTGCGCGTGCAAGTCCTCTTTTGCGTAGTCAGTGTTCCCTTCAAAGTTTGCTTATGCGTTAGGCTATCCCCATCTGCGGAGCCGCACCTGCGAGGATACTTCCGCAGGTGCGATCAATGGGCTTCAGACCTGGACAGGATTGACAATTCACATTTTCTCAACTCCAAACCCACAAATACACGACCTAGCTTATGGGAAACAAATCTTTTGCTTATTTTTCAGTCTCTTGACTAGAGAGGACAAGTTTTGGAGCTAGGGTTCTTGCACACACACTTGGGTCTTGAAGATTTGAAGCTTTTGGTTGAGAATTTCTTATTCATTTATGCATTTCCTTGCTTTGTATTGAATATTAAGTGCGTAGTATTTTTTCCAACACTTGAATCTTGTTTATGGAAATATTCATTTTTAAAGTGTGGATTAAATATCTTGTTGTGCTTATGTATTGAACGATTTTTATTTATTATGAAGCGAGTTATTGTTTCTTTAATTATTCTTGTTCCTTAATGTTTCTAAGGGAATTAGCTAACCCTAGGACTCGCCCATTAGCCTCGAATTAATTTTGGGAAAGATAATTTGGGGTTGGGAAAGATTAATTAACAAGAACTTGAAGCTTTAACCCTCACTTTATAGATTCTACCTAGGGATAGTATTGAACTACTTGTAGCCATATCCGGGTGTTCTTAATCTCTTAATTGTTTTAGGGATAATTTAATTAGGAAGTCTTGTTAGTCTTTGGAAGAAGCTAATATAGAATTATTATCCGAGGCTAATTAACATAAACTCGCTCATATTTGTAAAATCGTGAAATACATTGGATCATTACTTGAGTGTAAATCCTGATGCATCCATCTTGTAGCCATTGATCATTTTACTTGCTTTCTAGGTTAGTTTACATTTTTGTAATTAGTTATAAATATTTTCTCAAAATCATTCTAAGTGTTTGGCTTAGCATAATAAGTGATGAGTCAATGCGGGATTGCGAAGAAGAAAGGCAAAGGCCATACATCTTACAATTTGAGGGAACAAGAAGGCAAAATAACATTCATCACATGAAAGCCAAGAAATAAAAAATGAAGAAATTAAAGTTTGGCTTGATCATCAACTTATCACCCCCCATCGCTCGTGGTCACAAGCTTGATTCCAAGTTAGGCGCACAATTCATATCGTCCAAGTGGCGAGAAAAGTGGTAAAGTTGATTCGCGTCGTGCCACGACATTAAATGTGGCGCTTGGTGGGAGGCAACCCATCGTTTTTAATTTTTTGGTCGTTTTTGAAATTATCTTTTTTTGAATAGTTTATTATGTTATTTTTGACTAATCTGCAAAGATTCAGATTTTTTGGAGTTGAATTAAGGGGTTTGAAGTGTTGGAACAAGCCAAAATAGTGGCTGCCCAGATCTATCCAGCTGAAGTCTGGTGCAATCGCACCTGCGGACAAAATCATGCAGGTGCGCTTTCGCAGAAGTGAGATACTTGGCGCAGATGCCGAAATCACGCAAGTGCAGTGACTTAACCGCAGTAGCGGCTTCGCAGAAGCACCTCTTTTGCCGCAGGTGCAAAAATTGGGCAGGTTTAATGAACCAAGCCCTCATTTCATTAGGTATACTCTAACCTTTTTTCCCCAAACTCAAACTCCTCCATCTCTCACATACTCAAATTCTCCATTGCTCTTGATTTCTACTACTTTTGCACAAGACAATCAGGTACTCATCACCACTCTCTCTTTCAGCTGCCTTATTTTCAATTTTCTTCTTCTTCTTCTTCCTCACAGTCTCTCCCCCACAGTCCCATTTTCTTTTCCCACTCTTGATTAAGGTTGATATTAGGGTGAGGAAATTGGTTGAGAGTATGTTAGTGTGTGCTGTTGTTGATTGAACAATAATTTTGGGGGAAATCTGAGTACCAAATTTGTGTAAAGAAGCATGATTTCTCACTGCTTGCAATGTGTTCGACGAATTGTCCAAAAGAAAATCTTTTGCTAAGTACCACAAAATCAGTATTAATAGGGTCCTATGTTCATGTAATACACTAATTTAGAATTCTTGAGTATAATTTATGTGCTAAAATCATGTTTAGAAGAGAAAAGAGTCGAAATATTCTGGGCTTTTGAACCCTCTGATGAACATCGTAGAAGCGAAAAAGGTGTCGCAAATGTGGCCTCGTACCTGCGTTGAAAGTTCTATAGGTGTGATGTCTGGTCAGCTGGGAAACTCCGCAGATGTGAAAGGAAACACGCAGAAGCGGGACCGCACCTGCGATGGGTTTTCCGTAGGTGCGAAAACTGAGCAGTTTTGCCAAAAGCAGTAGCTTTGCAACTGGAGCTTACGGGGCCCATTCGACTTGATTCTTTGGCCTAATTGCATTGTTTTAAATTTCTTAACATGATTCTAATGACCGACTAACTGTGTCTTGATTTTTGAAGGTACTTTTAATTTAAAATGGACCAGAACATGAACGACAATACTCCGCTTGATCACGAAATTGAGGAAGTGGCTGAGGACATGAACTATGATGCAAACAGATTCATGTCTTCCCAGTGCGAAGCCCAGTATTATGATGATCTCCTCACAAAGAAGCTCAAACTTGAGAAGGGAATTGCCGATGATAAAGTGGCCGAGCTCCTTCCGGATTTCCATGGCCGGCTAGTTTCAAGCGGCTGGACCTGCTTCATCCCCACTCCATACAAAGCCAATGAAGAATGGGTCAGGGAATATTATGCCAATTTAAGGCACACACATTTCCAAAACCATGAAATCACTATAAGGGGGAAGACTGTGAGATTCGGAGTTGAAGAGATAAATGATGTCTATGGGCTCCCAAATCATCCGCTCGAGCCAGTGGAAGAAAGAGATACATACGACAATGGTGATTGTCTAGTCGCAAAGCTATGTCCTCCAGGTCATAGAGTGACTTGGGCTACAATGAAAAAAGCATCAAATACGGCGATTTCACAGCCGAAGCAAAAATGTGGTTGTATAGCATTGCGAGTAGAGTGTCTCCTTCTGGGAACATGTCTGATGTCCCATATACTAGGGCCTTGATAATTGCTTGTATTCTTGATGGCATTCCTGTGAATGTAGGTCACTACATTGTTCGGGATCTGAAAGAGTATGTGCTTCAAGGTGGCACGTCATTGATATTTCCATCATTGATTACATAGTTGTGCCGGCGTGCACAAGTTGAGAAATGGGATGGAGATAATTTGATACCAGTTGGCAAGGCCCTTTACCCATTGAGAGTGACAGGAGAAGGCATTGTGATAAAGAGAAAGAAGAGGAAAGTGGAGATTACTATAGGTGAGGGGTCCTCATCACATGCTACTCAGGACGAGGGACCATTTGGGATTCTAAATTCCCAGCTTTCCTCCATACGTGACCTAGTGTCACAACTCCCTAGTGGGCCTTCCCACTCCCAGCCTAAGCCCGAATATTGTACCAGAGAAGAAATGAAGACCTACATGGAGGTCCAGAACAAGTCTCACGAGAAGTTGGCGGCTTCTGTTGGCAGGCTTGAGGCAGCCTATGGCAACATGGCCAAGGCACATGTAAATCTGCAGGCGGACTTCAAAAAGGAGAAAAAGAGAAATAAGAAGAAAGGCAAGTTTATGATAAAGATATAGAGAGGCATCAAGGCTAGCTTCAAATGGGGGCAGCCAAACAGGAAGATACCAGTTGAGGACGACGATGATAGCGAAAAGTATTCCTTCATGTCGAGTGCTGCTGGTGATGATGCCAATGATACTGATGATGATGAGGCCGAGAGTTCTTCACGGTAGTGATTAGCCTTTCTCCCGTAGTCTGCTAGTCTGATGCATACCACGGGGAGACCCTCAAATTACTCTTATTTTATTTTGATATTGTGCAATGAGGACACTATAATATTTTTAGTTGGGGTGGCTTTAGGGAGTACACTTTATTTGTACATTGATGCTTAATTTGTGCCCTTCCTGGGCTTATGTTGTGGTTTGGATATTGTGTGCCCTTGCCGGGCTTGTTTTATATTGCTTATCATGTGCTCTTGCCGAGCGTAATTTATGATTAATGATATATTTGCGGATTAGTCACTTTTGTTATTCTATTTTATTTTTCGTTCTTTATTTATTTTCTTTAGTAGTTTTTAGTTTATGTTATTTTTGTTCCTTTAGTATTAGTTGCTTTTGTTATATTATTTTCTTTAGTAATTTTGTTCTTTTATTTTTATTTCTTTAGTGTTTATTTTATCTTCTTTAGTAGTTTTAGTTTATATTAGTTTGATTTCTTTAGTAGTATTTTCTTGGGTTTTCTCTATGCTACGGTCCTTTCCTAAGGAATATTTTTGTGTTGAACCGGGTGACTTTTCCCTATGATGGATGGCGTGACGACTTTCTTAAGGGAATTAGTCTTGTTTTGTTATGTGGAGACTTTTGGATTATTTGGTACTAATAAAATTAGTCTCTTATATATGAAGTGTGAATTAAGAATACCCCTCCGAATTTTGATTTTGAAAAAGTAAGTTGCATGAGGAAGAATAATTTTTGTGACAACTTTTTGGCTAATTTGGTTACTCTTTACCCACTAGTTGGCATAATATTGCTCTAAATGCTCTTATTAAGAAGTGAAATTGAGTTGTCTTGATTAGTTCATGTGCCATGTGTGTTAGTTCTTGTTAAAAATAATTCTTGTGTTTACTTATATCAACTAGAACTTGCCCGGTTGGTCTTTCAATGCTAAGATTAATTATGTTTGGTTGGAGGGATGACCTTAGGCATTCTTTGTGATCTTTAAAAAAGCCTCTTTAGCCTTTCAAGCCTACCATTGCATAAATATTATCACTAGTTTATCCCATTTGAGCCATTAACCTTTTCTTTGGCCACCTCATTACAAACCTTTACCCTTTTGTGAAATAATTCCCTTTTTTGAACCCGTCCCTCCTTGAATATTGAGAATGAGGCTAAAAGTCTAAGTTGGGGGTGTTGTTGTCAAGTTGGAAATTGGTAAAGTTGTACATTGAGTGTAGAAACATATACCTCAAAGTTGTTTATATGAAGATACTCAAGCTCCAAAATAAAGTAGTTATATATTAAAAAAAAATAAAAAAAATATATGGAGTCTTGAGAAAAATAGAGAGGTACTTTAAGGTGGTTCTATGTTGGTAACTAGATGTCAATAAGGGCTATTTGGTTTTAAAAAAAAAAGAAGCAAAGTGCAAAAGAAATACAAATGTGAGTAGTGTTCAAGGAGGGTGTAGTCACTTGTATCCCAAATGCTTATCCGACCCTTCCCTAGACCTACATTACAATCTTAAACAGTCCTTATCGGATCTCCAACCGAATGTTCTTGAATAGGCGGCGAATTAAAATAAGGGTAAGCTTATGGCATGATATTTTGTAACACTTCAAATTCTTTGTTGAGAGTGAGTGTCTTTGTGCATTTGTCCCTTGTGTTGTTATTATAAATATGATGATTTTGGGACTTTCTTTCTTCTGAGGGCACATGAATTAGGATAGATTGGTGACATTGATAGATTCCGAATTGTGTAAATTTAACATATGTAGTAGAAAAGTGCTTCTGAGTCACTTCTTGAGCCGTTTTGTTGTCACTTGATTATTTTGAAACTCCTTTGCATTTCATGAAGTTGTTTCTAAATGAGGAAGTTATTTAGTTAAGATTCACACGCTTGAGCCTAATTATTAGTACCAACCAAATCCATAAGTATGGTGCTTAATTGGAGAATGTGATTTGTAAATGATAGCAATACTACTTGTGCTTTAAATAGTATAACCTCATTGAATTGCTGGTTTTGATTTGCTTGTGGACAAGCAAAAGCTTTAAATTTAGGGTGTTGATGAGTGGTGATTTTACCACTTATTTTAGTCTCTTTTCTTTAGATTTTGCATCCTTTAATTATAATATGAGGTTGTTTATGGTGTGTATTTCTAGATTTTCAGGAAAATGATGCCATGAAGAGAGTTGAATTTAATTGAAGTAGAATTGAGTAAAAAAGAGTTGAAACAATGAAAAATTCTTCAGTGATTCCGCATTTGTGGAACACTGGTTGCTTTTGCGACGTCGCATCCGCGAGAAAATGGCCGCATTTGCGGAAGAAGGCCTAGAAGGCAGAAACCGCTTCTGCGATCGATTCACCGCATCTGCACTCAAAGTTCGCATCTGCGTGTGCAAGTCCGCTTCTGTGAAGTCAGTGTTCCCTTCAAAGTTCGCTTCTGTGATAGGCTATCCGTATCTGTGGAGACGCACCTGCGAGGATACTTCCGCAGGTGCGGTCAACGGGCTTCAGACCTGCACATGATTGACAATTCATATTTTCTCAACTCCAAACCCACAAATACACGACCTAGCTTATGGGAAACAGATCTTTCGCTTATTTTTCAGTCTCTTGACTAGAGAGGATAAATTTTTGAGCAAGGAATGTTCTTGCACACACATTTAAGTCTTTAAGATTTGAAGCTTTTGGTTAAGAATTTCTTACTCATTTATGCATTTCCTTGCTTTGTATTGAATATTTAAGTGCGTAGTATTTTTTCCAACACTTGAATCTTGTTTATGAAATATTCATATTTAAAGTGTGGATTAAATATCTTGTTGTGCTTATGTATTGAACGCTTTTTATTTATTATGAAGTGAGTTATTATTTCTTTAATTATTCTTATTCCTTAATGTTTCTAAAGGGATTAGCTAACTCTAGGACTCGCCCACTAACCTCGAATTAATTTTGGGAAAGATAATTTGGGGTTGGGAAAGATTAATTAACAAGAACTTGAGGCTTTAACCCTCACTTTATAGATTCTACCTAGAGATAGGATTGAACTACTTGTAGCCATATCCGGGTGTGCTTAATCTCTTAATTGTTTTAGGGATAATTCAATTAGGAAGTGTTGTTAGTCTTTGGAAGAAGCTAATATAGAATTATTAGTCGAGGCTAATTAACATAAACTCGCTCATATTTGTAAAATCGCGAAATACATTGGATCATTACTTGAGTATAAATCACGATGCATCCATGCTTGTAGCCATTGATCATTTTACTTGCTTTCTAAGTTAGTTTATATTTTTATAATTAGTTATAAATATTTACTCAAAACCATTCTAAGTGTTTGGCTTAGCATAATAAGTGATAATTCTCTTACACGCCTAATCGCCTACATAATTCTCGTGTCCATTTACTTTTTAGTAGTGGATTTGGACATCATCACTAACCATTTTATTCTGAGTGTGTGCAACATTTTTAACAATGCTATCAGTGTTGTTAAAGATTCTATTTTGAGAAATAAAATTTTCGGACTGCCAATTGATTTTTGCTTCAATGTCACTAGATGGTGTTTTTCCTCGTCATGGCAAAACAAAATTCTTTTTGGGGATCTTGGTGGAATGATCTGAACCATCTTTACTAACATGTTCAAGAGGTAAAAAAATTATGGGTATAGCCGGCGCAAATAGGGCTATACATTAGTATTTCATGATTTTTGGGAAAAGCGGTTGCCTTGTCATCTTCGCAACTAGAGGTGATTGGGCTGACATTTTTCTCTGGCAATTTTGGCCATTCCCGAGGGTTATAACTAACAAGGTATTCATACTTACATGGGTGGTTGCGCGAGCCAACTGATGGGTCGCCTTTTTCATACCTTTCTCGAAGGCATTCTGCAGATGATTTGTGCTTTTTCTTTCTAGCCTTCTTGTTTTTCTTTCTGCTCTGATACCTATTTATGAGTGACAAATGGGTAGATGAAATTTTTTGATTTTCGTCTATGACTTCTACTTCATACAAGTAATTATATTTTTTTGCAAGAGTTTTTGAAAGAGTAAGAGACATATTAATAGCTGCACTAGAACGTACAAGACTAGAAGATGCAGACGTGTCAATCAAAATTTGAGAAAGTCGCTCCATACTCCAAAATGATTGGTTTGGCTCTGATACCACCGAGGGTGAGTGTAGTACTGATAATCGTAAAGATCAGTAAAATAGAGATTGAATTACTAGAATAGAGATAAGATTACCTTCGTAGAGATTTGATTACCTCAGTAGAGATTGAATCACCTTAGCAGCGGTTGAATTATTCATACATAAGTCTTTCTACAAGAGGGGTGCTGGAGGCTCACAAAAGGCATCCCTCGCCACAACTAGGCCGTCAACAGCGGACACAAAAAACTTTTGCACTTCTAATGCGACAACCTCTAAAGCAATCTTTCTCAACTTCTAAAGCAATCTTTCTCAACTACTAGAGTAATCTTTCTCAACTACTAGAGCAATCTTCTTCAACTACTAAAGTATTTTGAGACTCTACACTCAAATATAGATCAGCCATATCCCCATATTTTGGAGGAAGAAACTATAAGAGAGTTATCTAGAAGAAGACATTTTATTACGCAAGAGTTTCTACATGATGCACATATCACCACACTTATTTCGCCACATGGGTAATCCGAGAAAACACCACCCTTTCACCCCATTCGCACAAAATTAATCACAATTGCGTGGCAAAGACCTTGTGCCAATACCCAATAAACCTGCCTAACATGTCCACCATATGTTATAATTATCACAAAATAATAATGCCAATTTTTTATCAAAGATAAGCTCATAATTGATCAACAATGTGCACAAGTACATGACAACAGTAAAATGAGAATGGGTGTTTATCATATAAGGCATTACTATGGCTAAAACAATTGTAATGTAATATTCACGTAGCCACAAAGTGATTAACTATATTTCATATAAATACATCCTCAAAGTAACTCTCATTAATAGCCTAAGGTCTAATCCGCTCATAAGCCACACATAGCACATGTGTACGTGCTCGTCACCTCGTGTACACGCCACTTTTCACATAATACGAATAAACAATTATGGCCATATCCTACGGGGTATTTTTTCCACACAAGGTTAGGAAATATACCTACCTCAAACAAGCCAATTCAGTATTCCAAAAATGCCCTTGCTTTAAAAATCGCCTCCGTCCGGCTCAAATCTAGTAAAATGTGACTCAATAATATCAAACAATACAAAAGGAACCTATTCCAAATAATAAAGTCACAATCTTTACCCAATTCCTGAAAAGTAAACCCCAAGCCCACACGATCAAAACCTGAGTCTAGGGGTAGATTTCGGCTACCTATAACCCCACGAGTCCAAATATGTGATTAATTTTTGAAACCGAGTCAAATCGACTCTCAACTCGTAGATTTTTATTTTTCAAAACATAGTAAAAAACTCCAAAAAGTACCTTTCAAATTCATTGATTTTGGTCTAAAAATCAATAAGAAATCAATATATATAATATCAACTTGGATTGTGACCCTTCGCAAATGCGATAAGGTGTCCGCAATTGCGACCCTTCGCAAATACGAGCAGACCATCGCAAAAGACGAATCCGAGGTCGTTAATGCAATAGTCAAACGTTGGTAAACTCTTATAACTCAAGCTTCCAACCATTTAACTGAGTGTCCCAAATTAATCCAAAATCTTCCAAAAGTCAAAACAACCATCTCTGCAAGTCACAAAATAATAATTAATCTCACGGAGAACATCAATAGGGAAACCAGGCTCAAATATACAAAACTACTGGTCGGGTTGTTACAGTCTCCCTCTCTTAAAAAAATATTATGTTAAACATCGTACTTTTGTCTTGGAATTTGTCTTACGTAAATCAATATAAGCCGGAGAGTAAGGACCTTTACAAAGATAATGATGAGTTAACACATGTGATACAGATGATCAAGGGTGTTATAACTCGCACTTTCGGGGTAAAACTAGTAGTGCTTAATAAGCTAAGGAGGTCTTGTTTTAAGGTAATTGAATCATATAGTATTATTATGCTAAGTTTAAAATCAAATAAGTTGTAAAATAAAAGTCGACAAAAGTTTGGGAAGATACGTTCATAATCTTACTAAAATTTGGGCCTGATGTCATTGAATTGTTCTCTCAATATACTTGGCATTACAGGTGATCCACCCACCAAATTGAAGATCTCGAGTCTAGTTTCTAACGTATTAAACCGTTTGTTGATATATCATCGTATTAGAGAGATATTTGCATTTTTGTGAGACTATGAGGCCCACTTAGTCGGTGGTCGACCTACTTCATTTTAAAAATGATTTGGACAATCATATTTGCCCATTTTTTGACCAAACCAGACCCTATACTCTCCCAAAACACTCTCAAAGTATTCTCCAGGATTCAAGGGTTAAATGCAAAGATAAAAACGTCAATCCAACACTAGAAACCCTGTGGAGCTCGTTCGATCATTCTTCTTCTTCTTCTTCTTGTGGCTGATTTAGGGAGATCATCAAGGTGAAGTAACCTCAGATTTCATGTTGTTCTTGTTGATTAATGTAAGAATCAGTCCCTCCTTCATATATTTATATTAGAGTTTATCCAAGTCATAAACAATGTTTTAGATAAAGAACTTGTGAGATAAAATTTGAAAACCAATGTTGAAGTTCTATAGTTTATTGGACTGTTTTGAATGTTTCTTGAGTTATTTTTTAGCTTGAAATTATGAAATATCACTGGTTGTGTTAGTGTTAGATTTTTTGGTGTTGTATCTATAGGGTATGAGAGCTTATGGTCATTCTTGCGATGTGAACTTGTTGCTCGAGTTGAAAGAAAAGACAAGCCGGAGAAGTGTTTTAGAAATCTGAAAAATTCGTTTTAACGTCGCTGAACTTTATGGACTGTTTTCTTTTTTACTTTAGTGAGATATAAGGCTGTAAAAATTGATGAATAAACTTTTCATCATGTTATAGATATTGCTGAGTTAAAGTAAGAAATTCATAAGCGGTTAAAAGGGTTGTATGGGTTCCAATCCGATCTTGCCGCTCTCGTGTTAATTAGTAGTTTCGTTAGTGTTGTAAAGTGCCGTTGTTATGTGTAGATTGAAGTATATCTTGAGCTGATTTGGGTTGTACTTTGGAGTAAAGGTAAAAATGTATGTTAAGAGCTAAACCTTTTCTTCATTTTGGCATGATCCCATAACTAAACACATTTGATAACGAGATATAAAGAGAAGTTCGTATTCCTGAATTTATGTACATCATCCTAGTCACATAAGTTATAGTATTATCCCTTATCGGGACTTTACATTCAGTTAAGTATTTTCTTCTTTTAGTCAAGAGAATAGAGGGTCTATATATAAAGTATTATAGTATTTTTACCACCACTGAGCTATAATCGGTGGCCAGGTCCCTATTGGGCAACTTATAATGAGATGGTAAGTTATATATCGAGTCTACTGTGGCCGAGCGCCTATGAGCGAGACCAGAATGGCCAAGTAGTGATTTAGATACCGAGCCAAGTATGGGCGAGCGCCTATGAGCGAGTCTCATCTACTATGGCCCAGCAGTTACACATACCGAGCCTTATAGGGGCGGATAGCTATTTTATGTACTTTATTGATAGAGTTGAGTTAGTATCAACAGGTTTGCATATCCTCGGATCATCATTGACTCCAAGTTACTTTCAGTTATTACATTATGAGTTCAGTTTCAGCTTTAAGTTACTCTATTGCCTTACATACTCGGTACATTATTTTGTACTGACGTCCCTTTTAGCGGGACTCTACTTTTCATTCCTGCAGGTTTAGATAGACAGTCGGATAGACCTTCCTAGTAGACGAATCCAGACATCAACTTGATTGGTAAGCTCCAGTTCTCCGAAATTACCAGGTCGAGACTTTGGAGTCCATTTTGTATATACAAACTTGATGGGTATGTGGGGAACCTGTCCTGACCCTGATACAGTTCTGTCATCTCTAATGGATTGTAGATGAGTCATGTGCATTTTGTATGCCAGTATTGTGGCTTTGCGAGCCCTTTGTACATGTTCAGATTGGTATTGCTAGTTGTAGTTTTTCATGGCGGCCTCGTCAGCCTTCACAGTTATGTATATGAGCTTTTGGGTATGTTTACCCCTCAGATTACATAGACATTGTTTTTAGATGATTCAGAATATGGCCTCGTTGATGGTAGGCTATAGTATGGTGTTTTAGTCACTTATTGCACTCAAATTTACTGTACTTTAGTTGAGTTTGAGCTTTAATCGCTAGTTTTCTACACTAATTATGAATTTTATGCCTTGTAGGAGGATTTCGAGCTATGTAAATGTTATGGAGCTAATTCGAGTGATTTGGAGCTTTGAAGTATGAGTAAAAGCCTAAGGAATTAAGCCGGGATCACATTCGGGGGTCAATGACAGATCCTGGATATAAAAAAAGCGAGCAAAACGAATTACTTTGAGAATTCACCACAGCCGCAGCATGTGGAGCGGCACGTGTGGCACCGTGGCTACCCAAAATTCCTGCTTCCTGTCAGAACAAGCTCTCTGGATTTTCCCACAACCGCCCCGCATGGCGCGTCGCCCCATGCGGTGAGCCTGTGCAATGTTTATAGAGTTATAATCCCAGTTTGTGCAGGGAAAGGTATTTTCGTCTGGGCCAACCCTACTGAGAATAAATACATGTTAACACATTATTTTAAGGACTTTTGACACATCTTAGAACTAAGGAAGCCAAGGAGGAGGTGGAGAAGCAAAAGCTCAAGGATTTCATCATTCAATCCTCACTCAAGACAAGGGTTTGGATTGTTTTATGTTTTCCTGTAACTTAAATATTGTTATGATGAATTAGTCCATATCCATGGAGGAGTTCTCTTTAGGATTTGATGGATTTTGTGTATTGATACTGGTTTGTGGATAATTAACTCTAGTTTTATGTATTGAATCATTTTGGATGTTTTAATTATTGCATCTATATTCACTTGTTCGTGTAATCGCGAGAGGCATAACTTGTGATATTGTTGCATTATATTTTGTTGGTTGAAGTCATTAATTCTTCTTTGTAATCAGAAGAGGCTAGTTGAATTGTTTATTAAACTTAGTTAGGAGAATAATCGAGAGAGGTTCTCCTAAAGACCAATCCACTACTAATTCTTGCATATCTTCACGTGCTTAAAATTGGTTCATCTCGTGAGGTTGAGACTTAATCGATAGAAGAGTTTCTATTAATTAATTGAACTAATAACCAAGTGAATTCGACATACTCACTTGAACATTAGAAGTAAATTATCTAGAGTTAAATCCCAAACATTTATCTTGCGCCTGTCCTATCAACCCTATCTTCTCCCAATTGATAACTTTCTTTGCTTAATACTTGTATTGATTTTCATTAGCTAATAGTATTCATCGGCCTTGATTGGTATTGTCAGCTTGCAGGTAGGCCTCGTCGGCCTAAGTTGATGGTTACCCCTCCAGAGTTCACAATTAAAGAGTGGGGTGCTTCTTTCACATCAAAATCGGGCTATAGAGCTGAGTCATAAGAGTTTGAGTCAGGACTTATGTTTGCTAATCATATAGCGATGCTTTCAATTAAAATGATTACATCTATCCTGAGTTCTAATACAACACCAGGTAAGGGCACTAGTAGAGAGAGATTTCTTGACGACATGGCCTAGTTTGAGGCCCTATTAGACCGGGCATAGCAGATGTGCAAATTCCTTCTTAAGACCCTATTATAGGAATATCTAACACACCCAGCGAATAGAAGGCCATAGGAGTATCAGAAGGTAAAGTATAAGCTTCAACAGGTAACATAAGCATGGTGAAGAAGGATACGAGGTACCTAGTTAATGAAGATTATAAGTAATTACAATTTAGGAAAAGAAATATAAGCATTCTAAGTTACTTTCGACAGTAACAAAGGTATGTACAATTGCTCACACCTATCTTCGTTAAGCCCTATGGGAGCTAACATATATAGTTTAAGAGAAGAATGGTATATCAAGATCCAATTAGGGTTAGAGTAACCCAAAAATGGTGGATGGTTTGTTAGCATTAGGTTACATTTCCGAAGGATATTGCAAATGTTATAATAGTTCTCCTTGTGAGACACCCAGGTGGTGCACTCTAGTATAGTACATGCAGATATGAATACTAGAATGTCTTGAAAATTCAGAAGATAGGCACTGGAATTCTAGAAGGGATAAATATTTACCTTAGTATGACTCCCGTCCCTAGTAACGAGAGAATAATAGGCAACCCGAAGAGCCAGTGAGATGGAGCAAGAGGAGCTAAAAGAGAAAGAATGATTTGTTGATATTTTCAGAATAAGTTAATAGATAGACACATTACCAGGAGAATAAAAAAAGAGTAAATGAAGAATTAAGAGTAAGATGTGATAAATGAGTGATAACGGTAAATCACAATATTAAGGATGACAAAGTCTATAGTCAAGTGTAGGAAACAACAGGAGGAGACATGCCTTGAGACTATAAAAGAGTATAAGGCATAAAGTCATAACCTCATTTCAAAAAATGAGTTGGTGAGTCCAACGTGATTAATAGAAGTCTACGTTAGACCCTCAGAAGTAATAGAGATTGGTATGGGCTAGTAAACAAGATAAACAAAACATAAATTAGGGACCAGAGAATTTGATAATAGTCTACATCGTGAGAATTTCAGAGACTGTATTCTGACAATAATATAATGGAAAACAAAAGAATAAACCTTAAAGGTCAGTCAAGAAGACGCTTCCCCTTAGCAAACGTTGTGAGTAGAGTTAAGCTTAAGGGATTAAGTATGCTAGTTACACCAGGTGTCATCCTCGTGCGTAAGAAATAAATTATCCCTGGTACATAAGGGTTACCGCGAGGCAAGTAAGTGTCATTGAAGACGTGAAAAGACGCCGAAGATGAAGAGGTAAAACATTTACAGAAAACACTTCAGAGCATTAAATGTCTGTACTCCCCTAAAGGGGAGAAGATGGTATGATATGGTATTAAGTCGAGTTAAGTTGTTCAGGTAAATATAGAATGAATAATGAAGAATGTGGTAAAAGGCGAAGGGAATGAGATTGCATTTATTCACATCTTATAGATATGTTACGAATCCAGAATATTATGCAAGCATGACACCAGGAATAGGCAGTAAGGGTTCCCGTCAAGGATGTTAATTTCTAAATAAGTGAGAATGGATACTTGGTACAAAAGGAGCTAGTGCGAGAGGGAAGTTAAGACAAAAGACATAACCCAAGAGAGGTTACACATAATAAGATATGAGAATGGACCAACAAGTAGTTAGTAGTTGATTCAGAAAGAGCCTAGTTATTGCTAGGTAAGAGGTCCCAAATAAATTACCAAATCTTGCAAGATAAACATAGTGAACCCCAGCATAGGGAATTCAGTCCCGCCTATACAAGATCGTAATCCTTGAGAAATATTCAGATAGGAGTAGGGGTAGTTAAATATACTGTATGAGTGTTACAGAAATAAAAGAGAGTGTCACTAGGGAGACAATCAAAATTTTAGTTTAGGAGTAACCCTAAAAGAATAAGAGAAAAAAGGTGAGTAACTACGGATAATTATAGGCGATTTAAGAGTGACTACACCTCCCTAAGAACTTTAATACATACACTTAACCGTTCAAAACCCCACACTTATGTCGAACCATAACTCCACCTTCACATCAATATACATTAAATCCCTACTTCTTTAAGAATAATTTCATCAAGAGTTACAATTGTCAAAGAATAATTTGACAACAATACAACATTTTTTTCTTTGTTTTTAAATTCAAGTGGCTCTCACTTTCTTTTAAAAATAGTGCACCTTTCTCTTTATTTCAATAGTTCCACTCAAAAGACAAACCAATCTCCCTACACTCCAACTTCTACACAGTTCATAACAATTTCAAGTGCTCATGAGAGGTACAAGGTTTAAATAGATGGCCAATTCAAACAAATGAGTAAGGCTTGTAATGTGGGTACCAAAGAAACAGGATTACATGCTCAAAGGGGTTAACTAAGATATATACCAATTAGGTGGGTAAAAACATATATCTGGCTCAACAAAGAAAAGCCTATATCACTTTTAAGACTGCATAAAACTACTATTTCGCTTTGCAAACACACGGGGCAAGTTCTAGACATCAAATGCAATGCACAGAATAACACAAACCTCACACACACATGGCACATAACTCAATCAATATTTGATTATCAAGATGCTCTAGTCAAAGTAGTAAAGCAAGGTTAAGATCATACACTTTAACGTACTTATAGAAGAGTCAAAACTGAGCCTAAGCGTCACAACTAAAGCACTAGCTATTCTCAAGGCATAATAAAGTTAAGAGACACTGTCTTTAGTTCAAATCACAGTACAAAGTTTCCTACTACTAATAAAAATTAAAAATGAACTACATCAGGTTCGAACAAAACCCTTGAAAAAGAACTGTGGCCCAGAGAAAAACCAAGAGGGAATTATTACAATACCCTAAAAAAGAAAAAAATCTTTTTTTGTCTTTTTCTTGTGACTTTAGTCCCTCAAGAAACCTGTCGAATGATATCCATCGTCGGGAATAATCGAAAATTTTATGTTTTTTTTTCAATTTGTTTTCCATCTCTAACCTCCTAAACAAAAACTAAACTAACACATATACATACAACATACAGTTATGCCCCACCCCACACTTTAAGATGTGGCATGTCCCCATGACACACAATTAAAAAGCATAGGGTAAAGGAAATTTTCGTGAATATTTAGTCGGGGTCAGAATCAAAGTCGGGATCCATTCTTCTCAATCACTGGAGCCTTATCTCTTGAACTCTTCACCTTCCACTCAACACTAGCAGCTGGCTTCTCTTGTTTCACCCCCGTTTCTACATTCATCTCAAAAGTCACCGTCTCCTCACCCACTCTATGTATGAGTTTTCTATCATGTATGTCTAATATTGCTCTATGCATGAGTTTTCTATCATGTATGTTCACTTGCTTCTCCAAGTTTCGCAACCCTATGCCAAGTTCTTTGATAGCTGCACGATGAGCATCTAATCTCTCATATATCTTGACAATTAAAGATTTCATTAGATCTTGTAGCCAGGCTGAGTGGAATGTTGAGGCTAGAATTGCGGCCTCTGCTGATTTTGGAAGCCTGGGGCTCCTTGTCCCTAGAATCTGGAGTTGTTTTGTTGCCATACATTTGCAATACCCCTTGGTGAACTCCACGAAAAAACAAGGTGCTTTTGACCCATTGCATTGAAGTTATAATTCCCAACAGCATTCACTTCCTCAATTAAAGCTTGACACTCACGTGTAGGGTGTCCTCTTCCACATATATCACAAGCTGCGTGGGGCTCACTATGTATTGAAGCTAAGGTCAGCTTCCTTATTTCCTTGGCCATGTCATCAAGCTGTACCTACACAGATGTGTTAGCATCAACTTGGTGAACACCAGTTGATCTTCTTCTTTTAGCAATCTCAGAGGGCTACTGATTTGTATCCTCAGATAACTCATCTAGAATTGTGACTATCTCCTCTGGAGTCTTCTTCATCAATGGGCCTCCAGCTGCATTAGTCAATGATCTACGTGAGGCTGGTGTCAATCCATCCCAAAAAATCTTTGAGTTGCATCCAGAGTTCAATTCCACTATGTTGACACTTTCGCACTATCTCCTTAATCCTCTCCCAAGCTTCAAACACAGTTTCAGTGTAGTTCTGGCAAAAGTTATGGATTTCTCTTCTAAACTTGCCCATTTTAACTAATGAGAAATATTTACCAAGAAATTTTTGGTCATCTCATCACATGTTCTAATCGATCCATTAGGCAAGCTTCGAAGCCAGTGCTTTGCATCCTCCTTGAGTGTGAAGGGGAATGCTCTTAAGTAAACTGTATCTTTTGACACACCATTGTATTGAAAGGTGTTCATAAGCTCCTCGAAGTCCATCAGATGATTGTTTGGATCTTCGTTCATCTTTCCTCTGAAGATATAGCTGTTTTGAAGAGTTTGAAGCAATCCCTACTGCAACTCAAAATTGTTAGCTGCAACTGGAGGTGGTCTCACACTTGATAAGCCTTGGTTGTAGACCAGTCTAGCATAATCGCCAAGTGGTCTCCCAGCAGCAGGAGCTATATTTCCAAATTGGCACTACAAACTATTTCCAACACTATTAATTTCCAATCCTCGGCAACGGTGCCAAAATTTAACGAACGCAAAACACACACTTAAATATGCTCGCTAGTCGAATATAGTATAATATAATATAATATTGTATCCACATAGATTGGAGTTAAACAGTATTTTCGTAATTTATAGCTTGGTTGCTATCCAAGATGATCAGCAGTTGAGAATTATGTGATTAAAAAAACTACAATTAACTAAGAGTCTAACTTATTGACGAATGACACTCGAACAAAAGTAAGCAAGGAAGATATCAATGGGAGAACAAAGGGATTGATTGGATAGGTGCAAGATAAATGTCTGGGACTTAACTCTAGTTAATTCACTTCTAATGTTCAAGTGAGTCTCTCGAATTCAGTTAATTAGTAGTTCAAACGTTTAGTAGAAACTCCTCTCTCGATGAAGTCTCAACCTCACAATACGAACCAATTTAAGCTCAGTGAAGATATGCCAGAATTCGTAGTGGATTGGTCTTTAGGATAATCTCTCTCGATTATCCTCCTAACTAGGGTTAAATAATAATTCAACTAGCCTCTTTCAATTACTGAGAAGAATTAATGAACTCAACCAATGAGATAATGCAACGATATCACATGTTATGCCTCTCTCGATTACATGAACATGTGAATATAGATACAACAATTAAATCATCAAAAATGATTCAATAGATAAAAACTAGAGTTATAATCCACAAACAAATATCAATACACCAAATCCATCAAACCCTAACGAGAACTACTCCATAGATATGGAGTAATTTATCACCAATAAGTTAAAGTTAAAAGAAAGCATAAACGATCTAAAATCTTGTCTTGAGTGAGGATTGAATGATGAAATCCTTGTGCTCTTGCTTCTCCCCCTTCTTCTTAGCCTCCTTAGGTCTTAGATGTGTCAAAAGTGCAGAAAATACCATTTTGCCATGTATATATACCAATTAGGGTCGGGCCCAAACGAACACACCTTTTGCTATACGAAATAGGACAATTCCGGGATTGGACATGCGCCGGTACGGACCTGGGAGTGTGCTCGTGCATATAGCCGCGCACTTTGGACAGTGTTCTACCTGACCTGCGCGCCCAGTGCGTGCTCGCGCACCTGGGTGGCGTCCTGTTCAATTCTTCATTTTTTTTGTTAAGTGCACTATTGTCCGTTGATCCCCGAACACAATCCCAACTTAATCTTTGGGCTTTTACTCAGATTTCAAAACTCTACAATAGCTTGAATTCATTCCAAAATATCTACATAGCTAGGAATCACTCCTACAAGGTATAAAATACATAATTAGTGCAAAACACTAGTGATTAAAGCTCAACTCAATCAAAGTACAGTAAATTAGAGTGCAATAAGCTACTAAAATATGAGATTATAGCCTACCATCAACTTAACATGCTAAATATCTGCCTCCACTATTGCCGGACTCCGAGACATTTCCAGGGTGAGGGAGCATCATTTTTACCATTCGAGTAAAGAACACAGATGACAGTAGCATTGTAATCTAGAATACTACAGAAATAAGAAGACATGATCTGAGTCGAGTGACCTCATGTGATAGGTACTTCAAAGATGATCGCATACTATAAAGTATAACATGGATGAATGACTCTCCAGATCGATCGTTCAGTTCAAAAGTGTCTGTTAGGACAAGCTATGCTAAAAATAGAAATGTGCTAGCTCTCACAGAAGTACCCCAATTTAAAAAATCAAGAATGTGAGTAAGCTAGGATGATAAGTCAAATATTAAATTTTACAAGACTTGGATAAGTTAGGAGACTAGAATACGAGGTTGAAGAGTTGAAGCCTATCCTAAATCGCTCACTCCTCAAGAGGAGTATATATATATATATATATATATATATATATAAGGTGTGACAGAAGGGGTTTAATCTAAAAGGTACAAGTACCAAGCTGATAACTAAGCTTATGAAAAGTAAAGCGATAATTATGAGAGACAAGGTGAGGATTGTATTTGGTTCTAAGAGAATCAGAATAAAAGTATACGATAGCCAAGGTTAGAATAAAAATTCATAAAGTACGAATGTATGGAAACACATAGATGATTGGGTATTCCTAAATATGTCACCTACGAAAGATGTCATGAGGTCCGGTAAGAGTAGCTTATGAGCTTGAATTGCCTCTAGAGTTATTCGACAGATAGGCAGAGTAGCTTATGAGCTTGAATTGCCTCTAGACTTAGAGTCAGTCAATTATCCATGCTATGGAAGTGCATTGGAGACCCTTCTCGGGTTGTCCCAGTAGATGACGGTCAGATTACTGAGGATCTATCCTACGAGAAGATTTCCGTGGCTATCTTAGATCGACTGAACTTTAGGCTGAGAACAAAAAAGGTAGCCTCCGTGAAGGTATTATGGAAAAATAATACTATCGAAGAAAGGACACGGGAGGCTGTAGAGGATATAAAATCTGAATGCCCCCACCTATTTCAAATTAAGGATATGGCTTGATATGAGATATTAAAGCACAGCCCCATTCAAACCAGTAGGTCGTAGGGTGAAATCTTATATTTAACTTACAATATTTTTTATTGATGCTCGCGTGATGACAAGTATTGCTATTTATAGACATTGGCCCTATGTGACATGTATAGTTTGTTTTATGGCTGCGTGTAGGTTGTTTTTATTTCATTGTACAAAGGAGACTCTGGCGAAATTTTTGCAAGTCTCTAAGAGTTAAGACTGAAGGACAAATGTTCCTAAGGGGGGGAAGGATGTACACCCCTTACTTTCATGTCAGAATGCTTCTTAAGTGAATCATTATAAATTGGAGACCAAGGACCTTTACAAAGATAATGATGAGTTAACACATGTTTTACGGAAGTATCGTGAAGGATGGAGGATAAATAAATCAAAGATGTTATAACCCGTAATTTTAGGGTAAATCTTGAAGTGCGTAATATGATAAGGAGGTCATGTTTTTAAGTACGTAAATCATATAATATCTGTATGTTATGTTTTGAAGTCAAACAAGTTCTAAAACAAAAGTCGACAAAAGTTGTCGCATGATACGTTCATAATCTTACTGAAATTTGGATTGAATGTCACCGAGCTTTTCTCTCTACGTTCTTGAATATCTATGAGTCTAGTTTTCAATGCATTAAACAAAGATATTCGCATTTTTGCGAGACTACGCAGGCAGCCCCTATTGGGGCCACTTAGGCGGTGGTCAATATACTTTATTTTAAAAATGATTGTGACGACCAATTTTGCTCTATTTTCGACCCAACCAGACCCTATACTCTCCCAAAACACTTTCAAAGTATTCTCCATGATCCAAGAGTAAAAACCAAAGATAAAGATGTGAATCCAACACTAGAAACCCCGTGGAGCACGTTTTATCATTGTTCTTCTTCTTGTGGCAGAATTGGGGAGTTCTTCAAAGTGAAGTAACCTTGGATTTCATATTGTTATTGTTGATTAAGTTAAGAATAAGTCCCTCCTTCATATATATTAATGTTTATACATGTCTTAAATAACTTTTTAGATAAAGAACTTGTGAGATAAAAGTTAAAAACCAAGGTTGAAGTTCTATAATTTATTAGACTATTTGAATGCTTCTTGAGTTATGTTGTGGCTGGAAATTATGAGATATAACTGGTTGTGTTAGTGTTATATGTTGTGGTATTGATTCTATGGGGGAGTAGAGATGATGGTCATTGTTGTGATGTGAACTTGCTCGAATTGAAAGAAAAGACATGTCGAAAACGTGTTTTAGAAATCTGAAACATTAGTTTTAAGGTTGCTGAACTTTATGGACTATTTTCTTGTAACTTTAGTGAGATATAAGGCTGGAAAATTGAAGTAATATACTTGTCATCATTTTATAGATATGTTTGAGTCAAAGTAAGAAATTCACAAAGGGTGACAAGTGTTGTATGGATTCCAATCCGAGCTTGCCGCTCCACGTGTTAATTAGTAGATTCGTTAGTGATGTATTGTGCCCTATTTATTGTGTAGATTGAAGTATATCTTGATATGCTTTGGGTTTTACTTTGGAGGAAAGGAAAAAAATATATGTTAAGGCTAAACCTTTTCTTCATCTTGGCATGATCCCTTAAGTAGACGCATTTGATAACGAGACATTAAGCGAAGTTCGTATTCCTCAATTTATGTACATCATCCTAATCTCATAAATTATAGTATTCTCCCTTATCGGGATATTATATTTAGTTATGTATTATCTTCTCTCAGTCAAGAGAGCAGAGGGTCTATATATATACAGTATTACAGTATTTTCACCACCACCGAGCTATAGTCGGTGGGCAAGTCCCTATTGGGCAAACTATTATTAGATGATAGGTTATATACCGAGCTTACTATGGACGAGTACCTATGAGCGAGCCCAAAATGGCCGAGTAGTATGGCCGAGTGCCTCTAAGTGAGCCTGCTACAACCAAGTAGTTACATGTACAGAGCCTTATAGGGTGAGATAGCTATTTTACTTACTATATTGATAGAGCTGAGTCAGTATCAACAGGTAAGCATATCCTCAAATCATCTTTAACTTCCAGTTATTATATTATCAGTCCAGTTTCAGCTTTCAGATATTCTATTTCCTTACATACTCGGTACATTATTTTATACTGACATCCCTTTTACCGGGGACATTGTATTTCATGCATGCATGTTCTGATAGACAGCCAGATAGACCTTCCCAGTAGATAGAAAAAGACATGAGCTTGATAGGTAATCTCCACTCTCCCGGAGTTACCAAGTCTAGACTTTTGAGTCTATTTTATGTATATAAACTAGATGGGTAGGTGGGGACCCTGTCCTGACCACGATACAGTTATGCTATCTCTAGAGGCTTGTAGATGAGTCCTGTAAATTTTGTATGCCAGTATTTTGGCTGTGACAACTTTTTGTACATGTTCAGTAGTTTGGTATTGCTGGTTGTAGACGTTCAATGCGGCCTCACGGGCCTGTACAGTTACGTGAAGTTGGCATATTTTTATATGTTTCGATATTAATTACTCATATTATTACTGCTCTTGGTTATATTTGATATTGAATATGCCCAACTTCGCTTGATTATGGAGTTTTATATTATTTTAGTGTTAATGGCTAATGTAGGTACATTGGAGAAAATATATTGATGATATAGTCAAAAGAAGTCGTTGTGCTTTTTTTTCTAGTATTTGTTTTTTTTGTAGGATTACAAACATGGGAAGCATAGTCATTGGAACTATGCAAAAGCAAGCTAGATGGTTAGAACTAAGTGTGGGGTGACCACACAGGACCATGCCTGTGAGATATCTGATTACCTAGTGAGCTGCTATTTCGTCCGGCCTTTGGCATTTCTGGGAGTTTCTTCTTCCGCCCTCGCTATTTTGGCTTTATTTGTGCATTGGGAACACTGCACTAATTTAAGTGTGGGGTAGGGGAATTCCTTTAGGTAATTAGTAGTAATATGTTTGTAATAATGTTAACTTATTATTTTTAATTTTTAGCTTCTTATCTTTATTCTTAATTAGTAGAACTAGTATTGTAGTACGTTAATAGTAGTAGTTTAGTAGCTTAATAAAAAAATTGATTATTTTAAAAAAATTAGAAAAACATTGGACTATTCCCGATGATGGATCTCCTAAACAGTTTTTTGAGGGATTAAAGTCTAAACAAAAACATAAAAAAGTTAAAAAAATAGAAAAAATCCAAAAACATGATTTTTAGGTAGCAAGAATCCCCGTGGTTTTTCTTTGTTCCTCGGTTCATTTACATGGGATGTAGTTTGAACCGAGTAGTAGTTTCTTTATTTTTAGAGTATATTAGGATGTAGGAAATAAAAGGATGGAGAAGATGAGATTTTTCCAGGTGCCTTTTTCACTTGTTCGATAGTAGCTGTCACGACCCCAAACCACCAACTGGTCGTGATGGCGCATAACGCACTTTCTAGGCAAGCCGAACATAACAATAACAAAACATAATAACATAAATGACAAAAATAACCCAAGTCTAAAGCCATCAACATAACATAATAGCGTCGATATTTAATAAAATTTCAAGAACTGGTAAAAATGGAGTCATGAGCCCTAAAAGGGAAATACATGTCTGAAATACCAAACAACAAAGCTGTTGGAATAAAAGACAATAGTACAAAGTGGAAAGAGATGCCAAGACTGTAATCAAGATGAAGCTCTACCTCGTCTCTCCAAGAATAACTCAGCAACAATCCTCATCTACTGGTGGCTCGGTCCAGCACCCGGATATGCACAATTAAGGGCAGAGACTAGTATTAGTATAACCAATACCATGTACTAAGAAAGTAACGTAACTAAACGCGGTGAGGTAATATAAGCAAGAATTAAAAATGATACTTGCTAATCACCTATATTGTTAATAAATCTAACAATTACAGAACAATATTATGATCAAGTCATGAATCACATATAAAACCATCTTGGTGCGCATGATGACTTAACGTACTCGGCTTAGTCGACAATCCAACATATAAAAAAGATATACAAATAAATAAGGTAAACAACCATGGAAATTGCATGTAAAGATGAAATGCAATAACCAATTCAAACACTAGCCAACTTTTCCTCAGAATTTCAATAATCGAACCAAACCACTAATCAACTTTCTCAAGCCGCGTGTACACCATCAAGATTAAACATGAGAGGGTGACCCTAGGAAGATCGATCCATATCCACATGCTGCATGGCGTAGTCACGTGCTATAAATATCATTCGCATGGAGTAATTACGTGTTAATAATCACAATTGCCCGACGTGGTCACGAGCTCAGTATCACAATTTACCCGGTATGGTCACAAGCTCAATAACACAATCCGCCTGGAGTGGTCACAAACTCAATATCACAATCTGTCTGGCGTGGTCACAGGCTTAATGTCACAATTTGTATGGCGTGATCACGTGCTACCAGTCCAAACCATTTCACATAGAAAGAAAATATTCAAGAATAAATGTATATCATCAATGAATATCAAATTTCATACTCCGGACATGTATAAGGGACATGCTAAGGTTTATGCATGTGCAAAGTATGATATCATAGCTCAAATCAGGTATTTTGCATCACGAATGTAGCAATTATCAGGTTCAATCAGGAGATTAAATTCTATGTAACCTCAAACATGGCTATAATAGCTCACAACAGGGGTGCAAATATGATAACCATCACAACATGATGCTTATAAATCAATCCAAGGCATGCCATAACCTAAACACTGCCCCGAGCATGAAAAACATGCCGGCGTACACACATGGGCTCAGCCCCACACGTGCGGCACCTATAGCATGTATCTATCATAAATAACTCAGACAACTAGTGCTTCAACCAAGTTTAGGTAAGATACTTGCCTCAAGCAAGCTAAATCAGTCCTCTAATAAGTCCTTCCCACATGAATCAAGCTCTGTCCGAGTCCAAATATATGTATTTCATCCATTTCCAACATCAAACCTACCCTTAAATCTTTAATTCCCGCTCTCAAAACTCATAGTCCAAAAAACCCCTCAAATCCCACCTTTAATTTATAAAACTTAGGTATAATAATCTATTGGTAATCAATATTTAATACCAAAATGAAGGATTACTTACCCTTCAATTGTCATGAAAATCCCTCCAAAATCTCCTCCAACCGAGCTCCATAACTCCAAAAATGATAAAATGAGCAAACCTTTCGATATTAATATTTTGCCCAGTTAACCCGCATGTGCGGTCCACCATGTCGCATCGTGATACCGCATCTGCAGAAAAGCCATCGCAGATGTGAAAACCACTTAACCTCCCGACCAGCCGCTTCTGCGACACCAAGCCACATTTGCGGCTCTGCTTATGCAGCAGCTCCTGTACATGTGCACCTGCTCTCCACAGTCCGCACCTTCCGGCCAAGACCTTCCAGCCAAGCACCGTATCTGCGGTCTCGCACCTGCAGCCAGACCCATCACACGTGCGATAATAGCAAAACTGAGCAAATGTTTTTTAGCAAAGCTAACATAGTCCAAAATGATCTGAAACCAATCTGTATCACACCTGAGCCCCTCGAGACCCGGTCCAAACACACCAACCAATCCCGAAACATAACCCGTACCTACTCGAGGCCTCAAATCACCCAAAATAATATCAAAACTACGAATCACACGTCAATTCAAGCCTAAGGAACTAATCCAAATTTTCAAATTCAAAACTTACATCGAACATGCCTAAACAAATCGAAATGACCTCAAATGTTTCATGCAAGTCTCAAATGACATAACAAATATATTCTAACTTCTAGAAAACCATCCAAACTCGATATCATCAATGCCAACTCTCGATCAAACCTATCAAACTTCCAAACTTTCATCTTTTTAACTTTCGCCAAATAGAACCAAATCAACCTAGGTACCTCCAAATCCAAATACGGACACATGCCTAAGTCCAAAATTACCATATGAAGCTATTAGAACCATCAAAAGCCAAACTTTGGTTAACTCTTACAAATTAAGCCTCCAACCTTGGGAATAAGTATCCCAATTAAATCTAAAACATTCCTGAACCAAACCAACTACCCCAGCAGGTCATATAAAAATAAATACACATATGTAAAGCATCAAATAAAGAGAAATGGGAGTAAAATACTCAAAAACACCGGCCAGGCATTACAATAGCACATTTAGGCTTTGGCATATATAATATCTTCCCTATGTTTTGAAAATTGTAATGATCCCTTGTTAAATTGGATAGTTTGTTTTGTGATGCATATGTCTCGTTTTCTGGACTTGTGTTCACTTTGTTCTTAATGCTTAATACTTTGTGGCTTCGTGAATACTTGCATCTGCTTGAGAGTCGGAATGGGGTCGTCCTTAGTGAGTCATGTGCCACGTGTGGTGCGATTTTTGTGTAGTCAATATCATTGTAATTAAGTCTAGAACTTGCCTGACATGTGAGATGAAGCAAAATCCTAGTTGTTGCTCGGTCTAAAAAATTATTTTAGGCTTTCTTTGATCTTTTTAATGTTAAGGCTTTTACAAATAATAATTATTTCCAGTCAACCCTTGTGAGCCTATAGACTTTTACTTGTCAACCGCATTACAAGCTTGTATCCCTTTTTGTTCTTAATTGATATTATTTTGATTCTCTTAGCTCTTAAGGCACTTAATTGAACATGAGAGAAAAAATAAGTAATGATGGAACTTCGGTGGTATTGAGTGGAACCAATGAATAAAATAAAGGTACACTAGTGTTGTAAGAGATACACCACTAGCGAGACTTGTAAAGAAGAGCAAAATGCAAAAGAAAAAAAAGTTAAAAAAACAGAAAAAAATAATAAATATGTGGATATATAAATTGACATCTTGCCTTGCTAGTGGTTATGAAGTAAAGTAGTGCTTAAGGAAAAAGGGAACGTTTTTGGAGTGATTTGTTTGTGAAATTAAAGTTGGGTTTGAAGAATGTGCGCTTAAAGAAATATTTGATGTGTTAAAGTGTATAGGAGAGTTAGTCACAATTCCTAAATATATACTACCCGTCCCTTACCCATATTACAATAATATAAAATTCCTAGTTGATTTTAGATTGAGCTTTTAGGTATGTTTACCCCTGAGATGAGATCGACGTTATTTTCAGAAGATTTAGAATATGGTATCGTCGGCCTTTATTGGTATTGTTAGCTTGCAGGTTGTCCTCCTCAGCCTAAGTGGATGGTTACCCCTCTAGAGTTCACAGTTATAGAGTGGTACGCTTAGGCTGAGTATGGAAGCGGGTGTCGGCCATGCCTCTCCAGGTTTGGCGCGTGACATGTTCACCCTCGGACAGGTTTAGAATCATACCTGGGCTGCAAAAAAGGTGAGGATATCTGCTCTGCATTTCATGCTCGGTCTCCAAAGTCGCCTCCTCGAACGGCAGACCTCTCCATTGAACCTTGACTAATGCAATATTCTTTGACCTCAGCTTCCGAACCTGCCTATCCAAAATGGTAAACCGACTTCTTCTTATAAGTAATATTCTCATCCAATTGTAGTGAGCTAAAATCTAACACGTGCGATGGGTCCTCATAGTATTCTAAAGCATGGAAATGTGAAATACCCTATGAACTCCCGATAAGATGGGTGGCAAGGCAAGTTTGTAGGCCACCTCACCACAATAACAACTCGCACCACAAGTGCCCATATATCACAACTTGCCAACAATCAACAATCTCAATGTTTCCACAACAATGGCCTGTGGCTCCACCATAACGGGTATAAGAATATCAACAACAACAATGAATGTAAAATGCTCAACAATGAAGATGTTTGTACAATAACAATTTTGCCTCAATGTGATAACGACTTTCATAACTTCAACACCAATAAATCAACAGTGAAATAATGTATAACCACGATATTAAGTAAGAACAACTCACAAGGGAAGATATAACGTTTAACAATGACTTCAAGTAATGGAAATCAACAAGAAAAGGGATAACATGAACAAAAACTTCAAGTAATTATAATCAATAATGAAGGAGATAACACGAACAATAACTTCAAATAATGATAATTAACAATGAAGAGATAGCATGTAACAATAAAAGAGGTTACAAGTTCAACTAAAGCATGAGAGAAATTTATCAAGTATGGTGTAGAACAAGTGTTAAACAGGTCAACTAACGCATGTAAGGATAGACTAACATAAATAAGGGTAGATTGACTATGAGAATTTAGAACATGATATTACATTTCAATTAAAGCATGGAAATAGTCTAAGTAGCCTAAATTGGTCAAATACCACGTACAACCTGTGTACCCACTCGTCACCTTGCGTAAACGGGTTTCACATAGCCCAAAAGACACGATCAATCCCAAATCCTAAAGGGTACTTTTCCCGCATAAAATAATGCAAGATACTTACCTCAACTAGCCAATTCAACACTCGGAAATAGCTTTTCCCTTAAAATTCGCCTCCACATAACTCAAATCTAACCAAAATTGACTTAATATCATCAAACAATGCCAGGGAAATCAATTACAATAGATAAAGCTAAGATCTTTGCACTTTTTCCAAAAAGTCAACAAAAGTCAACTCGGGGCTCGCCGGTCAAAACCCGGGTCCAAAGTAGATTCCTACTACCCATGACCCCACGAGTTCTTATATGTGATTAGTTTCAAAATCCAAGTCCAAATCGACTCTCAAAATGCAATTTTTTATTTTTCAAAAACTTGACAAGGTTTCACAATTTTTCACTTTGATTCACATGATTTTGATGTTAAAATCTAATATATATATTCATGGAATATGATTAGAAATGGATTAGAATCATTTATCAAAAGTTTGCAAGAAAAGGCTTCGCAATTGCGAACTGCCATCATCCTTTACAAGCAACACACACATAAGTCCCACCTTATATTGCCGTATGCACATCAACCCCTAGCCTTATACCGCCGCATGCGCGCTATCACATTGCATCAACAACCCGCACCACATGTGACCATATATCACAATTTGTCAACAATCCACAGTATCAATATTTCTACAACAATAGCCCACGGCTCCATCACAACGGGTAAAAGAATAACAACAACAATAATGAAGGTAAAATGATCAAAAGGAAGATGTTTCAACAATAACAATTCGCCTCAACGTGATAACGACGTTCATCACTTCAACACCAATAACTCAACATTGAGAGACAATGCATAACCACAATATTAAATAAGAATAACTCACAATGGAAGAGATAACGTGTAGCAATGACACCAAATAATGTGAGTGAACAATGAAAGAGATAACATGAACAATAACTTCAAGTAATGGTAATCAACAATGAAATAGGTAATATGAACAATATTAATGATAATCAACAACGAAAGAGATAATATATATAATAACTTCAACTAATGATAATCAACAATGAAGAGGTAGCATGTGACATTAAAAGAGGCAATAATTCAACAAAAGCATGAGAGAAAATTATCATTTAGGAGGTAGAACAAGTGTTAACGTAATCTTTTAAGGCATGTAAGGATAGACTAACATAAATAAGGGTAGATTGACTATGAGAATTTAGAACATGATATTACATTGCAATTAAAGCATGGAAATAGTCTAAGTAGCCTAAATTGGTCAAATACCACGTATAACCCGTGTACCCACTCGTCACCTTGCGTAAATGGGTTTCACATAGCCCAAAAGACACGATCAATCCCAAATCCTAAGGGGTACTTTTCCCGCATAAAATTAGGCAAGATACTTACCTCAACTAGCCAATTCAACACTCGAAAATAGCTTTTCCCTTAAAATTTGCCTCAGCATAACTCAAATCTAACCAAAATTGACTTAATATCATCAAACAATGCTAGGAAAATCAATTACAATAGATAAAGCTAAGATCTTTACACTTTTTCCAAAAAGTCAACAAAAGTCGACCCAGGGCTTGACCGGTCAAAACTCGGGTCCAAAGTAGATTCCTACTACCCATGACCCCACGAGTTCATATATGTGATTAGTTTCAAAATTCAAGTCCAAATCGACTCTCAAAATGTAATTTCTTATTTTTCAAAAACATGACAAGGTTTCACAATTTTTCACTTTGATTCACATGATTTTGATGTTAAAATCTAATATATATATATATATATATATATATATATATATATATATATATATATATATATATATTCATGGAATATGATTAGAAATGGATTAGAATCATTTATCCAAAGTTTGCAAGAAAAGGCTTCGCAATTGCGAAATGGCCATCATCCTTTACAAGCAACACACACATAAGTACCACCTTATACTGCCGTATGCACATCAACCCCTAGCCTTATACCGCCGCATGCACGCAATCACATTGCAACAACAACCCGCACAACATGTGACCATATATCACAATTTGTCAACAATCCACAGTATCAATATTTCCACAACAATAGCCCACGACACCATCACAACGAGTAAAAGAATAACAACAACAACAATGAAGGTAAAATGTTCAAAAGGAAGATGTTTCAACAATAACAATTTCTCCTCGACGTGATAACGGCGTTCATCACTTCAACACCAATAACTCAACAATGAGAGGCAATGCATAACCACAATATTAAATAAGAATAACTCACAATGGAAGAGATAACGTGTAGCAATGACACCAAATAATGTGAGTGAACAATGAAAGAGATAACATGAACAATAACTTCAAGTAATGGTAATCAACAATGAAAGAGGTAATATGAACAATAACTTCAATTAATGATAATCAACAACAAAAGAGATAACATATATAATAACTTCAACTAATGATAATCAACAATGAAGAGGTAGCATGTGACATTAAAAGAGGCAATAATTCAACTAAAGCATGAGAGAAAATTATCATTTAGGAGGGAGAACAAGTGTTAACGAAATCTTTTAAGGCATGTAAGGATAGACTAACACAACTAAGAATAGATTGACTAAGAGAATTAGAACATGTTATGGCATTCACGTAACGCATGGAAATAGTCTAAGTAGCCTAACTTGGTCAAATACCACGTACAACCCGTGTACCCACTCGTCACCTTGCGTAAACGGGTTTCACATAGCCCAAAAGACACGATCAATCCCAAATCCTACGGGGTACTTTTCCCGCATAAAATTAGGCAAGATACTTACCTCAACTAGCTAATTCAACACTCGGAAATAGCTTTTCCCTTAAAATTCACCTCCACATAACTCAAATCTAACCGAAATTGACTTAATATCATCAAACAATGCAAGGAAAATCAATTACAATTGATAAAGCAAAGATCTTTACTTTTTTCCCAAAAAGTCAACAAAAGTCGACCTAGGGCTCGCCGGTCAAAACCCGGGTCCAAAGTAGATTCCTACTACCCATGACCCCACGAGTTCATATATGTGATTAGTTTCAAAATCCAAGTCCAAATCGACTCTCAAAATGCAATTTCTTATTTTTCAAAAACTTGACAAGGTTTCACAATTTTTCACTTTGATTCACATGATTTTGATGTTAAAATCTAATATATATATTCATGGAATATGATTAGAAATGGATTAGAATCATATATATATATACATTCATGGAATATGATTAGAAATGAATTAGAATCATTTATCCAAAGTTTGCAAGAAAAGGCTTCGCAATTGCGGACTGGCCATCATCCTTTACAAGCAACACACACATAAGTCCCACCTTATACTGCCGTATGCACATCAACCCCTAGCCTTATACCGCCGCATGCGCACTATCACATTGCAACAACAACCCGCACCACACGTGACCATATATCACAATTTGTCAACAATCCACAGTATCAATATTTCCACAACAATAGCCCACGGCACCATCACAACGAGTAAAAGAATAACAACAACAACAATGATGTTAAAATGTTCAAAAGGAAGATGTTTCAACAATAACAATTTCTCCTCAACGTGATAACGGCGTTCATCACTTCAACACCAATAACTCAACAATGAGAGATAATGCATAACCACAATATTAAATAAGAATAACTCACAATGGAAGAGATAACGTGTAGCAATGACACCAAATAATGTGAGTGAACAATGAAAGAGATAACATGAACAATAACTTCAAGTAATGGTAATCAACAGTGAAAGAGGTAATATGAACAATAACTTCAATTAATGATAATCAACAACGAAAGAGATAACATATATAATAACTTCAACTAATGATAATCAACAATGAAGAGGTAGCATGTGACATTAAAAGAGGCAATAATTCAACTAAAGCATGAGAGAAAATTATCATTTAGGAGGTAGAACAAGTGTTAACGAAATCTTTTAAGGCATGTAAAGATAGACTAACACAACTAAGAATAGATTGACTAAGAGAATTAGAACATGTTATGGCATTCATGTAACGCATGGAAATAGTCTAAGTAGCCTAAACCGGTCAAATACCATGTACAACCCATGTACCCACTTGTCACCTTGTATACACGAATTTCACTTAATACAATTGAATCAAATAATACCAATCATAAGGGGTAGGTTCCCCACATGAAGTTAGGCAAGATACTTACCTCAACTAGGCCAATTTAACACTCGAAAATAGCTTTTCCCTTAAAATTAGTCTCAACACGGCTCAAATCCAACCAAAATCAATTTAATATCATCAAACAATGCTACAGAATTCAATTGAAAGAGATAAAGCTAAGTTCTTTACACTTTTCCCAAAAGTTCAACAAAAGTAAACCCGGGGCCTGCCCGGACAAAACCTGTATCCAATGGTAGATTCCGTCTACACATGACCCCACGAGTTCATTTATGTGATTAGTTTCAAATTTCGAGTCCAAATCGACTCTCAAAACTTCACTCTGATTCACATGATTTTGATGCTAAAATCTAAGATATGTTGATGGAATATGATTAGAAATGGACTAGGGGTCACATTTGCGAACCCTGACAACCTCATGAAACCTCGCATTTGCGAGAAAGGCTTCATAATTGCGAAGCTGGGAGTTTGGCAAATACGAACAAAGGTTCGCAATTGCAAACCAAGGCAAGATCTGGCAGACTTCGCAAGTGCAAAGGGCATGTCGCAATTACGAATACTGCCCCTCTTCTGTCACCTTCGCAAATGCGACCCTGGTGTTCGCATTTGCAACACCAGAGCACCAAACACTAGATTTTTTGTATTTTCAGTCCAAACCACTCCGGAACATGTCTAAAACTCATCTGAGTCCTCGGGGCTCCATCTAAAAACATCATACGAACTCGCTCGCGTGATCAAAACACAAGCATAACATCTAAAACTACGAATCCAATGCTAAAACACATGAATTCCAAAGTAAAGTTCAAGAATTTGTAACATTACAACTAAACGTCTGAATCCTATCAAATCAACTCCAAACTATACCAAATTTTACAGACAAGTTCTAAATATCATAATGGACTTATTCAAAGTCCCAAAATTAAATCCTGAGCTCGATAGCTAAAAGTCAACCTACGGTCAAACTTTTTAACTTTAAATTGCCAAAATTTGGCAAATCAACCTACTAAATTCCAAAATCAATTATGGGCATACGCCCAAGTCTGATATCATGATAGGAAGCTATCGGAGACATAAAAATACATTTTCGAGCTCGCTTTCACAAAATTAAAGTTTGGTCAATATTTTCTTATTTAAACCTCAAAGTCAAGAATCAAGGGTCCAATTCAACCCGAAAGCTTCCCGGAATGAAACTAGCCAACCCCACAAGTCATAAAATCATAAACATACATATGTGAAGCAATAAAAGGGGTAATAGAGTGCAATTACATGGAACGATCGATCAGGTTGTTGTATTCTCCCCGTTTTAAAAGAAACGTTCCTTCTTGAACGTGTATAAGGACATACATGAAGTGGTAAATAGATGAGATTAACGACTCCGCATGTCGTGCTTGGTCTCCCAGGTCGCTTCCTCAATAGGATGACCCCTCCATTAAACCTTCTCTGAAGCAATATTATTTGACCTCAACTTCTGAACCTGTCGGTCCGAGATAGCCACATGCTCCTCAATATAAGTCAAATCCTCACCCAATTGGACTATGCTGAAGTCTAGAATATGAAACGGATCACCGTAATAGTTATGGAGCATAGAGACATGGAACACCGGATGAACCGCAAATAAACTAGGTGGCAAAGCAAGCTTGTAGGCCAGCTCCCCAATCCTCTCAAGGATCTCAAAAGGTCTGATATACCTAAGGCTCAACTTGCCCTTCTTTCCGAACCTTATCACACCCTTCATGGGTGAAATTAGGAGCAACAATCGCTTACCAACCATTAATGCAATATCGCGAACCTTTCGATCCGCATAACTCTTCTGTCAAGATTGGACTGTACAAAGCCAATCCTGGATCATCATGAACTTCTCTAAAGAATCTCGAACCAGATCCGTGCCTAATAACTTAGCCTCTCCAGACTCGAACCACCAAACTGGAGAGCGACACCATCTCCCATATAAAGCCTCATACAGGGCCATTTGAATACTCGATTGGTAGCTAATGTTGTAGGCGAATTGCGCAAGTGGCAAGAACTGATCCCAAGCACCCTCAAAATCCATAACGCAAGCACGAAGCATATCTTCCAATATCTAAATAGTACGCTCGAACTGTCCGACCATCTGAGGGTAAAATGTTGTACTCAACTCAACCCACGTGCCTAGCTCATGTTGTACAGCTCTCCAGAAACACGATGTGAACTGCGTACCCCAGTCAGAGATGATAGATACCGGTACGCCATGAAGTCGGACAATCTTGCGGATATAAACTTGAGCTAATTGCTCTAAAGAATATGTAGTCACTAAGAATGAAATGAGTCGACTTGGTCAAACTGTCCCCAATCACCCATACCGCGTCAAAATTCTTCCAAGTCTGTGGGAGCCCAACAACGAAGTCCATGGTGTCACTCTCCCATTTCCACTCGGGAATCTCAAGTCGCTAAAGCAAATCACCCGGATGCTAATGCTCATACTTCACCTACTGATAATTTAGGCACCGAGCTACATACTCCACTATATGTATGGAGTAGCGGCTATAGTGCTACTTTAAGTCCTGACACATCTTAGCGGCACTCGGATGAATGGAGTACTGCGAATTATGGGACTCTTGAAGAATCAACTCATGCAAACCATCCGAATTGGGCACACATAACTGGCCTTGCATCTGTAATACACCATCATTGCCAATAGTATCCTCCTTGGCATCGCCGTGTTGAACCGTGTCCTTAAGGTCAAGCAAATGGGGGGTCGTCATACTAACGCTCTCTCATACGGTCATATAGAGAAGACCGAGAAACCACGTAGGCAAGAACTCGAATCGGCTTTGAAACATCCAATCTAACAAACTGATTGCCTAAGGCTTGAACATCCAATGATAATGGCCTCTCTGACGCCAGTAGATATGCTAAACTACCCAAACTATCCTCCTTTCGACTCAAGGCATCGGCCACCATGGAGGCCTTCTCGGGATGATATAGAATGGTGATATCATAGTCTTTAAGAAAGTTTAACCACCTCTGCTACCGCAAGTTAAGGTCTTTCTTTTTGAACAGATGTTGTAGACTACGGTGGTCGGAAAAGACCTCACAAGGAACACCGTACAAATCATGCCGCCAGATCTTCAATGCATGAACAAAGCCTGCCAACTCCATGTTATGGACTGGATAATTATTCTCATGGGTCTTTAGCTGTCAAGACGCGTAGGCAATCACCCTACCGTCTTGCATCAACACCACGCCAAGGCCAATACGTGATCCATCACAATACACAATATAAGACCCCATACCCTTTTGCAATACCAAATTTGGGGCTGTAGTCAAAGATTCTTGAGCTTTTGAAATCTCGCCTCGCACTCCTTGGACCATCTGAACGGAGCACCCTTCTAGGTCAACCTGATCATATGTGCACCAATAGATGAGAAACCCTCTACGAAACGACAATAATACCTGGCCAAACAAAGGAAACTCCGGATCTCAGTGGTTGAAGACGGTCTGGGCCAACTCTAAACTGCTTCAATCTTATTTGGATCTACCTTAATGCCCTCACTCGACACCGTATAACCCAAAAATGCTATCGAATCAAGCCAGAATTAACACTTAGAGAATTTTGCATACAACTTATTCCCTCTGAAGGTCTGGAGCACGATCTTCAAGTGCTGTTCATGATCTTCCCGACTGCGGGAGTACACCAAGATGTCGTCAATAAACACAATGACTAATGAATCAAGGTACGGATGGAATACACCGCTCATCAGGTGCATAAATATTGCTGGGGCGTTGGTCAGCCCAAATGATATCACAAGGAACTCGTAGTGACCATACCAAGTCCTAAAGGCAGTCTTCAGAATATCCGGATCCCGAATCTTCAACTGATGATAACCTGACCGCAAATCAATCTTTGAGAACACTCTGACACCCTGTAGCTGATCAAATAAGTCATCAATGCGTGGCAATGGATAACTACTTTAACTTTAACCTTGTTCAACTGCCTATAATCAATACACATGCGCATAGAACCATCCTTCTTCTCCACAGCGATACACTAGGTCGAATGAAACCCTTATCAAGAAACTCTTGCAACTACTCCTTTAACTCATTCACCTCTGCTTGGGTCATACGATATGGTGGAATAGAAATGGGCTGAGTGCCCGACAGCAAGTCAATACCAAAATCAATATCCCTCTCAGGCAGCATGCCCGAAAGATATGGGAATACATCTGGGAAGTCTCTCACTACCAGAACTAACTCAACGGTAGGAGTATTTGCATTGACATCTCACATAAAGGCTAGATAAGCATCACATCCCTTCTCAACCATCCGTTGAGCCTTTAGAAATGATACAACCTTGTTAGGAAAATAATCTAATGCACCCCTCCACTCTAACCGTGGCAAACCTAGCATAGCCAACGTCACAGTCTTGGCGTGATTATCTAGAATAGCATGATAGGGTAACAACCAGTCCATACCTAAGATAATATCAAAGTCTACCATACTAAGTAACAATAGATCAACTCTGGTCTCAAGACCGCCAATAACAACTAAACATGACCGATACACACGGTCCATAACAATAGAATCTCCCACAGGCGTGGACACATATATGGGAGAACTCAACGAATCACGTGATATATCTAAATACAGAGCAAAGTAAGATGACACATATGAATTAGTGGATCCCGGATCAAATAAGACTGATGCATCTCTACGGCAAACCGGAACCATACCTGTAATGACTGAGTCTGAAGCAACTGCCTCCGTCCTACCCGAAAAATAATAGAATCTACCTCGGTCTTACACTCTATGGCGACCTCTACCCGCCCATCCCCCACCCTTAGCTAGTTGTGCGGGTGGAGCGACAACGTGGGCAACAACCATGGACTGAGAAGTATGTGGACCTAACTGAATCTGTGGAGCCTATGTAGTATGTCGAGGTGCACCCCTCCTAAGTTTAGGGGTAGTCTCTAACCATATGGAGGGTATCACCACACTCAAAGCAAGCTCTCGGTGGGCGTGGCTGATGGGACTTGCTCGGGCCTAGTCGGCTGGACTAACCACTGAAGGCACCTCACGTAGGAGGTGCGCTAGAAAGTGGCTGAGCAAAGTGTGGAACTTGAGACCTCGGAACAACCAGAGCACCACTAGAAGCTGGAAGTTTTGAATGTACTGGATGGCTCACATAGGCTCTACCATGACGGGTTGAAACTGCAGCGTGACCACCACTAACTCCTCTCGTACCACGAGGCCTCTTAGCATCCCTATCATCTATCTCACGGCCCCGCATACCCTCCAACCTCCGTGCAATCTCAAAAGCCTGCTGATAGGGAGTATATGTCTCCAACTCTCTATCTATGCTGAATCTAATACCATAGTTGGGCCCCCTTAATAAATTGACGGACTCGCTCCGTGACTGTAGAAACCAAGGCAGGTGCATGTCTCGACAAATCACTAAATCGAACAGCATACTTTGACATTGTCACAGTACCCTAGCACAGCTACTCGAACTCCGTGCACTATGCATCCCGAAGGGTCTGAGGAACAAACTCCCTCAACAATAACTTTGAAAACTGAGTCCAAGTAAGTGAAGCTGCCTCGACTGGGCTACCCTCCTCGTACTGGAGCTACTGGTGGCTCCTCTGTCGCAGCTTGGGCAGGTGCTTTAGGTGCACCATGTGCCCCTCCCCAGCCTCTACCCCGACATCGGCCTCTCCCAACTCTAGCAGAGGGTGCAGGTGTCTGATCGTCACATCCAGCAATGCGTGTCCTCATCATATGTCAGAAAATAGAAAGTAAAAGATTCAGTTTTCAAAGTCAACCAATTCGCATGATAAGGAATTCAAAGAAGTGAAGTTTTTCCTAACAATTCTGTAGCCGCTCGAACATAAGTACATACATCTCTGTACCGATCCACAAGACTCTACTAAACTTGCTTATGACTCGTAACACCTATGAACCTAGCGCTCTGATATCAACTTGTCACGACCCCAATTTCGTTCCATAGTATGTCGTGATGGCACCTAGTCTCTACGACTAAGTAAGCCTAACAAATAATAATAATTTGGCAGAAAGAATTATCAAAATACTAAAACAAAGCTAAATAACTGGTATAACCTTATGATAGAAAACATAATCTCAGCAATACGCTCCCCAAAACCGGTGGAACTGAATCATAACCTCTATAGAGTAAAACTAGGATAACTACTACATCACTATCTGAAAGAACTATAACAGTAAACAGAATAAAAGGGAAGTTGACTCTGAGGCCTGCGAACACAGAGCAGGTATATCTTGAAGTCTCCAAAGTAGCAACTTAATAAACTCTAGTGTCCGGCACTGGCAGATGTTACTGGATCTGCACAAAATATGCAGAAGCATAGTATGAGTACACCACAACGGTACCCAGTAAATATCAAGCCTAATCTCAGTAGAATAGTGACGAGGCCAGGTCAAGGCATCTACTAGGATATAAATAAGCAGTATGAAAATGTAATACAGATATATAATGGAAAGTGAAGAAATAACTGATACGAAATAAGATAATAACATGAACTAATACCGGTAATTAAACATGGAAATAGCATAAAAGAAGTTACTAAAGAGAACTACAATGATCATATACGGACAACAACTGCTAGAATAATAAAGAACGAAACAACAAGAAATGTTCCCACCAAAAATCTTTGCAAAATAAAATAAATATCAAGAACCGCAACGAGGTACCGCCTCCTGTATAATAAAATCACAACTGAGGTACCGCCTCGTATAATCAAAAATCACAAAAGAGGTACTGACTTGTATTCATATTTCTTATTTTCAAGCACAATCTTTCGTTATACCGCCGTGTGAGCCTTACATTTGAAATAGGTTTTGAAAACAGTTTTCCCGAAATAGATACACGCACTTTAGCCCACCATATGACGCCGTGTGGCTTCACTTAGTTTCCCTACAAGCAACACTCACATAAGGACCACCTTATACCACCAGATGCACATCAACCCCAAGACTTATACCGCCACATGCGCGTCAATATCATATTACAATAACAACTCGTACCACATGTGCCCACATATCACAATTTGCCAACAATCCACAATATCAGTGTTTCCACAACAATAGCCAACGGTTCCACACAACGGGTACAATAATATCAACAACAACAATGAAGGTAAAATGCTCTAAAAGAAGATGTTTCAACAATAACAATTTTGCCTCAACGAGATTAAGGCTTTCACCACTTCAACACCAATAACTCAATGGAAGAGATAACGTGTAGCAATGACTTCAAATAATGGGAGTCGACAATGAATGAGATAACATGAACAATAACTTTAAGTAATGGTAATCAACAATGAAAGAGGTAACATGAAAAATAACTTCCATTAATGATAATCAATAACGAAAGAGATAACATGTATAATGACTTCAACTAATGATAATCAACAATGAAGAGATAGCATGTGACAATAAAAGAGGCAACAAGTTCAACTAAAGCATGAGAGCAAATTATCAATTAGGAGGTAGAACAAGTGTTAACGAAATCATTTAAGGCATGTAAGGATAGACTAACACAAGTAAGAATAGATTGACTAAGAGACTTAGAACACGATATGACATTCAATTAAAGCATGGAAATAGTCTAAGTAGCCTAAATTGGTCAAATACCACGTACAATCCGTGTACCCAATCGTGACCTTGCGTATACGAATTTCACTTAGCACAATTGAATCAAACAATACCAATCCTAAGGGGTAGTTTCCCCATACGAAGTTACGCAAGACACTTACCTCAAATAGGCTGATTCAACACTCAAAAATATTTTTTCCCTTAAAATACGCTACCACACGGGTTAAATCTAACCAAAATCTGCTTAATATCATCAAACAATGCTAGGGAATTCAATTGCAATAGATAAAGTTAAGATCATTATAATTTTCCCTAAAAGTCAACAAAAGTCAACTCGGGGCCCGCCCGGTCAAAACCCGAGTCCAGTAGTAGATTCTGTCTACCCATGACACTACGAATTCATATGTGTGATTAGTTTCAAAATCCTAGCCCAAATCGACTCTCACAACACAATTTCATATATTTCAAAAACTTGATAAAGTTTCAAAAAATTTCACTTTGATTCACATGATTTTGATGTTAAAATCTAAGATACGTTGATGGAATATGATTAGAAATGGATTAGAATCACTTACCCAAGGTATGTAGGTGAAAATCCCCTCTCCAAATCACCTTCAACCAAGTCTAGGGTTCAACAATGAGAGAATGAGCCCTTTAACCAGATGCAGATATCGCATTTGCGATACAGGGTTCGCATTTGCGAGCCCTCGCAATTGCGGACCAGGGCTCGCATTTGCGAACCCTAACAACCTCATGAAACCTTGCATTTGCGAGAAAGGCTTAGCAATTGCGAAGCTGGGAATTAGGCAATGCGAACAAATGTTCGCAATTGCGAACTAAGGCAAGGTCTGGCAAACTTCGCAAATACGAAGGGTATGTTGGAATTGCGACAACTGCCCCTCTTATGTCACCTTCGCAAATGCGACCCTAGTGTTTGCATTTGGCACACTAAAGCACCAGACACCAGATTTTCTACATTTTCAGTCCAAACCACTCCACAGCATGTGTGAAACTCATCCAAGCACTCGGGGCTCCAAACCAAACATCCATACAAGTCGAAAAATACCATATGAACTCGCTCGCACGATCAAAATAAATGAATAACATCTAAAACTGCTAATCGAACATTAAAATGCATGAATTCCAAAGTAAAGTTCAAGAATTTCTAAAATTACAACTAAACGTCGGAATCCTATCAAATCAACTCCAAACCACACTAAATTTTGCAGACAAGTTCTAAATATCATAATAGACTTATTCCAAGTCCCAAAATCAAATCCCGAGCTCGATATCTAAAAGTCAACCTACGGTCTGTCTTTTCAATTTTAAATTGCCAAATTTTGGCAAATCAACATAAATCAACCTACGGACTTTCAAAATCAATTTTGGGGATACGCCCAAGTCTGAAATCACGATACGAAGCTATCGAAGCCATAAAAATACAATTTCGTGGTTTTTTTCACAAAAGTCAAAGTTTGGTCAATATTTTCTAATTTAAATCTCTGATTCAAGAATCAAGGGTCCAAATCAATCCAAAATCTTTGCGAAACAAAACTAACCAACCCCGCAAGTCATAAAATCATAAAAACACATGTGTGAAGCAATAAAAGGGGTATTGGGGTGCAATTACATAAAATGACCGATTGGGTCGTTATAGTAAGAGACCAAAATCTTCTAAATTCCTCTAGATCAAACTCATAGTCCAATTCTTGAAAATGTACTTTTTAATTGTTTATTGTTTATACCTGCTAAAGCTTGATGTTAGTGCTATTGTTGGGATGGGGACTTCTCTTATCACCATTTTCATATTTTGTTTAATTAATACAAGGGGTTTCTACTTAGTGCTACTGCTAGTATATAAAGCTAGAGATTGTGTTTTATTGGGAAGAGGAGTAGTAATGTACTAAGCGTAGACATATCCATAGGAAAGAGCTATCAAAAGTATCATTGTTTTCTCTTCCTCACTTAACTTGCTTCCCCAAATTATTATGATCTCTCAGTTCGGTGACTAAAATCGCTTTAAGAATGCAAGTCACTAATATTTCTGATGATCACAAATTTTTTCTTTGGTGACCACCTAGATATAGCCTTTTCTTAGATTGGTTCACTTTCTAGCCAGAGGGTTTTGTTGTGGGTCACTATAAAAAATAGAAATGTAGCCTAGCTTCTGATCTGATTGTATGTTTTCATCCTATGGAATTTTTGTGATGTTATGTTACCACAAATGCAACATTTTCTCAAGTGCAACTGGTGTGTGATTTGAAGTTAAGTGACATGCTGTTCCTTTGTTGTATTGAACATTAGTTCTGTTGATAATCTCCATTTTTATTCATTCTGTATGAAATATTACATGTGAAATCTTCTCCCTTGGGCTTGCACTCTGTTAGTTTCTATCTAATATTTGATTGTTTTTCAATGAGTAGGAAATGTTTTGTGATGCAATTAAAAGTGGTGGCCAAAGTCAGTTTGATCCATTTGATGTTAATGATGAAGTCTTTTGGACAATACAATTGATTTTGTAAAGTTCATATTTAGTACACAACTTGAAGCAATTTGCTTTATTGGTTGTATGTGGTACATGAAATATATTCCCATTTCCGAAGTTAATTTCATGTATGTGTTTGTAACAATCTCTTTTGTTTATTGATTAATGAAGTGCTTGAGATCTTTATACTTAAGTAATGACCTCAAATATATGATAAAATATGTATTTGATAATAAATGCAATTATAGGGTATATACATATATATATATATATATATATATATATATATATATATATATATATATATATATATATATATATATATATATATATATATATATATATATATATATTTAAAAGCATAGTATCAAAGACCACACTTTAGAAGTGCAGCTTTAGGTGCCACATATGAAAAACGTGGCCTACGAGGAGGTATTAAAGGCCTTGCTTTAGAAGTGTAGCTTTAGGACACAAAAAGTGTGGCGAGAGGAAAGTGTAGCCTTAGGGCAAATGTTACACTTGTTTAGGCCACCCCTTGAAAAGTGTTGCCCTAGGTCAAAAAGTGTGGTCTATGATCAAAAGCTATACTTTCTGATAGTTTAGACCACACTTTTTGGGTGTGGTTAAATACCTAATTTGTTGTAGTGCTAGCTATAGCACAACAGGAAATGTGAAGTGCGGACTGAACTAGTCGACTGATATGACCTCTGCCATGATGGACCTTGACCCTGAGTAGGAGCCACTAAATCCTCCAAAACCACGAGGCTTCTAAGCCTCCCTATACTCCCTATCCGACCTCCAGATATGATCTAACCTCCTAGAAATCTCCAAGTCTTGATGAAATGCAGTCTCAATCTCCATCTCCCGTGCCATCCAAGACATGTTATTTTACTGAAAATTGGCAATTTGAGATTTAGAGTATTTTCCAAGTTTGACCGTAGGTTGACTTTTTGGCTATCGGATTTGGAATTTAGTTTTGGGACTTGGAATAGGCCCTCTATTCTATTTAGAACTTGTCTGCAAAATTTGGTGACATTTAGAGTTGATTTGATAAGATTCAGACACTTGTTTGCAATTCTAGAGGTTCTTGAATTTTTCCATGAAATTAATGTGTTTTGATGTTTGATTCATAGTTCTAGATGTTATTTTTGTATTTGATCGCGAGAGAGAATTCGTATGATATTTTAGACTTGTGTGAAAGTTTGGTTTGGGAGGGCTCGGATGAGTTACAGACGTATTTCAGAATAGTTTTGAACTGAAACAAGATTTCGAGTATGTTGGTGCTCTGATGTCGCAATTGCAAGCACCAGCCTCGCAATTGTGAAGTGGGCAGGGGCGGTCAGATGTCGCAAATGCGACTTTCCCCTTTGAATTTGCGAAGACAGTGCATGCCTGGGTTGGGTCGCATTTGCGACCATTTGGTCGCTTTTACGAAGAAAGTCAGCTTCGCAATTGCGACATATGAAGGGGCTGTCAGGGTTCGCAATTGTGATCCCTGTTCCGCAAATGTGAGGGTTCGCAAATGTAAACTCAGGGTCGCATTTGCAATATCCGCAACTGATAAAAATAGTTAGGAGTCGGGATTTCATATCATTTTCTCTCATATTAGAACCCTAGACTCGGTATGAGGCAATTTAGAGAGAGGATTTTCATATACAAACCTTGAGTAAGTGATTCAAATTAATTTCCAACTATATTTCCTGATTATATCTTAGATTTAACATCAAATTTATGAGAATCTAAGAGGAAAAATTGGGTATTTTTTTCAAAGTTTTCAAAAAATGAAGATTTGAATTTTGGTAGTCAATTTAGACTCAGATTTGAAAATAAAATTCATACATGGACTCGTGGGGTTATGGGTAGTCGGAATACCGGGTTTTGACTGGATGGGCCCGGGGTTGATTTTTGTTGACTTTTTGGAAAATGTGTAAAGATCATAGCTTTATCTATTGTAATTAATTTCTCTTGAATTGTTTGATGTTATTAAGTAATTTGCGGTTAGGTTTGAGCCGGGTGGAGGCGAATTTTAAGGAAAAAGCTATTTTCGAGGGTTGAGTTGGCCTAGTTGAGTTAAGTATCTTGCATAACTTTGTGTGGAGGAAACTAACCCTTAGGATTTGGGTTGATTGTGCTAATTGTATTATGTGAAAGATGTGTACGTGAGGTGACGAGTGTGTACACGAGCTATATGTGGTGTTTGACTGCTTTAGACTATTTAGGCTCTTTCCATGCATTTAATTTGAATTAATTTTTCATAGCATATTATATCTTTCATTGTTAAATTTAATCTTACATTCTCTATTTGACGTTGTTAATACTTATTCTATCTCTTCTTTGTTATATTTGTTATCCCTGGGAGTTATCATCTTGTTGGGTTATTGACATTGAAGTTGTGGAAGCTATTATCATATTGAGGTTGAAGTTATTGGTTGTTGAGACATCTTTCCTTGTTGAGTATTTCTCATTCAATTTGTAATTATTGAGATTATTGTACACATGTGATTGAGCCATGGGTTATACGTTGTGGTAACATTGGTATTGTTGATTTTGGCAAGTGTTATGGCATATGTGCACGTGTGGTGCGAGTTGATTATTGTGTTATAATATTGATACGCATACAGTGGTATAAGGAGAGGGTTTGATACACATGTCGTGAGATGAGGTGGGATTTATACACGTGTTGCTAGTGAGGGAATTACTTGAAGCCACGCGGTGAGATAAGGGGGCTAAAATGCATGTAGCTATTTCAGAAAAATATTTTTAAAAATAATTGCAAGGCTCACGCGTTAATAAAAGAAAAAATTGTAATTTTAAATTGTGAAGTGTGGAAATGAGGTGGTACCTAGATTGTGATTCTTATTGTACACTCTATGTTAAAGAGGCTTGTTGATTGAACAATTTTGTTTTCTCCTTATTTGTCTTGCATGTATTTGTTCGTATTGATTTCTTGGTGTTATTAACCTGTGTTCATTCCATGTTGCCTTTATTGCTTTAGATTTCGTTGCTAGCTTACATTATTGAACTGCTTTATTTGTTATTTATTTCATCATTTTCCATTATTTGACTTTACTATACCTTGTTCAGTTTCTTTTATCCTAGTACGTGTCTTGACCTGGCCTCGTCACTAATCTACTGAGTTTGGGCTTGATACTTACTGGGTACCACTGTGATGTACTCATACTACGCTTCTACATATTTTTTGTGCAGATCTAGGTACATCTGCTCGTGCCGGATGCTCGTAATCATTCAGTTATCTCCGGAGACATCAAGGTAACAGCTGCTCGACGTTCACTGGCCTCGAAGTCACCTTCTTCTTTAGTTGTATTACTTTTTATTTCTTGTTAAAAAACAATATTATATTTCGAGACTACTAGTACACTCTTATAGAGCATATGACTCGGTTCCACCAAATTTTGGGAGATACTGTCGGTTGTATCTATTTGGGTTCAGTATGATAGTTAAAGTTTAATATGATATTTATGTTGTTATTTTTGCTATTTCTAAACGTATGTCGGGCTTACCTAGTCCTAGCGACTAGGTGCCATCACGACATCCTAAGGTGGGAATTTGGGGTCGTGTCAAGTTGGTAACAAAGCTCTTGGTTCATAGGTGTTACGAGTTATGAGCAAGTTTAGTAGACTCTTGCGGATCGGTACAGAGACGACTATACTTATCTTCAAGATGCTACAGAACTGTTAGGAAATTTCACTTCTTTGATTTCGTATCATGCGAATTTGTTGACTTCAAAATCTGAATCTTTGTCTCACTATTCTCTCACATATGCTGAGGACACGCACTATTGGATCTGATGATCAGAGTGACTCACGCCCCCTACTAGAGTCGCGAGAGGCCGGGGCTAGGGTAGAGGCTGATGAGGGGCAGGTGGTGTTGCTAGAGCACCAGCCCGAGTAGCAACGGAGGAGCCACCAGTAGCTCTGGTTGAGGGATAGGCACCCTAGGCGCTTGTTTTGCCCATGGACTTCAGCAGACCCTAGCATAGTTCTTGAGCATGTTCGGTACTCTATCTCAGGCGGGGTTGATTCCCCTTGCACCATCTACATCTCAGGCTGGGGGAGGATCTAAGACTCATGCGGCCTGCACTCCTGAGTAGTGGGTCCATATTGATCAGGTTCCGTGTGTCATAACAGTACAACCCGTTATTTTGGTTCAGCTTGAGGTCAGGCCACTAGCATCTAGGGAGGAGTAGAGGAGACTTGAGAGGTTCAAGATGAAGGATCCTCCTATTTTTGGTGGCGCAGCTACCGAGGATGCACAGGGGTTTCTAGAGAAGTGCAACCGTATTCATCGCACCATGGGTATTGTGGAGTTTAGCGGAGGTGCTTTTCCTACATTTCACCTGTCAGGAGCAGCATATCGGTGGTGGCAGGATTATGAGGAGGGTAGACCAGTTGATGCAGCCCCACTCACCTAAGATCAGTATTTAGAAATGTTTTTGAGAGTGTTTATTCGCCAGAGCCTTCGGGATGCATGGCGCACAGAGTTTGAGCAGCTGCGTCAAGGTACTATGTCAGTGTCAGAATATGCTATTAGATTTAGTGAGTTGTACGACACACACCTGCCTTGATTTCTACAGTCAGAGAGTGAGTTCGCAAGTTCATTGAGGGACTCAACTATGGGCTTAGATTCAGCATGGCTCGATAGTTGGAGACGAACTTTCTGTGTCAACAGGTGGTAGAGATCGCATGGAGATTGGAGGGTATGCTGGGCCATGGGAGAGAGCATAGAGAGGCCAAGAGGCCTCAAGAATTTGAGGATATAGTGGTGCCCACGCACCAGTTGCAGCCCGTCATAGCAGAGGCTATGTGAGACGCCCAGTTCATTCAGCAGTTCCAGCTACCACCTGTGCTCTTCCTATTTTGAAGTCTCACATTTTCCGTTTCGCCCAGCCTCTTTCCAGTGTGCCTCCCACATGGGATGCCTTCAATGGTCAGTCTAGCTGACCAATCTAGGGTCAGCTTCAACAACCACGCCCACCGACAGCTTATTTTGAGTGTGGTCATACTAGACATATGGTGAGGGACTGTCCCAGACTTAGGAGGGGTGTACCTCCACAGCCTACTCAGACTCCACGGATTCCACAGGGTTCTCAGGCCATGGTTGTGTCACGACCCAAACTGATAGGCCATGACGGGCACCCGGTGCCTTACCCAACCGAGTACCAATGTAACGTATATTTCTTATCATACCATCATAGGTAAATGGGCCAGAAGAGCCGTCATGATATAACCAGAATAAAACATAAGGTAATACTCGACAAAGGATGACGCAACATGGAATACAAACTTATACATGTGTCATACAGGCCTATAAGACCCAAATGATCACTTGTACACATAAAACATAGGCCGACAAGGCTATATAATCTTTCATATGCCTGCCATCTGCCTACAAGCCTCTAGGAGTATATAAACGTCATAAAGGTTGGGAAAGGGCCCCGCCATACCAATCAATATATGTTGAAAGCATACTGACCAAATAGGAAACTCCGCAGCAAGTTGAGTGTAGCAACACCTTCCGCTGAGCTGATAGCCTCCTAGGAGGACTGCCAATCTATCTATCGGGACCTGCGGCATAAAATGCAGCATCCCCAGGTAAAAGGGACATCAGTAGAGTAAAGTACTGAGTATGTAAGGCATGAAAAGTAATATATAAAAGACATGAAAGAAACCTAAAGTAAAGGACTCAACTTGTAAGTCTGAATAGCTCAGTGAATCATGAAACATTTAGAATCTCATGCATATACGTATAAATGTCATATCATGTATTGGTATATGCGTACATAACATCATCAAGCCTCTGAGGGCATCCCATCTAATATCTTGGCCTCAGTGGGCAAAATCATCAACGTATACCAACTGATCAGGTGGTGGTGTGTATATAATGCTGTAACCTTTACCCATACCCTATATACATATAATATACATGTATATAACACCATATGGTCATGGGTCAATGTACATGTATAAATGAATGCAATGCATAAAGATGTAAGTCAATAAGATCTCTCGGAATGTAATATGATCAATATGCCTTCGGTTAATATCATGAAATAAACTTTATCAACTTAGGTATTTTCTGAGACCCATGAACAGACGATATAATAATAGGACACGAGGGGAATCAAGAACATAGGCACCCCTAGTACTTCTAAGAATAGAGTTATTGGTGAAACTTGCATTTTTGCTCATTTAAATTGTATCGTATGGATCATGCCAAAAGGAAAGAAGGGATAGCCTTGACATACCTTTGTCGTTTACTTAACCTCATGGCGTTGGTTCAACCCATTAGTACTTCAATATACAAACAATGATATGGAAGCATTATTAAGCTTACAAAAATAGAATTTAACACAAATGACCGACTAGCTCGTCTACGAGTAATTGGACATCACCTCCCCTTATTATTTTCCTTTCCTCAAATCAAACAACAAGACCAACATACCCAGAATGTCAACAAACATATTACATCAATATCCCACCTTCAAATCTATCGCAATTCATCCACAAAACAGTCCACATAATCTCACACAACAATCCAGTGCTACTTTGCACTTTTCCATCCATAAAATTTAGCTAGAACATGAATATTCAATACTGACAACCACAATATACTTAGGTTATACATACTGATTTTTAATCCACAGCACAACTTAAAAATGAACTCATAGAAGTCCACAAATTACAGCATTCAAAATTGATTTTCAGATTATCACTTCATCAATTCTTACTCTCACAACTTAGTTAAAGCACCAATAAGCTTAAACCCAACATGTCCAAGCTAATATTCACATGTGATGGCCATATAATAACTTGAAACTACTCCAAACAGTCCATAACATCTCAACAACTTCAACTCATTTTTCAGCCCCCACTTCACAAGTCCTTCACCAAACAACCTAGCTAAATCTTAGATAAACTCAATTAAATAAAGAATAGATGATTTTCTTACCTATATAATATCTTGTAGGGATGAAACAATGGTAGAATCTTTCCCTTTTTGACCATTAACTTTCTTCACTTCAGATCTTACAAGATTGGAGATTACTCTGTAACTTGAATTGAAAGAAGAAGAAGATTATCAGCAACTTCTTGAGGGTTTGGAGTAGATCAATTTGGGAGAGAATTTCGTAGCTCTCTTTATATTTCTACTACTTAGATATTATGAGGAGAGGTGTCTTGATTCAGTCCCTAAAAAGGCCCTCTTG